>NC_084507.1:32759692-33062192 GCF_024500385.1 Phyllopteryx taeniolatus
AAGACGGGGTAGACCACCAGACCCTTGCGCTTGGGCGGCTGGCTGCCGGCCAGGAAGGCGGTGGAGGCGAAGGTGGACCAGCCGAAGGACGGCGCCACCACGGCCAGACGCACGGCGAAGCTGACGGCGCCCGCCCCGCCCAGCAGGACCAGGCGGCACACCACCATGGCCGCCGTCAGCGGCAGGATGCAGTAGCCCAGTACGCACAGACTCTGGAAGAAGGAGATGGTGCCGCCCAGGAGCTTGGAGTTGAGCGTGATGATGATGGAGCCGAACCACACGATGACGAACACCTGCGGAGGACGGACCCAAACGTGGCAGCGTCAAGCCTCGGCACATTCACGCTGGCGCCTTCGGATACGAGTGGGCCCGCTTTCGAGTTTTTCAGGATACGGATCTTTTTTGTTTTTGTTTTTTTGCTTTGACTTGAGAGTTGCGATACCAGCGGCAGTGAACTCGAGTCGCTTTCAGACTCCTAGCTTAGTGCTAAGGCTCGTTAGCATCTAAGTTTGCAGTGCTTTAACCCATGAAGCAACTATTTGAAAAGAATGCTGCAGCAACATGTAGACAGACAAAAAGACAGTACTCACAGTCATAGATCCTTTATCCTCTGCGTAAAAATGACGTAGTGATGAACCGAGAGAGGAATTGAGGCGTTATTATGAATAGTTCAGGGCATGCCACGCTCTGCTGCAATATGATTGGGCGATGCGCCTCAATGAACAATATGTCCGTCTGTCTGTTTGTTTTACACTGCCCCCCGGGTGGCCAAGGCAGGCACATCAGAAGGAGCAGCTTTTCTTTCATGCAGTTTTTAATTCTATTGAATGATGTCCTTATTTAGTTTTTATAAAAAGTACAATATTATGGAGTGCGAGTTTTCCTAAAAAATACAAATAAAATAAAATACATATTACACAGATTTTTGTTGTTTTTTGTGGACAGGCTGGAATGGATTCGAGGCAAATCCATTCAGTGGGATTCAAGACGTATCTCAAGGCACCACTGTCGGTTATGGGGACTACCCATCCACCCATCCATCCATCCATCCATTCGTTCATCCGTTCATTTTCCATTCCGCTTCTCCTCACACGGGTCGCGGGCGTGCTGGCGCCCATTCCAGCTGACTCTGGGCGACAGGCGGGGTACACCCTGGACTGGTCGCCAACCAATCGCGGGGCAGTCACAATCACACCTACGGGCAATTTAGAGTCTTCAATGAATCTCGCACGCATGTTTTTGGGATGTGGGAGGAAACCGGAGTACCTGGAGAGAAGCCACGCGAACATGCAAACTGCACACGGGCGGGACCGGATTTCAACCCGCGTCCTCAGAACTGTGAGGCGGATGTGCTAACCATCGTTCCGCTTCTGGGGACTAAATAAATACAATTTCATGCAACAAATATTGGACAGCGGCCACCACGACCTACAGCGCCAGGAAAGAGTTTCATCTTGACGTTTCCGAGACGTCAAGGCAGGCCTGCGTGCGCTTGTTTGAATGCAACGGACGGCGTACCTCTGCGAACTGCGGACCCCCCTGGTCGCCGGGCCGGGCGGCGGCGGCGCCGCCCTGCAGGAGCAGCGCCAGGGTGACGCATAGCAGCAGCGGGCCCCACAGGTCCCAGTCCCGCAGCAGCTCCGAACTCTGCTTGGGGTACAGGACGTGCACGAACTTCTTGGCGACGGCGCGCAGGTCCCGGAGGATTGTCTCTTTCACCGGCTCGTCCAGCGTCGACAGCTCGTCGTCGTCGCGCCCGCCGCCGAAGGAGGACGACGAGTCCGCCACAGGGACAGTGATGTCGCCTTCCACGGGGATGTCCTCCGGCACCGACACCGACGCCAGGCCGGCGAACGGGCGGCTGGTGTCCGCCGCGACCGACGACATTTCGCTGCGGGACGGGAGGAGGAGTCGATCAATCGACTACGACTCGATACGCTTCTTAGCTGTGTTCAGAGCAACAAAATGTCGAGTATTTGTTGTATAAATCAGATTAGTTGTATTAGCTCCACTTCTTTCTGCTCCACGTCAGCCGAAGATTGTTTACTTCCGCATCCTGCTTTTCTTCTTCTTCCTCTTGTTTGAATTGAAGGGCGGTTGGCAACCGGACTTTACGTATTTACCGCCACCTATCGCACTGGAGTGGAACTCAGTGGCTCAACTTTGAAACGAAACTCGTACCGTTTTACAATTTTTGCTTCAAATAGTAAAGAATTAAAGATGCTGCATTTTTTTTTTTTTATTGTTACTTTTTAGTTTATCGGATTGAATTTGTTTGTTTGTTTATTTTTTTTAAACTAGCTTTTGCTCCAGAGTGGACAGGGATAGGTCACCACACTCACGCACACAAGTAAAACGTGTAAGATAAATTCCTAAATAAATATATTACTATAATAAATACTTGCAATATAAATTATATAATATAATATGTAATAATATTCGTAAAAGGCAGCTTGTATTGGTTTTATTACCAGTCCTGGCATAAACCACATAGACTTGAAGACTTGTGTCAAATAAATAGAAATAAATACATTTCAAATCCCTTTAACCTGTTCCAGGCCTTAAAAAAAAATGTTGAATGTTTTCAATTGAGTAAAAAGCGCTTCATTGTAATAAAACATCTTCAAGGAGAATGTAAAGATTGTTTTTCATCCATCCTTCCGTTTTCTGAGCCGCTCCTCCTCACTAGGGTCGCGGGCGTGCTGGAGCCCGTCCCAGCTATCATCGGGCAGGAGGCGGGGCACACCCTGAACTGGTTGCCAGACAATGGCAGTAGATTGGTTTTATAAAGAAGAATTAATTACTGCACGTACTGTAGTATTTGTGAGTTAGATGTGTGCTTTTTTAGGAGTTGGTTTTATAAAGAGTAATTAATTACTGCACGTACTGTAGTATTTGTGAGTTAGACGTGTGCTTTTTTTAGGGGGCGGGGCTAAGTGAGTGACACCACAACCTGGAGCCGGCTTCGCATTGGTAAAAGTTGGTATGGTCACGTTTCAAATATATTTTCTACCAATAGCCCATGTGAATATCAGAATCAGAATCATCTTGATTTGCCAAGTATGTCCAAAAAAAACACACAAGGAATTTGTAGTTGGTAGTTGGAGCCGCTCTAGTACGACAACAGACAGTCAATTGACAGAGAACACTTTGGAGACATAGAGACATTGACAAAAAAAAAAACAGTCACTGAGCAATAAAGGGTTGCTAGTTGTCTGGTAATGCCGGTACATTTTTGTCGGCATTTGTATGCAAACTCATACACCTTGTTCGCAGCAAATAAACACAATTTCGACGTAAAGCTCGCATCGCACTTAAAATGTCCTTAAGGGAATTCCAAGGCAAAGTGAACAATTAAACAATCGCGCGATGAGACGCTAATAACACGATAAAGAATACGGCATACCATGACGTTTATTCATTTGACGAAAACTATCATTTCCGAGAGCCGTGAACGTCTCGTTGCAGCCCCTCCTGACGAGGGTCGCCCGAAGATGACGTCACACAGAAGGTTGCCGTGCTTTTCGAGAACGATGTTTACAATCGTGAAGCCACAAAGCAGCAACTAGCTTAGGTTATTAACAACAACACGTGTTTAGATGTAGTTGTGTTTAGTGATTGACTATTAATTGACATTTCTACGCTGATTAATTCGCGTTTGAAGATGAATTGGTCCCGCCAGCGGAACGAACACGTTCGTTCGGACTGCGAGGAGCTGCTTGCTCGCTTCCAACAAACCGACTCTGTACGCTTTGAGAATTTCTCCAGAATATGGAGAGAAATGAAGTTCGGCCAAATATTTTAGTAAGTTCACACGTAAACACACATGAAGCTTTTTTTTTTGTTGTTGTTGTTGCACAATTTAAGTGAGAGATTGACTGCAAATGACTCGTCCGCGGGCGCTTGAGCTGCTCCAGTGTGTTCGCTGTGGCACACACTTGTTCGCATGTTCATGACAACAAAGAGGATTCTTCTTCTTCTTCTTCTTCTTCTTTAACAAATACATTGGACTTGACGGCATTCGATGTCAATGGAAGATCATTCAAAATGCACTCTTATTAATGTAGGTAAGTTAGTCAAACATTCCAAATAGATAGATGAGTGACCCACGAATGAAATGAGGCCTAGTTTGAAAGAATCTGACAAGGATGAAAGATTTGATGTCGCAACTCGACCCAAATGTAAATCACGAGGACATTTGGGACTCTTTGTTTTTTGTCAGTTGAGACGACAATGTGATGTTTCAACAGGCCATTTTCCCGTCAAGCTGAGAGCAAGCGCGGCGTGAGATTTACACAGAAAACAAGACCGTAATAATAACAGTAAATCACAGACATGTAGCTTTCTATCGTGTACCAATCCTATGAAAGTGGAACTGGAGGAATATTTTCATCTTTGTCTCAACTGAATTGAAAGACGAAACAATGAGCAAATACGGTTTTGGCGGACCTCCGCCAAATCCAAATGCGGTAAATCTGCCACGGTGAAATGGAAAGAAATCGGCGTCCCTTTTTTCTGGATTTCGTAACATAGCGAATGAATGCACGGAAAGGGAAATGTATCGGATGGATCCGCGCAGCTGGGACGAAATAACAGATGTCATTTGCACTTGTAACGAAACCCAATGAATTCTTTTGTGTTTTTGTGGCGTCGCAGCGGCACAGCGGGCCGCGAGAAGCGGGCGTTCAGCCGCCTGGTGTTGGACGTGGCCTTCGTCTACTTCCTGCCCCCGTTCAGCTTCCAGATCCGAGTGGGAGGACTTTACCTGATCTACGGCCTCTACCGGTGCCAGACCGCCTCGCCGCGCGTCGGGGTGAGTCGCGATCCTTCGCCGGCTTCCGCGGTTCGAACCGCGGCGCTGCTGATGTGCACTTCTTACACTAACTACATCGCCGCGAACAGATAAAAGCTCCTTTACAAACGGTGGAGTCCTCATTGCCATTAAGGCTTGGGACACACACGAGGATTTTGTTTTCGATCTTAAGAGTTCGTTTATCTGTGACAGAGCCCACGCACGAAGCTCAGACATCAGTTCTGATCGTTCTGTGTACGGCGCGCTCTCGGGCCGGGCGGTATATATACGCGATATAATTGGGAAGGTCGCTTTAACGATCTGCAGTTTTACATTATCGAGTATTCGTAGGGTCTCGGAAAGAAAGCGACCGAACGGGTGCGCGGACCGCATTGGAGGAAGCGCATAAAGTCCTCATTCGCCAAAACAGCGGTGGCAAGCCAAATAAAGCGTGGCTTTCAAACTTGTGGGCAATGGACCTCTATGGAACGCACGCAGCCTCCAGTTTGTCGTTGGCCAACAGGAAAAGCACGTAGGCCGCCGACGTACGTGCTGGCTTCCCGAACGCGGACAGATTCAAAGCGAAACAGAGAGAATGAACCGTGCTGTTTCCATCGGATAGTCACTGGATGATTGATTCATTCATTTACAAAGAAAACCGTGCGCTGTCAAAGTCATCCCGACTGCTGCCGAGGCTCATGGAGGAGCCAGCTAGCATCGCTCAGTGAATGCTTTTGGCAATGTCTTTGTGTCTCCAAAGCGTTCTGTGTCAATCGACCGTCTGTTGTCGTACTCGAGCGGCTCCGACCGCCGGAGACAAATTCCTTGTGTGTTTTTTGGACATACTTGGCCACAGCTCGTGACCACAGGTGAGGGTAGGAATGTAGATCGAGCGGTAAATCGAGAGCTTCGCCTTTTGGCTCAGCTCCTTCTTTACCACAACGGACCGATACAAAGTCCACATCGCTGCAAACGCCGCACCGATCCGCCTGTCGATCTCTCGTTCCGTTCTTCGCTCACTCGCGAACAAGAGCCCAAGATAATTTGAACTCCTCCACTTGGGGCAGGATCTCATCCCCGACCCGGAGAGGGCACGCCACCCTTTTCCGACTGAGGACCACGGTCTCAGATTTGGAGGCGCTGATTCTCATTCCAGCCGATACATACTCTGCTGCGAACCGCTCCGGTGAGAGTTGCAGGTCACGGCTTGATGAAGCCAACAGAACCGCATCATCTGCAAAAAGCAGAGACGCAATACTGAGGCCACCAAAGCGGACCCCCTCTACGCCTTGAAATTCTGGCCATCAAAGTTATGAACAGAATGGGCGACAAAGGGCAGCTGTGACGGAGTCCAACCCTCACCGGGAACGAGTCCGACTTACTGCCGGCAATGCGGGCCAAACTCTGACACCGGTCGTACAGGGACCGAACGGCCCGTATCAGGGGGTTCGGTACCCCGTACACCCGAAGCACCCCCCGCAGGACTCCCCGAGGGACACGGTCGAACGCCTTCTCCAAGTCCACAAAACACATGTAGACTGGTCGGGCGAACTCCCAGGCACCCTCGAGGACCCTGCCGAGGGTGTAGAGCTGGTCCGCTGTTCCACGGCCAGGACCGAAACCACACCGCTCCTCCTGAATCTGAGATTCGACTTCCCGACGGACCCTCCTCTCCAGGACCCATGAATAGACCTTACCAGGGAGGCTGAGGAGTGGGATCCCCCTGTCGTTGGAACACACCCTCCACCCCAGTCTGCCAATCCAGAGGCACTGTGCCCGATGTTGCAGAGGCGTGTCAACCGGGACAAGCCCACAACATGCAGAGCCTTCAGGAACTCCGGGCGAATCTCATCCAAGATGTTCATTTTAGTCTCTGCTGTGGGCTGTTAAGAAAATGGATGTTGATAACTTGGACAGCCTTTATTTAAACCAGGCAAACATTTTTGAGCCAGCCCCCTAAAAGAATCGGAATCGAGCATCGTTGGGAAGCGGAATCGCTCCAATTGGAACGACGCGCGACCCCAGACACAAGCTCGTCTGGCGTTCGTCGTCGTCGTCGGTTGGGACCAAAACGGCCCGACGATCTTCACGCGCGAAGAGGACGACGACACAAGCGGAAGATTTTCACATTGTTTTGCGAACGACAAGAACCGAGCCCGCCGGAAGGAGTTTGACCCGAGGTGGGTGCAAATATTCTGCTGAGGTTTCCTGCAATGGACAAAAACAGGAGACGTTTTGGATGCTCCTTTTTGTTTGTGTTTTCCAGTTTATTTTGTACATCACGCACAGCGTGTGAATGAATCAAACGATATGAATTGCGCGTATGGGACGTAATGTCTTTTGTCAATGTCGTCAGCCATTGGTAAGAAATGAATTGATAATAATGATAACTGACGGAACGGCGCGGGTCAAAACCGGAAGTGATACCCTACTTCCCGCGTACCTTACATAACCCGCAAGAATCGTTCCGAACAAAATACATATTTCCAAAAATCTATTCTTTTCCAAATGACACTTGTTTACAACATGTGCATCACATCAACTGAGATCACTTGATGGCAGTTAAAGCTTCAAGGAAAAAAGACTTGATGAAATTGGCCAATTGGCTTTGTGGAAATCAAAAAGTGCGAGCTTGAACTTTGTCATTGTGAAGTTGCGCGCGTGTGCAGATCCGCGTGGCGCTGAAGGACTGGGAGGACGTGCTGGGCTTCCAGAAGGACGCGCTCGGAGCGCGGCATCTGGACGCCGTCTTCGTCCTCCGTCAGCTGCGCTTCCAAAGAGCCTTCCACTTCACCGCCACGCCCCGAGCGGTGAGGCCGACCACAGCCGCCGTTCCTCACCTCACCTCACCTCACTCCTCCTTCTGAACTTGAAGTGAATAACATTTCATATTTGGTGGCGTAACCCTAAACCCTTGCAATCACGCCATCAATCGAGCCTGCGACCCATTCACTTTCTCCCTTCGGTCTCCTCTTCAGGAGCTCAAATGCATGCTCTATTGGGTTCAGGTCCGGTTCAAACGAAAGGTGCTCTCTTGTGGTCCCGTTGGACCGAAGTGACGTTCTGTCCCGAGATCTTGCTTTTTCTGTCTTTGCGCCTTCTTGACATTGTGTTGTCATCCGCGAAGGTCGAAAAAAGTTTAAAGGCCCTTTTTGACAAAGTAAGGAGTAGAAAGTACAAAAAACTGTTTTCAGATTCTGGGAGTCAAAGTAAAAAGTTGTCAGAAAAATAAATACTTGATTAAAGGGCAGATACCTGAAACTACCGAAAAGGGGCGTTTGTAATTGAACAAAATGTGTCATAGTTGTACGTGATAAATTTGAGGTGGGAAAAAAAAAATCATTCAATCAAGATTTCAAGTGGTCGACTTGACTTGTCTCGATGTGCCACTTTTACGTCACGCCGTCGTCTGTGGAGGTTGAAAAACAGAACGAGCCTCATTTGACAAAGTACACAAATCTGGAGAGGCCCAACAATTAACTGATTCATGAATTAGTTACCAAAATGAAAGTATTTTGGTCATTGATTCCTCATTTTGAGAGCTTGTTTCATTTCAAATTGTCCAAATTCAGCCTCTCAACAGTAAATATTCCATCATAATATCATCAATTTAAAATCAAAATAGTAATGGACAGATGAATTGATTGTTAAGCTAATGCGTCGTTGCCGCCCAAGAAATAGGTTTTTAAATGTTGGGAGTCAAAGTCCAAAGTTGTCCCAAAAAGAAATCCTCCACAAACTTTGAATTAAGCCAGTCATCAAGTCATCATTTGTTTGCGCTCGCAGCTGACGTTCGAGCGGCGCGCCAAGGAGGCTCGTTCTCAGCTGGGCAACAAATTCGTGGCGAGGGCCAGCGGCCCTCAGGAGCTCCTCGACCGAGACGCCATGGAGGTGAGTGGCGCGCGGGGACGCCCGTCGCTCGCGTGGATTCTTTGTGTGACGCCGCCGCTCGCCACGTCGTCAGGAGCTGTCCAACGTCCACGAGCTTTACGGCCGGCTCAAGTCGTCCGTCTACTCGCCGGCGCAGCGGGAGCGGCTGGGCGTGGACCTGACCCGCGAGAACTTGCCGGCGCGGCTGCGAGGGCACGTGGTCGGCTTCCACGGCTGGCAGAAGAGGGAGCGGCAGGTGGCTCGACTGGCGCGGGCGCTCTTTCCCGTTTCGCGGACGATATCGTGACGCTCGCCCTTTGTTTTGTCAGGAAGCGAGCGACGGCGACGAGGGCGTCAGCGAGGGAACGTCCGCCCGAGCGGAGGTGCGTGACGCGCCATCCCGTCAAAACAGCACAGCAAGCGAACCGGCGACGTCCCGCTTCTTCCGCACACGAGCCGTCAGGCGCGACTTTTTTTGCTTTGACTTGCGAGCCCGAACGTCGAGCCACTTCACAATCCGAAAAAAGTTGACTCCAGAACTATACAGAAGCCAAATACAATTACGCCTTAATGCTACCAAACGATGCAAAACGCCATTGACTTGCTAACATTAGCATCGATAGTCGCGGTTTTCGAAGACAAATGGCGGAGCAACACGTAGACAGATAGAACAACACTCCGTCTTTATCCTCTGCGAAAAACAACCAATATTACAGCAACTTACGAAGTCGTAGTTGTAGAAGAAGAATTCTATTGTCCTTAGTTTGCGTCTGCATGACGGCGTTACAAATACTGCCCCCCCCCCCCCCCCCCGGTGGCCAAGGCAGGCACAGCAGGAAGCGCAGCACAATGACTTGGATCGCAGCATTAAATCCAGATGCGCAAACTCTTTCATGCTTACAGTCCAAGCTAATTGAAAAGCAACAGCGGGCAAATGTGCGTTTGGGGAGCGGATGATTGGATTGGAACGACGATTTGAGATCGGCGCTTTCATGTTCGGCCGTTTATTGAAGAGGACAAACGGTCAAACGCACACATTCGCTCAATTGGCCACACCCCCAACACACAAATACGACCGTACGGACAATTATTACACCATAGAAGCAGTTTGTTTCCATTCATTCTCTGTGTTTGTTTGTTTTATGTTTTTGGAAAAAAAGGCTTTTGTGCATTTTAATGAGGACATACAAACATACAGGAACGACACCAGTAAATAGAAGTCATCTGTTTTTGTCACACTTTTCCCTTCAATTGTACTGCCCCTTCTGGTGTGCCCACCTTGGCCACCCGGGGGCAGTATAAGCCATGCATGGATAACCCTGTTCATCAGTACGGCGCTAATATTAGCGGTTCTTGGCGGAGGATATCGAAGCTATGACAGCGAGCTGCAATATAATTGGCTGCTGCTGCATGCAGCAGCCAATCATATTGCAGTGGGTTGTGTCATGCCCAGAACTCAAGTGGGATCAGACTCAGCTTTACGTTACGAGACACACAAGGAATGTTGGAGCCGCTCAAGTATGACAAAATAGACATTTAGACATTTAGACCCCCCAAAAAAACCTGTGGCGATGGATTCCGAATTGAATACCGTATCATACGAATAACCATGCATCCATTTTGTGAGCCGCTTCTCCGGAGCCTATCCCAGCTATCATCGGGCAGGAGGGGGGCTACACCAGCCAATCGCAGGGCACATACGAACAAACAACCATTGGCACTCACCTGCACACCTACGGGCAATTTAGAGTCGTCAATGAATGCATGTTTTTGGGATGCGGGAGGAAAGCCACGCGGGCACGGCGGGGAGAACACGCAAACGCCACACTATAATGCTAATAGAATTCTGTATATAATATCATAAAGTGTGATACTCATCCCAAATACTGTATTTGAGTATTTGACTTGTGTTCAGAGTTCCCGAAGAGCTCGACTCCTGTCATCCATCAAGTCCAAAGCGTACGGACAAGCGGCCGAGGTTTGTCATCGTCTTCATCGTCGTCATCACCCGTCGACGGGGCCGCTGTGTTCGTTTGTTGAGATGTTGCGAGTTTTCCGCGGATGGCTAACGCAAACACGTTTGCGTGAAGGCGTGCAAGTCTCGCCGCCATCGGCAGGTGGAAGTGGATGCCGGTGACTCGTCTGGCCCCGCCCCCCCGAAAGGACGCAGCACGTCCAGGAGAGTTTCGCTCAAAGCGAGAACCCACGAGAACGTTCGCATCGCAGGTCAGTCACCCCCAC
The DNA here is from genome assembly GCF_024500385.1 of Phyllopteryx taeniolatus. Lineage (NCBI taxonomy): Eukaryota > Metazoa > Chordata > Actinopteri > Syngnathiformes > Syngnathidae > Phyllopteryx > Phyllopteryx taeniolatus. The sequence goes on from NC_084507.1 coordinate 32,770,596, forward strand.
GCCAGAAGAACTCGCCGTCCGCCAAGACGTGGCTTCTCGTGTTATACTCTCGTTGAAACTTTTGAAATTGTTGTCACTGCGTGCGCGCGCGCGTGCCTCAAGCTTTTGATTTGTCACTCCCAGTTCCAGTTTATTGTGAAATGAACCTGGAACACAAAAGACAATTCAACACTGGATACTTCAATACCAAAATATTTAACCACATAACAAAAATCAGCTCGCTTAATGCTAACATTGAATGCCAAACGCCATAGACGAGCTAAGGGAAATGAGCACAAATGTTCCAGGGATTCTAAACCTTCAAACTGCTACTCGACCACACACGGAGCAGCAACGCATACAAAAAGTAACTCCACATTTTGACTTGCCTTGAGGTACCAGTTAAATCAGAGCACTCATATTTCAAATCATCTTTCCCCATTGAAATGAATGAAAATACCATCAATCTGTTTCAGCCGCCCCAAAAATAACAAAAATTGTTGTGAAATAAGAATGAAAAAGTATTTGTCACACTGCATCAATGAAACGCTGCTCCTTCTGTTGTGCCTGCCTCGGCCACCTGGCGGCAGTGTAAGACACGCGGACAGATCGACTGCTCGTTCAGGCATTATTATGGCGAGTGGGATTCATTATATTGCCGAAACTATGAGTCATATATAAATATATATATTACATATAGGGTTAGGGTTATATATATATATATATATATATATGGCTCCGATGGTGGGGGAAGATGCCGGTCCGACGTGGCGGGCCCAAACGTATTGTGAGGGTCTGCTGGGAACGTCTGGCGGAATCCCCCGTCAGAAGGAGTTTCGACTCCCACCTCCGACAGAACTTTGCTCACGTTCCCATGTCGACTATCTCTGGGGTTGAGGTCACCGCGGTGGTTCAAAAGCTCCTCGGTGGCAAGGCCCCGGGGGTGGAGGAGATTCGCCCGGAGTTCCTCAAGGCTCTGGATGTTGTGGGGCTGTCCCGGTTGACACGCCTCTGCAACATCGCGTGGACATCGGGGACAGTGCCTCTGGATTGGCAGACTGTGGGGGGGGGGGGGACTCGCACTCCTCAGCCTCCCTGGTAAGGTCTATTCAGGGCTGCTGGAGAGGAGGGTCCGTCCCGTCGGGAAGTGGATTCTCAGGTTCAGGAGGAGCGGTGTGGTTTCGGTCCTGGCTCTACACCCTCGGCAGGGTCCTCGAGGGTGCGGGGGAGTTCGCCCGACCGGTCTACATGTGTTTCGTGGACGTTCCCGGTTGAGGGTCGGACTCCGCCAAGGCTGCCTGCCCTTTGTCACCGATTCTGTTCATAACTTTTACGTACAGAATTTCAAGGCGCAGCCGAGGCCCGGTTTGGTGGGCTCGGTATTGCATCTCTGCTTTTTGCAGATGATGCGCTTCTGTCGGCTTCATCAAGCCGTGATCTCCAAATCTCGTGCGAATCGGCACCTCCAAATCTGAGACCGCGGTCCTCAGTCGGAAAAGGGTGGCCTGCCCTCTCCGGGTCGGGGATGAGATCCCGCCCCACGTGGAGGAGTTCAAGTATCTCGGGGTCTTGTTCACGAGCGAGGGAAGAACGGACCGGAAGATCGACAGGCGGATCGGTGCGGCGTCTGCAGTGATGCGGACTTTGTATCGGTCCGTTGTGGTGAAGAAGGAGCTGAGGGAGAACATGCAAACTCCACATAGGCGAGGCCGGATTTGAAACTGCGAGGCAGATGTGCTTACCGCGCTTCCACCTACTTTCCAATTCTTATTAAGGCAGATTGACAACACCAATAGCAAAACGCTTGCAATATCGCAGTATTGTTCCAAGTGAAGACAATTTGCAATTTGGATATTTGCGCAAGAAAGATGAAGTCGACGCATATGATTTGCTTCCGTGGACCACACAAAATCATGTACGCGAACTGTTTGTTCATAACAAGTTCTGATGATGATCAAATCAATTCTGATGATGATGATGATGATGATGATTGCTTTCAAGGTGAAATGTGGAAGGAGGCCACCACGCCCACGAGCATCAATCGTCTCACCGCCGTGGACCGTGGCCCCGAAGGTATCGTCATCGGCGGCATCGGCGTCACATTCTCTGACGCTTTTTCTTTGTCTTTTCAGCCAAAAAAGAAGGAAGATCGTGAAGACTCTGTTGAGCAATGTTTTGTGTCGAGCAGCGTCGACGAAGGCAAAGGCGCTCGACGTTTACGTGGCCGCGAACGCAGTTTCATGGTGCAACTTTGGAAGACAACGGCGGCCGCCTTCCTCGGGCTTTTTTCGCTGCCAGCAAGTTTTTATGATTGGAAGGTTTTCTATGTTGCGCAGCAGTACATGACACGTTTGGAATTCAAAATCCTCAAAATTGGCAGACATTCAAGTGAAATCCTTTGTATTATTATCTGACCGAAGTCAAATTGAATCTTTTATTTGTGCTCGGCGGCCACGTTTGGCTTTGAAAAGGGACAAATGGGACGGCTCGCTCGGAGCCGTCCCATTACCCCAAAAATGGATTTCAAAGGTGTATGTGAAAGTTGTACAATTGTTTAGTTGAACCATAAAACATTTGAATGAACTGGATGTCAAATTGTTCAATTTACTTTTTCAATAACAGTTAATCAATTCACCATTGATACTAATAATTACATTTTAACTCACCAATTTCAAGCCCAAAAACAAAACAAAGTGGGGAACGGATTCTTCAAGGGAGGAATTCTTCAGGCGCTGGATTGTGTAAACGCTCGCTAGGCCGGATTAAAGATCATCCAGTAGACCACTGTGTGTGTGTGTGTGTGTGTGTGTACAATTTTCAAAATAAAACACATTGACACGCGAATTGCAATACAACAGAAATGAAATCAATTGGTCATTGCTTCTCTGCGTTGGGGACAACTGCAGCAGACCACTTCGATTGGACCTCCTGCCCGAGGATAGCTGGCAGCGGCTCAGAAAATGGATGGCTGGATGAAATGTGGCTGATTTCTTTGCTTTGGAGTTTTGGGCCGGGCCCTTCTCCGCCTGCGCCCGATGCCCGCTTCAAGCTGTGCCCACATGAGCAGCGTCCGCCTCTTTAAGCGCTCTCATTCTATTCTGGAAAACAATCGTTGTCTGTTTCACCATTAGCAACTTCAAAGGCTCATCCCAAATGCATCCTCCAGCAAAATATGAAGTCCAATATTTTTCTGTTTTTATCGGCCATTTCTGAATTTGAAGTTAGCGCTTTCTGTGTTGTGACGTCATCCCTAACATCGCGAAAATACAAAAGAGCGGCGCGACAAATACGACACGGGCTGATCTGAGGAGCAAAAATGTTGCTTCAACGTAAGAGTAGCAACAGAGGATGTCTGCTCCGGAGTCGCCAAATGTCGCCAAATGTGACTTGACAGCAAATGTGGCTCAAGGCAAAGTCAAAAGTCGTCCAGTAAAAAGTACACAGTGGAAGAATGACTCAAGCGCTGTTTTTAACCACTGCATAACATCAATAAAATAAAAAAATACTAAATCAAATGTGAATGGGCAAATTCTGATATTGCTGTGTGTGTGTGTGTGTGCGCACAGCCAAAACGACAATATCTGCAATTTACTGCACGGCGTTTTCTCAAGTTAGAAGTGGCTGGAATCACCACGTTTGGGCAGACAGTGCCAGACAAATACTACAATATATGAAAGCTGTTGTTTTCTGTTCGACGAAATGTAAAGAAATCCTTTGCGTTCAGGGTAACGACGACCTTCCCAACATGGCCGCCACTGAGGCACAACGATCCGCGGGGCTGGCTTATCTCGCGTGAATAGCCCAATGGAAGACGGCGTGAGGTCACGTGACTTCCTTGTGTCGTTTGATCGGCGAACTTGACTTAAACGTCACTCGTGCTTAAAGGGGATTGGAGCAAGCAGCGCCCGATGCGGAAGTCAAAGTCGCCGTCTCACGCGCGAAATAGTTGATAAATATGCGATAATTGATCAATAAAAGTAGCGAGCGACATTGAGATCATTGGAACGGAGTAAAAGTACCGTTACTTCTTAACAGCAGAAGCGGCGGAAGTGTTTTTTTGCTGGTCGCGTCAACTCCTGTAACTTGTCCAAAGCAGGTCCCGAGCACACAGGCGGAACCTCAGGCCGATGCGCTCGCGTATTAGTCCGGCGCGGAGTAATATTCAGAAATGACGTGTGTGGAATGGATCTAGATGCCAGCGTTCAAGTAGTACGAAAAGCCTATGACGCCGACAACCTGACCACCGGGGGCAGTATTAGTATAGTCAGCCATGCAGACACAAACAAAGAAGCCTTTCTCCGCCATTGTCAGTTGACGCAGGAAGCTGCAGTCATATTAGTCGCTTTTCGCACACCATAAAGAAAATGCATCTGTAAGTATATTGTCTGCCTACATGTGTTGCTTCACTGTTTGTGTTCCAACATTCATTTCTTCTAAAACGGCAACAATCGACGATGCCGCCAACCATGTTTTTAAGATAAAGGCTAAAGGCTAAATCATGTGCTTGTTTTAAAAACACAAGTTGTAATTGTCTTCTTTTCGGGAAGAATTGTTCACTAGTTGCCAAAGTGCTGCCGCTTGTTGTCAAGCGCGTCGCGTTCACCGCCACCCACCGGACAGCGTTCGTAAATTCAACTTGAGGCAAAAAATTGTCCAGATGATGACTCGCATCTGGGGGGGAAAAAAACCAACAAAAAAAAAAAAAAAAGCCGTATCCGAAGGCAGCGCAAAGTTTCAGGAAGGCGGCGACGACGTGCGCCGAAAAGTTACGAGTCAGTTTGCAGTGTATCTAATCAAGTGTCCCTCACGTGTTCGGGGTTAGTTATGTGTGTGTGATGTTGCTGGGTTACCACGGCAACCCAGTCAGGCTCCCGGCACCTCATCAACTTCCTCCTCCTCCCGGACGGCCCTTCCCGGAAACGACTTCCTGTTTGGCCGGAAAGCGCCGGGCGTATTCTGCCGTTTGTTCTGCACCGCGTCGATCGTTCGAAAGAATTCTCGGCTCCTGTTTGCTCACCGAGCCGCAGGCCGCGCGCCCGCGTCAACTGGCGTACGTGCGTCGACCCCACCCTCCTCCGCCGCCGCACGGGAACCGCAGACGGAACAACCGGCTGCGGGAACAGAAAGAAAGAAAGAAAGAAAGAAAGAAGACGGGTGAAGAAGGAGTCGGAGTAGGAGGAGGTTCCGGAAGACATGAGCGCGGCGCCAAACTCGACGGCGCCGTCTTCGGATGTTGAAAGTAGGTGGAGCGTGATGATCACGTGACCTTCCAAATGTCCTTCGTCACTCGATCGGGTACGCCGGAGGCCGCTGCGAAAGTTGGGAAACGTGCCGCTAACGTCCGGAGCGCCGGCGGACTTGTCGCAGGCCCGGAGGGATGCGGCCCGTGCAGGGGGTCCGCCGGAGGAAGGCGCTTCTGGAGAAGCTGGACGTTTTGCACTTTTGTCACTTCTGGTGGAGATCAAACAGGATACACGTGCCTCACAGTTCCGCGTAGTTCCCCGCATTCTGAATGCGACGTTCCCCGTTGAAATCCGTCAGTGGCAGCCTCCATCAACACATCTTTGAATTCCTCCTGGTTCCTTGCTCCTTGCGAGTGTTTTCATTTTCTATTTTGCGCGTTCCACGCTTTGTCCCGTCTGTGGCTCTCCTTGCCCACGTGCCAGGGCATCACACCCCCTTTTTTCTTCCCTTTCACTCGAGCGGCGATGTATCGGAGACTCCCGTTTTGGCCACTCCATTAGGTACACCCGTTGGTTTGAAAGATTTGTCAGGCTTGTTAACAACACTCGGATCAAACTTACTTTCACTTGATTTCGAAGTTGATTCGAAATTGTGGCGTCGTTCTTCCAGTGACATTGTTGTTTTTTGTTTTTTGTTTTTTTTTTGCATTGTCTACGTCTTCTAAAGTCGGCAAATGTTGGCCCGAAGGCCGAAAAGCTCTCGGCCAATCTGCACGCAGACACGCGGCGTCATGGCAACACGAGCCCGCCGCATACTTATTCCACCTTTATAGAGGGCCGCGGCTGTTGCCGTAGCAACGCTCATTTTCCGCGTCGCATCTCCTCGTGTCACTCGGATGCCAGCTGAGAGCAGCGACTCCCTTTTGGCCGTGGGCCGTTCACCCTGTCATCCATGAATGTATCCATTTATCCGTTCATTGAAGCGCCCAGTCATCCATTCATTCATACATTAATTTGTCCTTCTATCTTTTCATCCATTGAATCCTTCATTTATTCCAAGTATCCTTCATGAATCCATTCAGCCATCCCCTAATTTGTTCTACCATTTCGAAATGATTCGTGCATCCATTTATTGCTGCCTCCCTCCATCTCTTCCTCTTCCTCCATCCATGACGTCCATCCTTACTCTCATCCGTTCATCATTCGTCAGCGAGTCCGTTCATTGAACGTTTGAGGCGACCGTTCGCTCTCGGCCCGTTTCCCCGGCGACACGGGCCGCGCTCACACGTTGCTCTTTTTTTCTCTCTTGTTGTTGACTTTGACTTGGTTCCTTCCTGAAAAGGTTCTTTTTCTGCGAGCCATCTGACAAAGCAACTCGGAACGTACCATGATGACAAACCCTTGTTGTTGTTGTTGTTGTTTGCGTCTTATCACACGTGTGTGTGTGTGCGTGCAGGCCGTCTGTCGGTGTGGTCTGATCAGTGTGTCGTTGTGTGTCCCCTCTTCCTCCCGCGGCCAGTCACGCCGGAGGCGGTGGGCTTCCTGTCGGCGGTGGGCGTCTTCATCGCGGCGCTGGCGCTCGTCTTCCTCTTCGTCAACAAGATGCTCTGCTTCTCCAAAGTGGGCGGAGCTCCGTGTCTGGAGCGGCGGCGGCGGTCTCCGGGGGTCCGCCGAGGCCTCGGTGAGACACGGCACGACGTCATCCCGTGACAGGCCTGAGTGGGTTTTCTTCGGGTGGCAGGCAAGCGGTGTGACTCGAGGGATTTTTTTAGGTCGATGCCGATCCCGATGTTTAGCAAAATCAAATTCTGATAGCGGATTCATCTGCCAATTCATTCAAATATATATGAATATATAATGAATACAATGAAAAAATTGGGTTCCTTACCGCTTGCGACAACAAAGCGATGAATTTGAGGCTGAAGCTTTGACCGTTTGACAAGATTCTGCCCTTTAGTTTTTGTTCACTTTATAACAGAAAGAGAAATTGGCTAAATTGGCTCATTTTTTTGCCAATTTTCACCGATTTGAAAAGGGCCAATATCGGCCAGTTAAATCTCGTATTGACACACGGTCGGCGGCCTTTTGGTTCTTGAACGAGCGGCCGAGGAAAACAACGAGAGGTCGATTCCCTTGTCAAAGAAGCGCGCTGACGAAACAGGTTTTTGGATCTGACCCGGAGAAGATGGTCGCCGTTGACGTGGCGGCGTGCGGGCGCAGCCGCGTTTTTTTTCGAGTCGGGCGACGTCGTTGACTGCGATTTTCCGATCGATGCTGACCCGAACTGAAACTGCGTTACCAGACAACCAGCAAGCCTTTACTGCTCAGTGACTGTTTTTTTTTTGTCAATGTCTTTCTGTCTCCAAAGTGTTCTCTGTCAATTGTCGGACTCGAGCGGCTCCGACGACCGGAGACAAATTCCTGGTGTGTTTTTCGGAAAGAGGATTCTGATTCTGATGGAGCGCAAAAGCTTTGACATGGAAACGTCGAATGCTGTCACGTCGCCATACGACAAATTCGACCACAACATGCTAGGTTGTCGAGTCGTCGCGAACGCACCGACATCTCACTTGGATGCAAAAATGGAACCAAAAATGAAGAGCGGCAGCACAACAAGACGAAAGTACAAAATCAAAGAGGAAATCTTCAAGATAAAATTTCAGCATATAAAAAAAGAGGAAAAAATGGCTTGGGTGCTGTTTTGCGTGAGATGTTGGCGATCCTCCAAGAATGGAAATCGTTCCTGTGGAAAAGGGAAAGTGTGTGGCCTGGATCGACAAAAGCTGCCCGATCCCGTCGAAAAGTCAACAAAAGGTCGAAAGCAAACACGGCGTGACGACGGCGTCGCACCTCCGCGGGACACGCCGCTCCGGTCGCGCCTCAAACAAGACGCACGACGTCAGCCGGATTTCAGCTGATGAACAAACAGCACTTCCTGTTGGGAGGCAGCGCGCTCGTCCCCAAAAAATGCTAAACGGCGAAGGCACGTTTGAAAGGTACGCTACGTCGTCACGGCACGCTTGAAAGGTACGCTACGTCGTCACGGCACGCTTGAAAGGTACGCTACGTCGTCACGGCACGCTTGAAAGGTACGCTACGTCGTCACGGCACGCTTGAAAGGTACGCTACGTCGTCACGGCACGCTTGAAAGGTACGCTACGTCGTCACGGCACGTTTGAAAGGTACGCTACGTCGTCACGGCACGCTTGAAAGGTACGCTACGTCGTCACGGCACGCTTGAAAGGTACGCTACGTCGTCACGGCACGCTTGAAAGGTACGCTACGTCGTCACGGCACGCTTGAAAGGTACGCTACGTCGTCACGGCACGTTTGAAAGGTACGCTACGTCGTCACGGCACGCTTGAAAGGTACGCTACGTCGTCACGGCACGCTTGAAAGGTACGCTACGTCGTCACGGCACGTTTGAAAGGTACACTACGTCGTCACGGCACGCTTGAAAGTTACGGTACATCTCAAAAGAGACGGTTTAAAGGTACAGTATGTCTTCACGGGACTTTTCAAAGGCATATTTGGAAGGTAAAAAAGTCCCGATATTTTTCAACCCAATAATAAAATACATATCCTGAGATTTGTGCATCTCCGCGGATGATTGGCATTCATTCTCTGGCGGCAACAATGGACAAGACAAACCGAAATAAAAACAGGTAGGCTTAAATGAAAAGACGAGCATTTACAAGCCGGATTCCAATGAAGTCGGGACGTTGTGTTAAACAGAAACAAAAACGGAAGACAAGGATTTGCAAATCATGTTGGACCTCTATTTCATTGAATACACGACAAAGACAAGATAGTTCACGTTCAAACGGATCAACTTGATTGTTTGGAGCAAAAATCACGAACTTCCAATTTGATGGCTGCAACACCTTCCAAAAAAGACGGAGAAAGTTGAGGAAGGTGTCATCAAACACGTGTTTGGAACATCCCACAGGTGAACGGGCTCATTGGGAACAGGCGGGGGCCACGATTGGCTAGAAGAGGAGCTTCCCGATTTAAAAAACAAAACCAAATTATGCCGTGGTGCTTAATATGAACAATCTTGTTGCGGCTGTGGTAAAACCTGATGGCTGGCGGCCACTCAGCAAATTAGCGCTTTAGAATAATAACAATAATGAATGGCGCCCTATGGGGGGCACAAGCCAGTGCAAAGCGTAGGCCGGTCCCAAGCAGAGGGCGTCCGGCTTCAAACTTTGCCAAACAAATATGAGCGTTCAGTCAAAGAATTCCATACCGGATCGGTCGTGGCCCGGGTGAACGACGTCCGCCGCCGGCGCCGTCAACCTGCGGGGCGCCGGTGGCAATTCAGCTACTGTGGCTCGAAGTCGAAGAAGAAGAAGAAGAAGAGGTGGAAAGCGGGTCCTTCGGCAGAAAGAGAAGAGGAAAGCACAGAGCCTAGAAGTGAATGGGGGGACTTTGAATGTTGGGCCTACGACAGGAAAAGCTCGGGAGTTGCTTGACATGATGATGATGAGGAGAAAGCTTGATACAGTGTGTGTCCAGGAGAGCGCGTGGAAAGGCAGCTGAGAAGACAGTGGCGCTGTAGCGGCCCGTAACGCGACGAGAAGAAGAATTACACTTATATCGTGTTTTTATAGGCACTGTACAATTTCAAGGCTTTTTGATTGACAAGCCGCTTGCGTCGGGAGCGGTGTGACAGAAGCGCGGCTGCCGTTCTGCGCCAGCCGACCGCACGTATTCGTCGGCAATGCGGGTTAAGTCGGGCGAGGATTCGAACCGGCGACCCTCTGGTCCTAGGGCACGCGCCGCACCACGCACGCAGTGTTTGGATTTTGTCTCAACAATTTGCACTCCAGGCCTGCAGGGGGCGAGCACCCGTTCCCCAAAAATCATGTTTCTCTTCATTTGTGTGCGACCAGTCGACAGCGGTGACCAATCGTCCTCGGACAGCGACAACCAGTTGATGAAACACTTTGAGATTTCCGTGTCACGCTCGAAAGGTCGCCGGCCCGCGGCGGCGAGCGGTCGGCGCGATCTCTTTGCCGGCGAGCGGACGACGGCGGACGACGGCGCGGAGTCGTCCCAGCGGGAAGGTAAACAATTCCCAAAATACCACGACGGCCGGATCGTCGGGCGAGCGGCGCTAATGCTAATCTGCGCATCCAGCAAAACACAGTGCAGCTCTGCTTACCTTTGAGCTTTGGCACAATTGTCTTTTCGTACTGTGTCGTCCGTTCGTAGAGAGAAAGCGGTGTTGGGGCGGGATTATGTCAATGAGCCAAATTGTGACGCGAACACGTTTTCTCGTCGCGGACGTTTTCCCGCCAGCCGTCACAGAGGCCACCGGTCAACGTCACCGTCTGGACGAGACACGGGGGGCGCCGGAGGGACCCCCGCCACAACAACCACATTCGTTGGCCGCCGTGGAAGAGAGTCCCGCACCCTCCGACGCGAAACCACCAATCACGGACAACAACTCGGAGGACCTGGAGGCGGGCTGCGGCCAAACTGCTGACGGTTCCGCCGCATGGAAACCTCAGGTACTGCGCGCACCTCAAGCCTTTTTCTGTTGTCGCTAGGCAGAAATGACGGGGCTCCAGCGGAAAACATTTGCGCGTCTTCGTCACAATAGAAAACAACAACACAACGAGGCTGGAAATTGTTCCTTTTTCTTTGAAGAGCAGTTTTCCTAATCATCATCAAATGTTATTCGCACAGGGGCTTTTCATATAACAATAAAAATACGATAATAAAACAGAGGAGTGGAATGTAGCGCTGCAGCTAAGCGAATGTTTTAGTACTCGAGTAACCCAACTGAGAATTTATTGAACAATCGAGTATTTAGTCAAACTATATTTTTGCTTGGTTAAAGTGCAATTATAAATCCAAAAGAGAAAATAAGACTTTGCACTTCATTAGAGATGTGGGATGGGGGGGGGGGGGGGGGGGGGGAACTCCAGTTGCCAGTTTTCTGACTTGCGACTTCAGAAAGACTTGACCAGACTTTGACTTGTCGACGAGTCATCTTGTTTCGAGTTGGAAATCTGCATTTGAATTGAGTGGGGGTCATTCGCAGCAACCTGGCAAGGCAGTCTGCGTTGTTGCGCACTCGCCAATGTGACGTAGCCACCTGCATGAACCATGGGGAGAAATTTGTCTCCAAATTAGGAGCACGTGTTTTTCAATTCTGCGATTTACATGTTATCGCGACTTAGCACTTGTAAATATTCAATTTTGCTCGTCCCCTCCTTGAGCCGTCACCTTGTCGTGGCGGAGGGGTTTGTGTGTCCCAGTGATCCGAGGAGCTAAGTGGTCTGGGGCTTTATGCCCCTGGCAGGGTCACCCGTGACAAACAGGTCCTAGGTGAGGGAGCACGGCTGAAAGACCCCTAATGATGACGACAAATAATGGACTTCATTTTCCCTTGCCCGGATGCGGGTCACCGGGGCCCCCGCTGGAGCCAGGCCTGGTGGTGGGGCTTGAAGGCGAGCTTCCGGTGGCCGGGCCGGCACCCATGGTGCCCGAAAGGGTAACGTGGGTTGCCCTTCCCATAGGCTCACCACCTGTGGGAGGGGCCGTAGGGGCCGGGCGCAGTGCGAGCCGGGCGGTGGCCGAAGGCAGAGGCCTCGGCGATCCGATCCCCGGCTACAGAAGCCGGCTCTAGGGACGTGGAACGTCACCTCTCTGGCAGGGAAGGAGCCCGAGCCGGTGTGTGAGGTCGAGAAGTTCCGACTAGATGTAGTCGGGCTCGCCTCCACGCACAGCTCGGGCTCTGGGACCAGTCCTCTCGAGAGGGGTCGGACTCTCTTCCGCTCTGGAGTTGCCCACGGTGAGAGGCGCCGAGCAGGTGTGGGTATACTTATTGCCCCCCGGCTCGGCGCCTGTACGTTGTGGTTCACCCCGGTGGACGAGAGGGTAGCCTCCCTCCGCCTTCGGGCGGGGGGACGGGCCCTGACTGTTGTTTGTGCCTATGCGCCAAACAGCACTTCAGAGTACCCACCCTTTCTGGAGTCCTTGGAAGGGGTGCTGCGAAGCGGTTGGGATGAGAATCAGCACCTCCAAATCTGAAACCGTGGTCCTCAGTCGGAAAAGGGTGGCGTGCCCTCTCCGGGTCGGGGATGAGATCCTGCCCAAAGCGGAGGAGTTCAAGTATCTCGGGGTCTTGTTCACGAGCGAGGGAAGAACGGAACGGGAGATCGACAGGCGGATCGGTGCGGCGTCTGCAGTGATGCGGACTTGGTATCGGTCCGTTGTGGTAAAGAAGGAGCGAAGCCGAAAGGCGAAGCTCTCAATTTACCAGTCGATGTCCGTTCCCCCCCTCACCTGTGGTCACGAGCTGTGGGTCGTGACCCAAAGAACAAGATCCCGGATACGAGCGGCCGAAATGAGTTTCCTCCGCAGGGTGTCCGGGCTCTCCCTTAGAGAGAAGGTGAGAAGCTCGGTCATCCGGGCGGAGACCCCGGGGACGACCCGGGACACGCTGGAGAGAATACGTCCTTCGGCTGGCTTGGGAACGCCTCGGGATCCCCTCGGAAGAGCTGGATGAAGTGGTTGGGGAGAGGGAAGTCTGGGGCGTGACGCTAACACGGTCCCGCCTGTGTGGAGTTTGCGTGTTCTCCCTGTGCCCGCGTGGCTTTTCTCCGGGCACTCCGCTTTCCTCCCACATCCCAAAAACATGCATGAATTGGACACTCAAAATTGCCCGTAGGTGTGATTGTGAGTGCGAATGGTTGTTTGTTTGGATGTGCCCTGCGATTGGCTGGCGACCAGTTCAGGGTGTACCCGCCTCCTGCCCGATGACAGCTGGGATGGGCTCCGGCAAGCCCGCGACCCGCGTGAGGAGAAGCGCGACAGAAAATGGATGGATGGAAAAACACACGCGCAAATCATTTTGAGACGTTTCTCCCCGTACATGAACGACGACGAGAGAAAATACAATTTGCACTTCACGCCGTCGATGAAGCACGGCAACCTGCACGGCTGGCGGCTCGCGCAATAAAGACGACAACGACGAGAACCGTCACGACAAAACCACAGAGGCGGGGACGCCAATTGAACAGTTTAGCTAGCTGGCCAAACGCGAAGCGTCGGACTGCTTTGGGACGATTCGAAATAAACACGCTGTGATTGGACAGCCGAGTCACGCAACTGAGGGCGGGACGCTTTGTGATATTTGACCCAACCTTTCGTGAGGGTTCGTAGAGCAGACAGAAGCCCCAAGATTTGAAGAAGTGAAGCGGCCTTGCTGGTGTTGTGGCGATTTCCCCCCCAAACGTCTTCTGGGATCCCTTTGCACTTCCGCCACGGCGAGAAAAATGTTGACAAAAGTGCGTTCCACGATGAGTAAGTCCAGTACAAATTGGGAATATCATTTTCATAGTACCGAACGTGTTTGCGGGAGTGTCGCCGTCAAAAGCTGAACCGTGTTTTCGAAATTGACACCGCAGCGTACGAAGCGTCACCTTGAATCAATTGTCAACGGCTTCCGAATCAGTGAGCAAACCCGACTGAGTGAACAGGGGAGCAACGCGGGTTCGGTTGGTTCACGTGACTTTTTGAAAGGAGGCCAACATTTGGATGTCATGCGAACGAGGATGGATTGTGCGCCAATGATATTGGAGCGACGGAAAACACTCTCGGCCTTTGCTTCGTTGTGTTCTCTTCAACCCTTGACTTCAACCAACTGAAGATGACTTGACTCCACTTGCTTGCTATTTATTTCTTGGTAGATTTCCTTGAGACTTGCGCATATGTGACGAAGCACCATTTGATTTCTTTTTTTTTTTTGGGGGGATATATAAACAACAGTTTTCTTCAATTCACATTGTGCCTAAAAGATAAGGCATTCGTTGGAAAAAAGCTTGAACAGCCTTTGCGCATCTTCACTGAAGCACACTGGCATATTTTCTTCCCGCGGCGAGCTCGGTAAGCGCGCTGTCGTCACTCTAATTCACAGTTTTTGCTTTTTCAGGGATTTTAGGAGCCACAAAATGTGAATTTTGACCCGCAAACGGAGCCACGGAACCGCTTATTTCGAGCTTTGGAGATGGAAAACTCAATTACAAATGTAACACAGCTAAGGCAATAAAACAACACAACTAACAACAAACAAACAACACAACACAACACAACCTAAACAAGGAACTAAACAAGTGAGCCAACGCAACAAAATCAACACAACAAACAACAACTCAACCAAGCCACACAACTAAGATAACAAACTAATTACAGCAACAGGCGTCAAGCGATCAAGATCAAGATTCTGACACGTTTGTTTGGATGTAAATCCTGCTCTGCGTGAACTATAAAATCCCGTAAAAGTACAGAAAAGCCGCACCGTCTGCTGAATGTAAATCAAAGTGTCACCCCGCGCTTCATCAGGAGCCCCGAACCCCGAATGACGTCACCCCCTCGCCCGCCGGCTCCTCCCCCCGGCGACCTCTCTCCAAGTGCTGCGACCTGCTGGTCTCGCTGGAGTACCGAGCGGCGGCCGAGAAGCTGCTGGTCACCGTGGTGTCGGCGCGAGATCTTCCGGACCGGCGGCGAAGCGGGATGGACGCCTGGCAGGTCCACGTGGTCCTCCTGCCCACCAAGAAGCAACGGCACAAGACGTCGCTCAGGCGGCCGGCCGGCGCGGAGGGTCCGGCCTCGCTCGGCTTCGGCCAGACCTTCGCCTTGACGCGCGTGGAGGCCTCCCGCCTCCCGGCGGCGGCGCTCAGGTTCCGCATGTACGCCCTGGAGGGCAGGATGTCGCGGCAGCGGATGATGGGCGAGAAGCTTCTGCCTCTGGCCGGTGTGGACCGGGCCGGCGGAACCGCAGACATCCGTCTGGTCCTGGAGCCTCGCCACAACACCAAGGTACCCGGTCCGAAGGAAACGCTTCTTCTTCTTTTTTGACGTTCTCTTCGACTGACAACATATTCCCAACTAAATCAAGTTCATCGAGGTGTGCGTTTTTGATGTCAACTAACAACTCAATAACTCGCCGCTGAAATATTACATAAACATACTGAATATCATTTCAACAAAGTGAAGTACATTTGAAGTTCATTTTTCCCCAAGAAAATGTCCGGAAATGACATTAATGCCAAAAAAAAAAAAAGCCATTCCCTATTTTTGCAATGATTTTGAGGAGTAACAGATTTGAACGGAATGTGTTGTAATGTTAAGCTTCTCGATCGACGACGGCCGTTTGATGGCAAATTCTCGTGGATGTCCGTCTGGTCCTGCAGCCTCGCCGCAAAATGAAGATGCCTTCTTCTCCTCCGGTTCCTGTTCTTCCCAATCTTCATTGTGCTCTTCTCCGTGCGGTTCCTGATGTTGTTCTCGACATCCTGTGCAGAGCGTGGACTCGGAGCTGAGCCTGGCCGGCGACAGCGCGTCGTCAACGCAGTCGCTGACTCACGGCGGCGCTCCTGAGCTCCTGATGGGCCTCTCCTACAGCGCCACCACCGGGAGGATGTCGGTGGAGGTCATCAAGGGGAGCCACTTTAGGAACATGGCTGCCAACAGACCTCCTGGTACTTCATTCCTGAACATCGTCCATCTCGTCGTCTCCGCCTTCGTCGTCTTCCTCGCGTTCCTCGCGGTGTTCGTCATCTTGGTCTTCATGAAATTTTTCCTGTTCCTCATCTTCATGTTCCTCGTGTTTGTCATCGTGTTCCTCCTCATCATCGTGTTGTTCATGTTTTTGTCAGGTTTCTTGTGTTTATCATCCTGTTCCTCTTGGTGTTTATCATGTGCCTCACGACGTTTTTCTTGCTCTGCCATGTTAGTCGTGTTCATCATCATGTTCTTCATCCTATTCCTCATGATGTTCGTCATCATGTTTTTTTCCTTCCAGTTCTTTTATCACCTTCATGTTTCCCGTGTTCTTCAAGGTGTTATTCCTTTCGTTCATGTTCTTCCTCACGTTTTTCTTCGTCCCGTTCCTCATGTTCTTCATGTTGCTCGTGTTCTTCATGTTCTTTGTTGTTTTCTTCTTGGTGTTCTTTCTCATGCTTTTTGCGCGCTTATTCACCTTCCTTCTGTTGTTCGTCGTCGTCTTCATTCTTTGTCTTCTTTGTGTTCTCCCTCACGCCTCGACCTCCTCCCGGTCGTCCCCGCCGGCGTTCAGACACGTTCGCCCGACTGACACTGCTGAACTCGGTGGGCCAGGAGATCTCGCGCTGCAAGACGTCGGTCCGGCGCGCGCAGCCCAACCCGGTGTACAGGGAGACCTTCGCCTTCCAGGTGCCGCTCTTCCAGCTTTCCGACGTCACGCTCATGGCGTCCGTGTACGGCCGCCGCGGCCTCAAGCGAAAGGAGATGATCGGCTGGGCGGCCCTGGGCCAGAACAGCAGCGGCGAGGAGGAGCGCCTCCACTGGCGGGACGCGAAGGACGCGCGCGGCGCGCAAGTGTGCAGGTGGCACGTCCTCCTCGACGCCTGACTCCTCGGCGGACCGTTTAGGACACGCGCAAAAGAAAAAAACAATGCAACAAAGGCCCACCTTTTCCAAACAAAAAGTTTTCCAGATGAAAGTTGGAATATTACAAGATTCAAGTTGTACATCCATTTTTGGACAATAAAGTTGTATATTATTGAGAAAAAAGCAGTACACTTTCAGATTAAAGTCGTAATCTTGAAGAAAAAGTGGTCGGTTTTGGAGAATTTGTAGATTAGAACTGAAAAAGATGAAACCTTTTTCTGATGCAATTCCAAGGAAAACAAAAATCTCCTTTTTAAGAAGAGAACATGTACAACTTTATTGACGTAATATTTAAGCGTTTCTCGTAAGAAAATAGCACCTTTCACCTAAAAAACTCGACGATGAATCTAAAAAACTTTTTCTCAGTTATATACGACTTCATACTCCATCCAACATTTACGACTTTTATGTACAAAATTCCCAAAATAAAAATGCAACCTTTTACTTTGGAAATATACAAAGTATATTGAAATTCGACGAGGACTTCAAAATCCATAGGACGCTTGTAATGTTAGGAGTTTTTCTCATTGGATCATTTTGGTCTGGAAAATCCACAATTGCGTTCTGGGAAGGTTTGACTCACGTCGCGTAATTCTTTTCAAACCTTTTTTCTGCCCAGGAACAAAAACCTCGGAGTCCATCTTGAATGAACGGTAACGAGCCAACTGTTCGCTGACTGCGCTGTTGATATTATTCGCCCTTTTTTTTTACTCCACATTGGAAGTGTGATGTGAAGAAGAGCTTTCTTACATTCCATACGAATGTCACGTAACATTGTAGACAAGATGTGCGAAGCAAAAAGCACAATCATTCAAATGTTGAATATTCAATGAAAAGCAGGCTAGTTAGCAGCCGGTTAACGCAAACATTGTCACAAAGTTTGGGCCGCACCGATATTTAAACTATTTCATTGATGCAATCAAATGTGTATTTTTGTGTTTTTCCTCCATTGCCATTTTTGTTTCGCAATATTCGGCTGGATTGATTTGTTTAGCGCTGCAAGCGAGTTAGCCACGCACGCTAACTTTGAAAGGTTTGGAAACAAACACTTATTTTTGTGATAAAATCGACAATCTGTTTGGCAAAGTTCGTTTGCGGCGGTTAGCGTTTCTGTTAGCATTCATCAGCCGTCATTAAAAAGTGGGCCAAATAGTTTTTGAAAGTCGTCTCGCGAACACGGAACGTGCCCGGCGACGCATCCGGCCGGACGTCTTTTTTTGCACGACTGCCGTGAACGGGTTTCTTGAAAACGGATTTCGAAGATTTGCTTTTGAAGACGCGCAATTCCGAAAGAGGCCAAGCTGCCGCACGACTTCGTGCTCAACGCACGCCCAACACGGCAAAAGCTCAGGTTTCCGTTCTCGAGCCGAAACGTCGGCCGACCGAGCTGGCGTTGCCCGCTGCAACGAAAGGAAATGCAATTCATCCGTTCCGGCCCGTAGAAGCTCATCGGATTTCCCTTCTTTCGAAATAAAGTCAATTCACAATTGTTGCCGATGAAATCACTTGCAAATCGGTAATTTGTTTACGTTCACCGTGGTTACTGCGAGCCTTAAATGCATTGCGTTGTGGGATGTGGCGGCCATTTTAGGCAAAAGGAAAGATGCCTGAAGCACGGAGCCAATGGCGCTTATGCGGCGCCGCAAAAGTCCCGAGCCTTCCGCAGCCGCGCCGAGACTCTTCGTAAACCCAAAGCCGAGGTCATTTTTCTTCACCGTCCGTGAGCCGAGTCGTTCGCAAAGCGAGCTTCCGCTTGTTCGTGTTCACGATGGAAGAAAGGCGTCGAATAAGAGCGTCAAATGAACAAAAAAATCGGACATGACCACAGAGAGTCGAAATGCTGTGGAATCGATTGGACCGAGACGTGGCAGAACCGGCGGCACTGCGGGCACCTCGGAGACGTTGAAACGGGCCGATCGGGCTTTTATGGCGCGCACGTCTGCAGCCAGGAAGTGAAACCGCCGCTTGCCGTCTCCTAGCAACAGGAAGCATGTCTGCCTCCGCGGGGACCAATCAGGCTCCGCTCTTGTCGCCGTGAGCGGCTGGCCGTCTTTCACGGGGTCGCGTGCGGACGCGCGTCCTCAGACCGAGCGCCGAGCTGGCTGCGTGTGGATGCGGACTTCGTCTTCGGGTAAGACCGTCGTCGGTTTTCATTCACGTGTGTGAAAACAACACACAAACATTTTCTCAGTGCGCTCAGATGACAACAGGAACAGCGACAACACGCTTGAAAAACCTCCTAAGGAAAATCCAAAACACGCACACGCGTCCCACGCATCCCCTCCACTCACACGTTCATCTTCACGCGCCATTCGTCCGTCACGATGATAAGATGACGTATGACCTATTAGCTCTGGCACACCTGTGCACGTGTGTGTGTGTGTGTGTGTGTGTGTCACAGCAGCAACGTTTCTCAACAAGAACGCTTTCCACTCGTATCCACTCGATTGATTTGTGGCATTTTAAACAACCCTCTCACACACGCAGACGGACACGCACGCACGCACGCACGCACACGCTTCCTTTTTGCCAGTTGATTGGACTTGTTTAATGTACGCAGCAGTCTACGGTGTGAATAGCGGACCCGCCATTGGCGGCGGTTTGGGACCGGGCCTGACCGCTAATTGCAAATTGACACCCGTTATAATTCCCATGAAAAAAAAAATACATTCTTTTTTGGATTTCCCTCCGCCCCCCCAAAAAAACACAAGTACGGGATCGGGTTAAAAAAAAAAACATGTAAAAAGTGAATAGGCGGGGATGATGAAAAATATTGCAAATAAGCCACCGCCGGCCGGGGTTTCTGCGAAATAACAAGTTAGCGTTAGTGAATTCGTGAACGCAAACTGCGAATAGCAAAATTTGCTGAAGAATTGATAAGCAACGGGAACGAAGCAACTAAGCCGAGGCGGAAGCTCGACGCCGTTGTAGAAAAACCCTTCAAGAAAAACAAAAGACTACGATGAAGCAAAGAACGGAAGCGCAACAGAAAACGGCGACTAAGGAACGCAGCCGCAGAGGAACTCGACACTCGAGAAAAGATCAACATACATAGATAGCGCGAGGAAAGAAATCCAAAGGACAAGTTTCAAGGAGCGACAAGAGCAGGACAGAAAATCGGAACGACTACAAATATGAAAACGTGTGAGAGTGAGGAAACGGAGTAACGAGGCAAAACGTGCCATAACAAAAAGCCAAATGGCAAAAAGGAGACGATATTCCGGCCTCTCCGGAAGCGGACGAACAGATGACCGGGACGAGACGGCCGGCGGTCCCGATCGGATCTTTTTACCGACACCGAGCCCGCGCCTACACGGCGGGCAGAATTTCTCGGGAGCGTGCGAACAATCAAAACAATGGAGAATATTCGCCCAAGAGGAAGCTGACTGAGGAAACACCATTTAGGTCGAGCCAGGTCAACCCGACCTGGCTCTCAGGGAATTGTTCCCCTCCAAAACCCATCGTCAACAGGGGGAGTTTGACCAGAATTGTTTTGCACATAGACGTTCGGAACAGCCTGGAGTTCCAGGAACTGTTGTACAAGTGCTCCGAAGTAAAGCTCTCGGGAACTGGAGGTGAAAATGCATCTTCTGAGACCTTTTGAAAATGGGATTACAATATAGTCGCATTTCCGCTTGAAGTTCCTTGAGTTCTTGGGACTGCTAGCGAACCATTCCAATCCGACACATTCAGAAATGCACTTACAGTTCCTGGACCTCTCAGGGTCCATTGTGTGTTTGGTCTGCAGTAACCTGCGTCGAATAAATGTAGTTCTGGGGTCATTTCAAAAGGACCAAAAGAATATGGAATTCACTTCTCATGTGCGTAGGACGATATCTGTCAAAATGTGTATTTTGCGGGTTGTGGAAAAGGTGCAGGAACCTCAATGAGTCCCTGAGCCACACAGCTTGGCCATCACTTCTTCCTGACTTTGTTCCCGCCCAGAAGTGCGAGGACCATGCGGAGGTCTCACAAACATTGACGCCGTAAAAGACCGACGAGCGCCGTGGATCATCAGCAGGTTAGCATCTTAGCTTCTAGCACGCGAGCGAGCTCGGCTGCAATTGCCGTCATTCATCATTTCAACCGAAAAGACACCACAAACTCAAATCTCAGAACACCAAGTGACTTTACAACATTACCCGGAAAACTAAATGGCTTCCAGATGATTGGATTTTGGGTGTAAATGCCGCGAACACTCTCTGTAAGTTCCACTTTTGCAAACTTGGACAAACAAGGCCGGTCTGGGTCGAGCTGTATCACTTTGACATGCTTTCTTGACACCGGTTCCTGTTCACGCTAGCTTTGGGGCTATCTTGTAGCATCTTAGCGTGCTCGAGGAATATTTGGGGATTTTCAGCAAATAACAAAGGGTGGCGAATAGCTGAATGAACAAGTCGGAGGGTGATTACTGTACTACGGTATCGTCGTGTTTATATTTCTACGGATGCCCGCGTCCGCCTTTTCTGCATCATCATTATGTTGATATTTCCGTTGTCTTTCTTTCGTCCAGGAGCGTCTTCATCAAACCATTCAACAACGTCGAAAGTCGCTTACTTCAAGAGGAAGTATGCCGAGGAGGAGGTTTTGCACGGAGGCCTACGAGGATATTTTCCAAAAGTAATTCTCTTGTTTTGCTCTCTTGATTTATTGCTATTTTTACACTTGAGACTTGGAGCTTCAAGCGAGCTGCTTCTTTCAAGCTTTTAATTCTTCAGAATCATCTTTATTACGTACGACAAGTGCGTCCAGAAAACACACAAGGAATTTGTCTCCGCTAGTCGGAGCCGCTCCGGTACGACGACCGACGGTCGATTGACAGAAAACACAAAGACATTGGCAAAAAGTCACTGAGCAATAAAGGCTTGCTAGTTGTCTGGTAATGCCGGTACAAAACCTTAAACATTTTTTTTTGGGGGGACAATTGTGCAAAAGAGGCGGAGTCGTCTGGCACTTACGACATACTTTCAATACATTTGAGTTGTATGCAGCATTAAATATGATTTCAAAACCTTGTTTGAAGTCAAACGAACTTCATTTAAAACCCAATGTGAGAAAATGTTATCTTTAATTAAAGCAAACAAATCCAAAGAATCATCAAGTCAAAAGGCATCAAAACGGACTCCATTCCACTCAAGTCCAAATCGCAACGCTGGCGAACCCTCTTAACGTCAGCAACAGCAAGTCTGGAAATGTCTGGCGCTTATCTCAAATTTACTTTGGCAAAAAGAACATTTCGGATATCCGCAACGACCTTCTTCCGACGCACAAGCAGCAGTTCAAATATCGGCAATGAATAACGTGTGGAAGTGGAAAGAATCTTTGAGTGCCTAGAAAAGTGCTACAGTATATAAGTGTAACGCATTGTGATCATTATTATTTAGGACTGTATTTTGTTCCCGTGTAGCGGCTGTGTCCATCCTCCTTCTATCCAAACCACCTGTTGTGGATTACACTTGGTTTTGACGAGTGGTTTGAGGCTATATTCAATTAGCTAACGATGTTTACTTTACCGCAGACGTGGAGTCGTGCGACAAAAGCCAGTTGGACCTTTCAATGGGCACATTGCACTTTGGCTTCTTTTAGTTTTTGCGTCTTTTTCAAACGCTTTCCTCCCGGCTGCCGCTTTTTGCGACGCGAGTCTGCAGTAACATTCGTCCATGTGGACAAATAATCACCGCAAAATCCCACAATACAGTGAATAAGCCGCATTGTAAGTACGCAAAAAAAAGGGTAATGCAGCGAACCTGCAAAAAGTCAAGTGAAAGGCTTCAATAGTATGATATCAAGACGCTAAATATGAACTCATCATTGAAATCGATTGTATTGTATCATATCATGAATGTATTGGGCCTTTCGTGCTGATTATTTCCTGTGCAAAGCGTCATGAATTTGTGTTTGGCTGCTGCTATATGATAATAATAATAATAATAATACTGATAAATGAGCTTGATGTACTGTTTACAAATCGACCTGTGTGGGCCAGCAGCACCTGATCCTGCAGGAGGACCGCGGCTGCATCCTCAAGTTGTCCCTGGAGAAGCTGAGGTTCCTGGAGGACCCCGAGGCCTACCTGCGACGCTCCGTCCTCATCAACAACCTGCTCAGGAAGATCCACCATGAGCAAGAGGAGGAGGAGGAGGAAGAGGAGGGAGAGGAGGTGGACAGGAAGCGGATCAAGGTTCTGGTCAGCGACTGTTGCTCTCCGTCTTTGAGCCTGGACCGACTCCAGCGCTACTGTCTGGTTCCGTGTTGTCCTGCGGTGGGATGTCTCTACGGACTGGATGCCGGCCAGGGCCTGGAACCGCTGGAACGACTGGAACCTCTGGATCGTCTGAAACAACTGGAATGTCTGGAACCTCTGGAACGTCTGCAGCAGCTGGAACAACTGGAACACCTGGAACATCTGGAACCTCTGCATCGTCTGGAACAACTGGAACGTCTTCAACCTCTGGATCATCTGGAACAACTAGAACAACTGGAACACCTGGGCCGTCTTCAACCTCTGGAGCAGCTGGAACAACTGGAACACCTGGAACGTCTGGAACCTCTGGATCGTCTGGAACAACTGGAACGCCTGAAACGTCTGGAACCTCTGGATCGTCTGGAAAGTCTGGAACCTCTGGATCGTCTGGAACAACTGGAACGCCTGAAACGTCTGGAACCTCTGGATCGTCTGGAACCTCTGGAACAACTGGAACGTCAGGAACCTCTGGAACGTCTGGAGCAGCTGGAATAACTGCGACGTCTGGAACCCGAGCACCGGCTGCTCCTTTAAAATCTGATCCCGGCCAACTGAACCATGACAGCATCCGGCAGAACCTTCTGGAAGAGTCGCCGCCACCTCGGAGGGGCCACCTCTGTACTTCTATGGAAGGTCCAGGTACTAGTACCCTCCTTGTCCTCACTAGTAAGACGATTCAGCACACTAGTACAACAACTGTGTTTTACTGGGGGGGGGCTGACTATGACATGAATAAAACTTAGCAGTAAACTATTGTAGTGCACTAGGAGCACGACCTGGCCAGATTAGTAACATCTCGTCTCATCTCTCCTTTTCTCTCCTAACCCTCGCGTCTTGATGGAATTGTCGGTGCGACGTTCATGGCCCTGGATGCCGAGATTGACCGCCTGAGACGTTCAGAATTGTGGTGCGTTCACCGGCGGTGGGACAATTTCATGTCAGGATGGTGATTGAGTTTTTCTTGTCTTTTTTGATGAAAGTTTCTTTTGATTGAGTTTGTTTTCCAAAAAAATGTCATTCTTTGTATTAATGATTCTTTTGATGTTTATTTGAATGCATTTATTTTATTAGATTTCTTAAAATATTTGTGTATTTTATTTTGAATCGAGATTCTTTTGATTGGGTATGTTTGTTTAGTTCTATTTCAAAATCTTTTGAAGGAGTTTCTTGATTTGACTGTCGTTGTTTTGCTTTCTTTTTCAAAGCCAATTGAGGAGGCCGAACGCCCTCGCAGAATTTGAAAGCAACATCTCTTTGAAAATGTAAATGCGGATATTGGATGAAATACGATATGAATGTGCTTTGCTGTGTGTTGACGCCAGTGTGTTCGAACAATCCTTACAAATGATGCGGCTATGACAAACGACGACAGAGATCACAAAGATTGATATTTTGCTGAAATATTTCTTCGGTTTTTCGACCACTCCGGCCTTTTCAGACGATGATTACGGACAGTCGGAGCGACGACTGCTGACCTGCTTGTGTTTGGTGTGCAATAACTTTTCATGTCTTATCTTGAAATAAATCAGCTGCAACTCACAAGCTCAACTTTATTTGATCTATCGAGCTATCTTTTTTACTTTGACTTTACTTTTGATTTCAACAACGATAGTACCAAATCACACATAACATTGAAGGTGTTACATACTAAAACACTTTATCTAGCTATCTAGTTATTGACAGTATTATAGTATAGAGACGAGGTATAAGACAAAGAGCAACGACATATTTCAGATGAAATATGGGCAGCATTTGGACGAGATGTTTTTCCACGGTTTGACAATGAGGTTTTGAGTCAACAGTTAGGATTTGCAGGAACGCAGCCCTATGGGGGCCATAAGCCAATGCAAACTGGAGGCCCATCCCAAGCCCGGATAAATGCAGAGGCTTCCGTCAGGAAGGGCAAACAAATATGATCCATGCCGGATCGGTCTTGGCGCAGGTTAACGACGTCCGGTGCCGTTAACCTGCAGGGCGCCTGTGGAAATTCAGCTACTGTGGCTCGAAGACGAAGGAGAGGTGGAAAGCGAGTTCTTAGGCAGAAAGAGAAGAAGAAAGCACCACAGAGCCTTAGAACTGAATGTGGGGACTTTGAATGTTGGGACGGTGACAGGAAAAGCTCGGGAGCTGGCTGACATGATGGTTAGGAGAAAGGTTGATATATCGTGTGGTCCAGAAAGCAGGTGGAAAGGCATTCAGGCTAGAAGTTTATGGGCAGGGTTCAAATTATTTGACTACGGTGTAGATGGGAAGAGAAATTGAGTCCGTTATTTTAAAGGTAGAGTTAGCTAAGAATGTCTTGGAAGTGCAAAAAGTATCAGATCGAGTAATGAGGCTGTAACTTGTAATTGTGGGTGTTATACATCATGTGATTCGTGGCTATGCCCCCACAGGTAGCATGTGACCTAGAGGTGAAAGAGACATTCTGGAAGGAGCTAGGCGAAGTCGTTCTGAGCATCCCAGACCGAGAGAGAGAGAGATAGAGTCACGATTGGTGAAGATTGTAATGGACGTGTTGGCGAAGGAAACAGGGGTCATGAAGAAGTGATGGGTAAGTTTGGCATCCAGGAAAGGAACTTGAAGGGACAGATGGTGGTAGATTTTACAAAAAGGATGGAAATGGCTGTAGTGACCACTTTTTTCCAGAAGAGGCATGAACATAGGGTGACCTACAAGAGCAGAGGTAGAAGCACGCAGGTGGATTACTCTTGTGCAGATGATGTCATCTAAAGGAGGTTACTGACTGTAAGGTAGTGGTAGGGGAGAGTGTGGCTAGACAGCATAGGATGCTGGTGTGTAAAATGACTCTGGTGGTGGGGAGGAAGATTAGGACGACAAAGGCAGAGCAGAGAACCATGTGGTGGAAGCTGAGAAAAGGAAGAGTGTTGTGCGTCTTTTCAAGAAGAGCTGAGACAGGCTCTCTGTGGACAGGAGGAGCGTCCGGCAGACTGGACCACTACGGCCAAGGTGATCAGAGAGACAGGAGAGTACTTGGTGTCTCTTCTGGTAGGAAAGGGGAGAAGGAGATTTGGTGGTGAAACCCAATAGTACAGGAAATCATACAAGGAAAGAGGTTAGCTAAGAAGAAGTGGATGTGCAGCAGGTTAAGGTAATTAAGGATAGAGACTGAAATGTGTTGACTGGTGCCAGTCGTGGGCTGGATAGATGGAAAGAATACTTCGAGGAGTTGATGAATGAGGAAAATGAGAGAGAAAGAGTAGAAGAGGCAAGTGTGGTGGCAATGATTACTAAGGGGGAAGTTGGAAAGGCACAAAAGAGGATGAACAATGGAAAGGCAGTTGGTCCTGATGGCATTCCTGTGGCGGTATGGAAGCATCTAGGAGAGGTGGCTGTGGAGTTTTTGACCACCTTGTTCAACAGGATTCTAGCGGGTGAGAAGATGTCGGAGGAATGGAAGAAAAGTGTGATGGAGACCATTTTTAAGAACAAGGGTGATGTGCAGATCTGTGGGAACTATAGAGGAATGAAGTTGATAAGCCACACAATGAAGTCATGGGCAAGAGTAGGTGAGGCTCGACTCAGGACAGAAGCGAGTATTTGCGAGCAACAGTATGGTTTCATGGCTAGAAAGGGTACCACAGATGGATTTTTTGCCTTGAGGATGTTGATGGAGAGGTACAGGGAAGGTCAGAAGGAGCTACATTGTGTCTTTGTGGATCAAGAGAAAGCCGATGACAGAGTACCCGGAGAGGAACTGTGGTACCGCATGCGGAAGTCTGGAGCGGCAGAGAAATGCGTTAGAATAATACAGGACATGCACGAGTGCAGCAGAACAGTGGTGAGGTGTGCTGGAGGTGTGACAGAGGAGTTGAAGGTGGAGGTGGCAGTGCATCAGGGATCAGCCCTGAGCCCCTTCCTGTTTGCAGTGGCTGACAGATGACATAAGACTGGAATCCCCATGGACCATGATGTTCGCAGATGACATTGTGATCTGCAGTTAAAGCAGGGAGCAGGTGGAGGAACAGTTACAAAGGTGGAGGCATGCACTGGAAAGGAGAGGAATGAAGATTAACCGAAGTAAGACAGAATATATGTGCATGAATGAGAGGGGTGGTGGGGGGAGAGTGAGGCTACAGGGAGAAGAGATAGCGAGGGTGGAGGACTTGAAATACTTGGGGTCAACCGTCCAGAGCAATGGTGAGTGTGGTCAGGAGGTGAAGAAACGGGTCCAAGCGGGTTGGAACGGGTGGAGGAAGGTGTCGGGTGTGTTATGTGACAGAAGAGTCTCTGCTAGGATGAAGGGCAAAGTTTAGAAGACAGTAGTGGTGAGGCCAGCCATGATGGGCAGATTAGAGACAGTGGCACTGAAGAGACAACAGGAAGCAGAACAAATGAAGATGTTGAGGTTCTCTCGAGAAGTGAGCAGGTGGAAGAGGGTTGGAAATGAGCTCATCAGAGGGACAGCCAAGGTTAGATGTGTTGGAGCCAAAGTTAGAGAGAGCAGAGCAGACTTGGTTGGATGGTTTGGACATGTCCAGAGGAGAGAGAGTGAGTAGAGTATATTTGTAGAAGGGTGATGAGGATGGAGCTGCCGGGCAAGCGAGCGAGAGGAAGAGCAAAGAGAAGGTTGATGGATGTCGTGAGGGAAGACATGAGCGCAGTTGGTGTTGGAGAGGAGGATGCAGGAGATGGAGGCTTACACGGAAAAGGATGACGCGCTGACACAAGCCCAAAGGAAAAGAAGTTTGGTTTTGCAGGGGTTTTGTGAATGTAGCTTGAATTTGGGGACTCGTGTTTAAAGTACTGAGAAAACGGCGGAGGTTTCAAGAAGAGCAATTGAGAAAACTAATATTTATTTCCAACGAGCTAACCAGCTATCTTTGTTTATTAACGTTTTATTTCTGTAACGATATTGTAGTACAACGCTATATTCAATTATCCATAAATCAAAGGGCTTACGTCTAGACTGCAGACAATATCACATGATTCTATCTTTATATAAATCTGATTTCCGGTGTCACGTGACATTGTTTATTTATTTGTTTGCACTTCATGAGCGCGCGGTGGCGCCCGTGCTACTCACAAACGTTAAGAAACGTTCAATTTTACTCCCAAAGTCGCAGCGTCTACGAAGCAAACAAGTTACATCCATGTTTTTAATAAGCCGCGTTGTTAGTGTTGCATTTTGTACGGAGAAAGTGACGTTTGTCCTCGGTGAAGTTGGTGAGCGAAAACTCAATTTTGTTATTTCCGACGATCATTGAAGCCATCCACTGGAGGCGTGTTCACGAACCCACTTTAGTGTGTGTGCGTTTGTGTCACATGAGCAACAAGCGACTTTGTTCCACTTTTCATTCTTCACTTTTCACCGGCAGCACGTCGCTTTTGTCGGCTCGCTTTGAGTCGTTGTCATCGTATCAAAGCGCGATGCTCTGCTCAGCGAGCTAATGCTAATGCTAAGCTAGCCCTCAGCGTCCAGCGCCGTTCAGGCGGCGAAAGTAGCCGAGCGACAGCGTCTTCTTTCGGCCGCGCCACATGGAGAAGCGCGGCCGCCTGGCGGAGCTCTTCCGCTTCCTGCAGGACCCCCACCTCGTCGCCCGCTTCCAGCACTTGTGCGGGGTACGAGGCACCTTTTCTAGTCGGGCTCTCCACCACCAGCCGGGCGCGGCGGCGGCGGCGGGGGTCCGGGACAGGGGAGCGGAGGGGGAACTCGACGGGAGCGAGGGGCACATTAGGACCGAAAGGACGAGCAAGCCGCTCCGCCGGAACTCCCTGACGGGCGACGCGGGCCAAGAGTTCGTGGTGGAGAACCGCTTCCTGTACTACTTGTTCACGTTCGGAACCGAGCTGGGCAACGAGCTGTTCTACATCACCTTCTTCCCCTTCCTGCTGTGGAACGTGGACGCCCTGGTGAGCCGGCGGCTCATCATGGTGTGGGTGTGGGTCATGTACGTGGGCCAGTGCACCAAGGACCTGCTCGGCTGGGCCCGGCCCGCCTCGCCGCCCGTCGTCAAGGTGGAAGTGTTCTACAACTCCGAGTACAGCATGCCCTCCACGCACGCCATGTCCGGCACCGCCATCCCCTTCGCGCTCTTCTTCCTCACCTGCGGACGCTGGCAGGTAACCATGACAGCAAACAAACAACAACACATGGGACTCGCACGCACTTCACGTACGACGTACTGGCGTGTGACATACATACGACTAACTTGCACCAAATGTGTTTCACCTGTAACTTTCACATAAATAACATTACATAAGTTGTAAACTGACTTGCACACAACTTATGCTCATTTACCTACGAATAACCTGCGTGTTTAACTTAACACATAACTCACGTGTCACTTTCACGCAACTAATTTGCATGTAACTTACAAACTTAAGTCTAACATGTAACACCCAACTAACTGCTTCGCACACGTGATGTTGACTTGACACGTGATGAAAGCGGAAGGAGATGAGGAAGAGGATGCATGCGGCGATTGTTTGGTCGGAGCGGCAATTCATTTATTGACTCGGCCCGATAACGCAGATGAACTTTCACCTTGTAAAAGATGACACGCAAAAAGCTGTAACCTGTGTGTGTGTGTGTGTGTGTGTGGGGGGGGGGGGGTCACATGACCAATTAGACTTGGACCTCGCAACCCTTCTTCAGTTACGATGACCTCAGCGCGACACGTGTCACGCACACGAGCTCGTAGCCCGCGGGAAGCCAAACACGTCAACGTCCGCTTTGCTTTGCTACTTCCTGGGCATGTTCCTGAAAATTGTTCCTTTACATGTTCCTGAACATTTTTCCATGCGTGTTCCTGACCGTGTTCCTTAGCGTTTTCATGAGCATGTTCCCGAGTGTCATCCTGTGCCTCTTTCCGAACATGTTGGTGAACGTTCCCATGCATGTTCCTTGGCGTGTTTCTGAACTTCTAACCCCATGTTCCTGAGCGCATTCCTGCGTGCGTTCCAAGCATGTTTCTTAGTGTCTTGGTGAACATGTCCACATGCCCGTTCATTGGCTGTTCTTGAGCATGTTCCCGAGTGTGTCCGGGAAGGACATGATCCTGAGTTTTTCTGTGAGTGTGTTCATGAAAATGTTCCTGTGCCTGTTACCTGCTGTGTTCCTGAGCACGTGTGGGCGTCTGAATGTGTTTTGCATGTTCTAGAGTTGACGTGTCTTTGAGCATGTTCTGCCGAGCGTGTTCCCGAACACGTTCCTGAGCGTGTTCTTTGACACATTGTTCGTGTTTGAACAAGTCCCGTTCACGCTGATGTCGATGTTCCCGTTCCCACTCGAGAGGAGGCAAGCGTCGTCTTCTCTTTGTTGTCGTCTGAGCGGACTTGTCGGAGCAGGGCGGGAATGTTCGGACGGATCGGGTCGGCCGGATCTCCTCCCTTCACTCCGACCCTCGACCCCCCGAGCTGAGCAGAAACGCTTCGTGTTTCTCCATGCAGAAAAAAACCCCTGCGCTGTCGCTTTTGCTGCCGCACAAAAGCAAGACGACAAAAGGTTTTGAGTGAAAGTGCAAACTTCAGCGGATCCCGTTTGGACTCGCCGGGCTGCCAGTCACGCTTTGCTCTTCCCCTGCCGTCACATCACTTGCTTGTCTGTCGCGCGCGCGCACAAACAAACGCACCAGGAAAAGCCTCCTAGAACAGCTGAACTCGATTTGGGCTTTATCAGAGGCCCTTCCGACGGTAGCCGGTGCGGGCGGCCATTTAGCATAAGTGAAGGCCACGCCCCCGGTTCGAAGAGGCTGTGCACACTTGCGCAACCGCGTGATCTCAGTGGTCGAATCGTACTTGACTAACTTTGTCAAGTGTTACCGATCATGTTAATGGTGGAAAAAGTTGAAAAGATTTCTTTTGAATTCATATCAATCAAAAACCTGGCATTTGATTGGATATCAAATCTCGTCTGAATAAAATATGACAAGAGACGGCAAAGTCTTTTGGAAGGTGCGTTGTCCATGACATCGTTAGCTGTTTAAGAAGTTGACGTCATAAAACGTTGCCCACCAGCTCCGGCGTTCGCCTATTTGAGCAATTTGCTGGCTTCCGAGCACGGAAACGGCCCCAACGCCCTCCTCCTCCTCCTCCTCTGCGGTCCTCGGACTCCGGAGACGGCGGCATCCTCATCCTCATCCTCGTCGACACCCTAAACCGGACTATCCTCCTGTCCCGCCTCAAATCCCGTCTCTCCGACGCTCCTCCATGCGCCTCTGTTCGGCCTTGACATGCTCCACCCTGAAGCATCGTACGTCCTCACGGCCTGCGGTTCCACTGCTGACGTCCGGATCGACATCTCCACCGAACCCATCGCCTCCTTGATCTCCTCCACTCCAACCGAGTGCCTCACCGAGATCAGATCTTGGACGCAAACCGAGTGTCTTCAAGTCAGCTGCAGTCCGTCCCATATGTTACTCATTGGTCCCAAATTCGTCACCAAACACACCGATCCCTCTTCTCACATCCGCCACCTCGCTGGCTCCCCGTTCCACAACGTGTCCAGATCCAAGTCCTTCTACTCACCCACAAAGCCCTCCGTAACCGGGCCATTTCCGACAACAACCCCCTTTTCCCACCTGTGCGGACCGAGCATTGAACCCGGGGCGACGGCGCCTTCGTCATCTCCGCGCTCCACCTTCAAATCTCAACTCAAACCACCGAATGGCTTTCCGTGTGGAACTCTGCCACGGTCCAGTCTTGTTTTTGTCTTTTAATGATTTGGAAAGCATCTTTGGATACTCTGTAAAAGTGCTCGATACGATCTATGCAGCAGCATTCTTAAGGCACTCGAATATATTGTCGAGTAATGTCACGCGATGTGTTCCGTCCGCAGTACTCGTCGACGTTGGGCTTGGTGTTGGCGCTGTGCTGGTGTCTGCTGGTCTGCGTCAGCCGGATCTACATGGGCATGCACTCGCTTCTGGTAACGCGCGCACACGTGTCACACGCGCACGCACACGCACGGGCGGCATCGGCCACATCTACATTGGCACACGTTCGTTGTGGCTACACACACACACACACACACACGCCAGCTGCAGCTCCATTGGCATGAACTTACTGCTGGTGAATCACACACACACACACACACAACAGAGTTGAGAGGTTTTCAGGAGTGAAAAAGAGTCAAATTGCTTATGCATTGGTGTCAACACACACACACAAACAAAAAACATTTTTGTAAGGTTTTTTTTTTTGTAATGTCAGTAGCACTCTATAATATTGTACTGCATAAAAATGTAGTCAGAGCACAATGGAGTCGAATGTTCCGTACTCGACGGTTTGCTCGTCTTGATTTAATGCTGCAATCCAATTCATTGTGCTGCTCTTTCTGGTGCGCCCGCCTTGGCCACCGGGAGGCGGTACGATGAGGTCGTG
This sequence comes from Phyllopteryx taeniolatus, assembly GCF_024500385.1. Taxonomy (NCBI): domain Eukaryota; kingdom Metazoa; phylum Chordata; class Actinopteri; order Syngnathiformes; family Syngnathidae; genus Phyllopteryx; species Phyllopteryx taeniolatus. The sequence continues at coordinate 32,802,789 of NC_084507.1, forward strand.
CGGACAAACGAGCAAGACGAGGCAAGGAATGCAAATGTGCTCGATAGCGTATTTAATACATACATAGTGTAACTCGTTGACTTCGACACAAAAGTACAGAAATAAAAGACCGCTTAGCAAAATGATTCAAAACGTACAGCGCAAGAAAGATCGTTGAAAAAATGGAAATGCTCGAAAGTGCTGAATCATAAGCGTGAGGCGAAAAAGAATCGTTTTTAAGCTGGACCGGAACCCACCGACACTTGGGGCTAGCTTGACTTGTTGTCAACGGCAGCAGAACAGCTCAGTTCTGCTTCAGCATGGTGGCTTTGGACTCTGAGTCTGCAGATCTCAGAGCCCTGCTCGCTTTATATTCCAGGACTACGCCTACTTCTAGTGGAACTGGAAGTGACTCGGTAAATTGCCGCAATATGATCAATCCTTTTCGAGAGGATAAAGCATTTATGGCCGTATTATCTGCCTACGTGTCGCGCCGACCCCGCCTCTCGGCCGAAGTCGGCACGGATCGGCTCCGGTGCGCCCGCCGCGACCCTCGTGAGGACGAGCGCTTCCAAAAAACTGGGATGGATGGACGTGTTGCTTCTAAAACCGCGACTATTGACGCTCACCGTTAGCATGTCAATGGCGTTTGTTAGCATTACGCTTCGGGCTGCAGCTAACGTTTATTTTAATAGTGGATTAATCTGCCAATTATTTTGGCATTTGAAAATGTTTTTAATTTATTATCCCTTTATTCGTTCTTTCAAACATAAACTGATGATGATACGCTTCCTGGTTTGGTCGCTAACGTCTGTCAGAAAATCGACAAATGTTGATTATTGTTTTTCAAAGTCAAAGCAGATATTTGTCAATGTCTTACTTTGGAAAAAAAAAAATAATAATAATAATCATCAGTCTGCTTGCACGGAGGACGACAGAAATTGGAGAAGATTGACTGTTGGACACGTGTTGGTAAAGCCATTTTGCCCTTTAAAGTGTGAAAACAACATACGAGGCCTTCACAAAAAAACGGAAAATGGGGCTCGTTAACACCAACAGCTGCCAACACTGAAAGACAAGTATGCTATGATGTTTATTTTTTTTTGTTATGATCAAATGATTTGTGCCCCTTTCAAATAAACTGACGATGTTGATGGCCGCCATAAAGTGGACAAACGCACGCTTGCCTCCCTTTGGAATCTGATGATGTGACAAAAGGCCAAAAGGATCAAAGGTCGCTCAGAGACGTCGTCATCTCTTCACCGCAATAACAACGCGACTATTAATCATAATCCCGTAATACTCCCCCGTCCGTCCGCAGCGGTTGTCGCGACGTCCGGGTCCGATCATCTCCATAAGATGGTGGCCTGTTGCCATGGCAACCTCACGATGACAAAACAACAGCGCAGCTAGCGCGCTGCCTTGGAAGACACGCAAAACACACACACACGCGCACGCACGCACGCACGACCCCTCAGAACTTGAGTCGAGTTGTGAGAAGCGGCCATCGCAACACTTCTGCTGCCAATCATTGGCGCAACGTCATGATCGGATGCCCGCAAAAGTCAATCGCTCGACAAGATGTGCGCACGAGCGCTCGCCGCGCGGCTGTGGGGAAGCTGTTGCAGCGGCCAATCGGAGCCCTTCCTCTTTTTTGCGGAGCAGGAAGTGAGCGGTTGTGCCAAAAAGGTTCCCGGAAAACCTTTGTCTTCTCTTCGTCCGCTTTCTCCGGTTCCCGGCCGCAATACAAGGAATATTCCGGAACTTTCCGGAATGCGGAATTTGCAGCCCTGTTAACGTGTCCGTTAGGTCGATCGGGAAAATGAGCGCACCGGACAAAAAGCGGACAAACGGCAACTTGGGCCCGAGCGTCAGCCGTGATCTGTCACAATCTCCGCAAATCAACTTGGCACGTCAATTCGTTCGCCCTTTGACCTTAGCATTAGTCGATGCCATCTTTTATGGCTTTTTATGAGCTTTTATTTTCACGGCGTTCTGCCAAGACTCCATTTTGTTCCTTCTCTCTCTCTCTTATCAAAGCTTCTTCTGTTGTTCCGCTGTTTGACTGACGCCATGAAAAGGCGCTGCGCACCATTTTGAAACCTCCAGGAGGTCGGATTCATCCAGGAATGCCTTCAACTGAGCTAAACCCAAACCGAAAATGGCTTTGGGTTTTGAGGGCAATTAGGTTGCCTCCATGTCTCAATTCAAAATAATCAAATCTGAAAATAAAAATGCTCTTTACACGTTAGGCTGGATTTACAACACCGCAGGCCCGACGAGTGCCCAATTCCCATCAGATTTTGTAATTTTTTTGAACTGACTGTTCACACATACATGGCTGACCGGTTAGAGCGTCTGCCTCGCAGTTCTGAGGACCCGGGTTCAATCCCCGGCCCCGCCCGTGTGGAGTTTGCATGTGTACAAAAATGACACGGTTTATTCTATGTATTCTTCTTGATTGACGATGGCAAGTTCTCGTGGAGGTCCGTCTGGTCCCGGAGCCTCGCCGCGAAACCGAGATGCCTGATGGAAACTCTTCTACGGGTCCATCGTGGTCTTCTTCACGCTCAATTAGTTTCACGATGTTCGTGTTCACGTTGTTCCTCGTTCTTCTCTCCGGCGTTCCCGACGGTCTCCTCGACGTTCCGGCCAAAGCGGGGACCGGGAGCCGAGCCCGGCCCGGCGACAGCACGCCGCCCGCGCGGACGCTGATGAACCGAAGTTGTTCCGACGAGTGAAGCTCCACATCGTGTCCCTCTGTGCCCGGATCGTGCCGGAGACGCCCGTCCGTCCTGCTGACACTGCGAGGAGTTCCGCAAGTTGCCTTTTGTCGTCGGTGTTTTCCCACAAACATCACAAAGCTCGCGTCGGCCGTTCGGAGCCGAGATTGCTCCGTTTCCGCTCTGCTGTCGTAACTTATTGAGCAGCGTGGCGTGCCGCTGCGCTTGCCACCAACCGCGTGTCATTTGGACAAGCTCGCAGGAGTTTGTTTGTTCCATGCCAGAACCACCAGACTAAGAAAGAGTTTTTATGTGAATTGTACTGAAGTTTGGCGATGTACCCATCACATTTTTGGCAAGACACGAGCAGAAATAAAGCGAGACTCCAAATGGACTTAAAGCTTCATTTATTCAGGTGAAGGCGTCCCAACACGAAACCTTTGAAAATCCAGTGCAGCAATGGTTCAAAACCAAATAAAGCGATAAAAGCTTTTGATGGCATATTCAACAAACTCAAATCTTATCATCATAAAAAATCCACTTAGTGCAGGAACAACAAACTTCTTCTGAAGTGCTCACTAAATCAGTTGCGCAAAGTGCAACGCTACCATAGCATAGCATAGCATAGCATAGCATTGCGCAGCGCTTACCCTGCCGTTTTGTGTCTGCGTGCGTGCGTGCGTGTGTGTTGTTTGCAGGATGTGATGGCGGGTGTGGTGTACAGTGCGCTCATCCTGCTCTTCCTGCTGCCGGCGTTGGACGCCATCGACGACTTCGTGCTGACCGGCGCGTACGCGCCGGCCGCCGTGGCCGCCGTCCACGCGGGCCTGGGCCTGCTGTGCTTCACGCTGGACGCCTGGAGCACGTCCCGCGCCGACACGGCGCAGATCTTGGGCTCGGGCGCCGGTGTGGCGCTGGGCTCGCGCGTCAACCGCGTGCTGGGCCTGCTGCCCGACCCCCCGCTAGAGCATCTGCCCCTGGCGCCGCCCGCGCTGGGCGCCGGCCCGCTTGTCGCGGCGGCGCTGCGCTGGGCGGCGGGCGTCCTGGTCCTGGTGGCCACGCGGGCGCTGATGAAGGCGCTGACCATCCCCCTGCTGTGCCGTGTGCTGGCCGTGCACGAGGGCGACGTGCGGCGGGCGCGGCGGCACGCCGAGGTGGAGCTGCCCTATCGCTACGTGGTCTATGGCGCCGTGGGCTTCAACGTGCTCTTCCTGGCGCCGCTCCTCTTCCGCGCGCTGCATCTTTCTTGATGCCCGATGTCACGACCGCGCCGCTGCGGCCGCTCGATGACTTTTTGTTCGGCGTTTATACTGCACCTCGCCGACTGTTTGTGGGCGGCGCGGCGGACGAGCGGCTGGCGCGTCTTCTTGGCGGTGGGGAAGTTCGGCGTTCCAATCTGGGCTCCGGCCTTCCTGTGGGGGGTTGCCATGCTTGCTGGCATACCCGCAGAAAAAACACCCAAGAACCCGAACACCGTATGTTTTATGCGCGCGCGTGTGTGTTTTTTAGTGTGTTTGTGTGTGTTTGCGTTCACACTTCCTCCCACATTCCAAAAACATTTAGTTAGCGTGTCGGCTCGATCGACGACTCTTAAGTTGTCTTCAATGTGGATGTGAATGCGGGTTTGTCGATATGTGCCCTGTGATCGGCCGAGGAGAAAGATGAAACGTGAGTTCGAGATGGGCGAAGGGTGGGGGGGGGGGGGGGGGGGGGGCTGCAAGGTAAAAGGGACTCTCGTGAACTGGCTTTTCTTGGGCTACGCCGCCCTTCTCCCACATTCCAGAAACGTGTTAGCTTCATGGACGACAAATAAATTGTCCTCAGGTGCGTTTGAAGTTCCAACGGACGGACGGACGGACGGATGTTTGCGTCATCAGGAAGTGACATCGCTGTGGTAATTGTGTGGCACATAAAAACGAGGATGTTCAAAAACGTTTGTTTTTAAACACTGTAAAAAATCACATCCTTGCGCTTTCTGCTCGGTCACGATTGGATGAAGAAGAAAAAAAGACGACAACAAACTGTTTTGTTCTTCAAGTTTTCAACGTCAGCGCCTGCTAGTGACGACGAAGACTGTCGGATGTTTCTAATAAATGTTTCGCTCGTTGATTTCTCCATTTGACACCAAACTAGCAGCAGAAATACTCGAGTACTACGAAAAAGTCAAGTACTCCGAAATGTTGGTCAGAATGGCAGCCTGCGAATGGTCAGCTGGCGAGAGTGGGCGTCACCCTGTCGCTTTTCCGGTTCACTTCCTGTGACCTTGCGGGTTCGACGGCTGCGAGCTTTCGGACCCGAAAATTTCCTAAATCCGTGAAAGCAAAAACTTGAGAAAGTCGACACACAGCCGTCGTCGTTCAAGTCCCTCTAAAATGAAACGGAATATGTCCTGTAAATTTGAGAGTGTCGTTGACAACTCCTCCAAATTTGAACCAAAACCTTGATAAAATGAGATTTCAAAATGGTGAAAAATGTTCTCTCCGCTCTCACCAGCTGCGGGTGTGTCCGTGCTGAAACCACGCTGCGCTCAACTGTCAATCAAATACCGCCCAAACTTCTTCGTTAGAGCCTGCAAAATAAATCCGCGGAAAGACTCGGGTCTCTGGATTTGATCCCGGCGGGTCGTTTCCACGCCGCTCTGAAGTGGCTACGTCTGTAGGGGCGATGCACTTTCAGCGCATACGCATCGCTGGCTAAGATAATCAATCGAATGCTAATGCGAAGAAAGGCGCTCGAGTTGTTACATGCGTGGGATTCGCGCCGGACGACAAACTTGCGTGATTGAGTGGCCAAAAACACAAAAGTGAAATGGTTTAATGCTACATCTCCGCAATTCGGCGGTTGTCCGTCTTCGTAGACATTTTCAACAATCGGCTCCATGCGGAAGGTCACGTGACCGAACCTGGACGTCCCGTGTAGGCTCCGCTCACCAGCTAAACTTGGTTTGAAGGCCAAAAAAAATGGTTCTTTATGACTGCCGCTTTGGGACAAAAGGCAAATACATGTATATTTTCTATCCAAATATATGATATACGTGAACATGGACGAAGACTAAACATGGGATCTTGTCATCTTTGGTGGCTCTGGTGACATCTTGTGTTCTAAAAAAAACCTTGGAGCTGTTTAAAGTCCCTACGCGTGCTTTGATCCGGTCTCCTTCGCCAGGAATGCGTTAGTAGCTTGCGCGTTGACCATATTTCCTTCAAACCTAGAATGGCTTAAGAAACAAATCTGGGAGTTCACTTTACAGGGTCTTTAACAGTGATGTCATAGTCGAAAGTGTAAAAAGAAGTCAACAATCTGAATACAAGTTATTTTTCAATGCATCTTTTTCAATTTCATTCAGCTGATTTGGAGGGTCATTGTTTTTTTTTGTTTTTTTTTTTTGCTTTTGATAAACTTCAAAATTTTAATGTCAACTTTTTTTGTAGCAACTGAAAGAAATTTTAATAAAGAATACCAATAAAACAAGAAGAACTCATTGAATTTTCATTCTTTGTTTTGTTTTTTTACCAATCCAAATGTTGGTCGTCCAAGCAAATCCGGTGGCTGAACTGCAGAGAGACAAAAACGCGCGCTGCCCACTAGCGGCCTGCGAGGGTATTGCGCGGTTTGTCCTTTTGCACTTTGCCGCTCATCGTCAGGAAAAACGACACCCAAAAATGTTGATCATGAATGTAGTAGGTATGTTACTAAACATTTCAAACCACCTGTATTTCAAAATAGCGGATAGCATTGGATTGAGATTTTAAATCCGAATAAAAGGAGCTCGAGTTTGTGAGAATCGGAAAAGGATGACGGATTTGATGTCGCAAATAGGCCCAAATTGTCCATCCATCCATTTTCAACAGCGCTTATCCCGGTTAGGGTCGCGGGACGCCGGAGCCTATCCCAGCTGACTTGGGGCGAAAGGCGGACTACGCCCCGAACTGGTCGCCAGTCAGTCGCAGGGCACATATAGACACGGACGACCATTCGCGCTCACATTCACAACGTCGCTGAGTGGGAACTGAACCCACGCTGCCCGCACCAAAGTCAGGCGAGTGGAGCCCCAAATTGTCTTGCCCAGAAATCAACATCAATCACGAGGAAACCTCTGTGACCCTTTGGTCGAAAAATGCCCGGGTACTTTGCAGCCATTCGCTTTTCCTTCTGATGGTCACCACTAGTGGGTGAGAAGATGTCAGAATCAGAATCAGAATCAGAATCATCTTTATTTGCCAAGTATGTCCAAAACACACAAGGAATTTGTCTCCGGTAGTTGGAGCCGCTCTAGTACAACAGACAGTCAATTGACAGAACACTTTGGAGACATAAAGACATTGACAAAAAACAACAACAAACAACAATTGTGCAAAAAGATGCAGAGTCCTCAGTTCGAATGGCTAATATCGCAATAGTCCGGTGCAATGACCATTGTGCAAAGGGCACTGAGACTTCAAGGAGTGTATGCGGTTTAAAGTGACGAGTACTGCGATAATCTGGGACAATGGTTGTGCAAATGTTACAGATACTCCTCTGATGTAGGAGAAGTGTGCTGGTGTCTATTTTTACAAACAAGTGTTTTTGTGCAGAACTCTGGGAACTATAGAGGAATAAAGTTGATGAGCCACACAAGTTGAAGTTATGGGAGACTGAAGTGGAGGCTGGACTCACGACAGATGTGAGTATTTGCCAGCAACAGTCATGCCTAGAAATTGTACCATCCATCCATTTCCTACCGCTTATCCGAGGTCGGACTCGCGGGGGCGCTAGCTTTAGCGGGGACGCCCAGACTTCCCTCTCCCCAGCCACTTTCTCCAGCTCTTCCGGGGGATACCGAGGAGTTCCCGGGCCGGCAGAAAGACGTAGTCTCTCCGGCGTGTCCCGGGTCGTCCCCACGGTCTCCTCCCGGCGGGACGTGCCCGGAACACCTCACCGGGGAGGCGTCCGAATCGGATGCCCCAGCCACCTCATCTGGCTCCGCTCGATGCGGAGGAGCCAGCGGCTCTACTCTGAGATGCTCCCGGACGACCGAGCTTCTCACCCTATCTCTAAGGGAGAGCCCGGACACCCTGCGGAGGAAACTCGTATGCGGGATCTCGACTGCCAGGCGAGGTAAAAAGAAAACTTTTTCTGTTCTTTGTGGCGCAAGTCAACGAAGAGAGGGGAAAAAAAAGATGAAAAAAATAAAAGTTTGACATGAGCTTGAACATTTTGAAGACAAACCTGCAGTTTTCCTCTTAAGCGAAGATGGGTGCGGGGCGACCTATCGTTTGCCAAAGATGGAGGTTTTTGTGACGTCAATCGGCACGTGGGTCAGATCTGCAGAAGACTAGTGATGGGCACGGCATTTCCTTGGAGTCTACTGAATCATGCGAATCAGTTCATTTCAAACGATTCGTTCACCGAATCGTTCAGTTAATGATTGAATTCTGAATTTCGAATTGTATGGCTGCCACACCCTCACCTAGCTATCTGTCTCTCAGCAAGCTTCGGTTGCTTGCAGCGGGCTCAGCTACCGACCGTTCTTCCGCGTCCCCTGACGTCCAGCTCGACTTTTCTGATCCCGCCGCGGTGGACGGCGTCGCTGACGCCAGCCGGGCTTTACAGTTATTGTCATCGGATTAGTGGAAAGCGGCTTTGAGTGTCTTGAGAAGCGCTCCGGAAGTTTAACGTATGATTATTATTATGACATAAAAAGCTTTAAAAACAACATTAGAGACACAGAGGGAATGGTATGTATGTGTACGTATATACTTTATTATTCATTGACATTTATTTGAAATAGGTGTGCTTGATCGATTTAAAAATGAGCCGTTAGCTTGAAGCTGCTCGTGAACGCTATCTCCGCGAGGACGTCACGATTTACGGTTCAAATCCCTCATGAGTACGTCATTCCTTGCCCAAACATCGCTCCTTAGCGGATCACAAACCAAGAAGTTCAACGAACGAATCACTCGTGTGTAATGGAACACTCTTCAGTTCAGTTCCTCAGTTCCTCCCCTGAACGAATCACTCGTCAGTTCTTTAGTTCGTCAGTGCACCAGTCCACTGAACGAATCAATCGGTTCACTTAAGTCCCTCCCCCGCCTGCGCGGCGCTGCCTGACGCTGGCTGCTCATTGGTCATTCGTCGAAGTGAGTGACAACGCTGGCGAATCGCAAATCACATGGCAGTAGGTTTAATGAAGTCCCGCTCCCGATTGCACGCTTGGTTGCTCAATGGTCATTCGCCGAAGATTCAGAAGTGAGTGACAGTTCCGCAGTTCAACAGTTCCGCTCCCTCACGGCGGCCAAGCTAAAAGAACGAATCATTTCCGCTACTGATTCGGTTCAGTTCGTTCACTAAAAAGATTCGTTCTTCTGAACGAAACGTTCGCGAACACTACGGAAGACTGGTCGCTCTTCATATGCACGTGTGGTCGAGATGTTTGTCGCCACGCCAGTTTTCCACTTGGCACTGAGGCGCGCGCACACACGCACACACGCACACACACACACACACACATCCCGTCCAGATTTTTGCCTGCTGGTTCTTGTGGTTCTGGCGGTTCCGCGAGCTGCGACTCTAGTTGATGTTTTTTCTGCCTCGTACGTCAACTGGACCGCTTCGAAATCGATATTCGTGACGTCATAACACGAAACAGGTCAATCAAGTCCATCGTGCTCACCGGGTTGAGGATTTTGAAAAGTGACGTCACGTGATCATATCGCGACGGTCCGGACGCGTTTTGCTCCGACCAACCAATCAGAGGACCGAAAATGCTGACGAATTTCAATTGTGGGCGCATTACGTTGACATGGCAACACTGACGCTGAAATGTGATTGGACCAAAACAAAGTTTAGGGAATGGCGACAAGTCGATTGTTTTTGCGCTGACACCAGCTGATGAGCAGTCCAGAGCACAGAGATAAATAACCACAGTTGTTTAGGATTGATTTATGATATTGTGTTATATACGATATCTATGGTCCATAGTCTCAGTTTTATGTTTACCGTCATGATAAACGCCGATAATCGGAAACTGCTTCCACCTGCTGGTCATCTGTGTCATCACGTGCTGGAAGATTTAACGCAGATTTTTTTCCCTCCCACCAACGGGAAAACTCTCAATAAAATTCACACACTTGTTTGAAATGAAATAGCACAATTTATGACTTTGACGTCACTTGATTTCTTCTCACGAAATGTCTTCAGATTTATCGTATTGTGTGTGACGTGATTGAAAAGATTCACTAACAAAATGACTTCCAAACAAAAGTCAATTCAGATAAAAAACACAGTTTGCCCTTAAAGATGACCAAATATCTGACTGTACTGCACTGTACATCTTTAATTAAGGAATAGTAGTCTTTAGTAGTTGTCCTGACGCGGAACGTTTGTTCGTGTGCGTTTCCAGAGTCCGGACTGCAACCACTGTGACACTTTTTATCCTCCATGCGCATTTTGGTCTCCTAAAATTATTTTGTTGGGTTTTTGCCCTACTTACACTTGTTTACTGTTCACATTTTTCATCTTTATTCGTCTTCATGCGAGTATAAAAGTTCAGAAAGACATCGCGGTAAGTTATAGTGGTGTGCTCGGAAAATAAGCTACATTTCATACTTATTGTGCAACAACGGAATACAAGTTGCTATATGTCGAGTTCGTTATATACTATTTAGCAGACTACATTAATGAGGGCAATTCGGCACTAGTCTGGTTGAGCGAAGTGTTTCATATAGTTTGGTTTTGCCTCCATTTGAACTCTCCTTGCTGCTCACGATTTTTTTTTGACAATGTCAATAAAGTTGCACGCTATTACGATTGTCTAGTATAAAAGTGGACATTGATTGACTTCATATTTAAATAATTGGTAATTTGTTCACGTTGAATAGGTTAACAGTTTACTCTGTCTCTGTCAATTGACCGTCTGTTGTCGTACTCGAGCGGCTCCGACGAGCGGCTCCAAATTCCTGGTGTGTTTTTTGGACATACTTGGCAAAATAAAGATGAGTCTGATTCTGAAACCCGTTCTCTCATTTCACACTTAGGTTTTAATTGTCGTTACTACCATTTTTAGATTTTTGTGCAAGATTTGTTTTGTTCGTCAACTATTTTGTTGTTTATTTATTCGAGACCACTACAGTGAGTGCATGAAGAATGTATTTTGTATGTAAATTGGCAGCGTGTTACAAAGTTAATGGCAAGAGGGAAGAAGCTGTTGAAATGTTTGCTAGCTTTAGTTTGCATTGTTCGGTAGCGCCTACCCGAGGGAAGGAGCTGGAAGAGGTGGTGACCAGGATGCGGAGGGTCCGAGAGGATTTTGCATGCTCTTGTCTTAGTTCTGGCAGCGTGCAAGTCCTCAAGGGTGGGTAGGGGGGTACCGACAATTTTTCAGCAGTTTTGATTGTCCGTGGCAGTCTGGTTTTGTCATTTTTTGTGGCAGCAACACACCAGACTGTGATGGATGAACACAGGACCGATTCGATGACTGCTAGAACTGCCTCGACAGCCCCCGTGCCAGGCCGTGCTTCCTCAGAAGCCACAGGACGTACATATACTGCTGGGCCTTTTTCAGGAAGGAGTTGATGTTGGTCTCCCACTTCAGGTCCTGTGAGACTGTAATTCCCAGGAACTTGAAGGTCTCGACGGTCTACAGCTGTGGCCAAGGATGTTATTTGGCCATCTCTACAGTTTCGAGCGTGTTCAGCTCCAGCTTGTGTCAGCCGCACCATAGCTCCAGCCGCTCCGCTTCCTGTCGATAGGCCGACTCGTCACCATCTTTGATGAGGCCGAAGACTGTGGTCTCATCTGCAAACTTCAAGAGTTTGACAGCCGGGTGCGTTGAGGTGCAGCCGTTCATGTGGAGAGAGAAGAGCAGCGGAGAGAGGATGTATCCTGGGGTGCCCCGGTGGTGATGGTGTGTGTAGATGAGGTGGAGCTGTAGTCCACGAAGCGGATGCTCGCGTAGGTCCCCGTGCCGTCGAGGTGTCCCAGGATGAAGTGCAGTCCCATGTTGACTGCGTCGTCCACAGACCTGTTCGCTCGGTAGGAAAACTGCAGGGGGTCCATCAGGGGACCTGTGACGCTCTTGAGGTGGTCCAGCAAGAGGCGTTCAAAGTACTTCATGACCACAGATGTCAGGGCGACAGGCCTGTCATCTTTCAGACCAGAGATTGCAGGTTTCTTGGGGACTGGGATGCCGGTGGAGCGTTTGTGGCAGGATGGTACTTTGCACACTTTGAGAGATCCATTGAAGATCTGTGTTAAGACTGGAGCGAGCTGGTCTGTGCAGACTTTGAGGCAGGATGGGGAAACAAGGTCTGGGCTCGCCGCTTTGTTGACCTTTTGCTGTTTGAAGATATGATATGTAGGTTTGAATATTTTTGTGTATATTTTTTTTTGTGTTTGGATTTTTTAGTTCAATTGTGTTCCTCCTGGTTTGACTCCGATTTGCAAATGCAAATTTCATGCGTCTGTCTGTGTTTCAGGTTCTCGGACGTGAGGATGGAAGTCTTGGAGGACAAGTTTGTCAGCTTGTCGCTGGCTGGCCGCTGTGTTCCCGACGACGCCACCTACCTCCTGGATGTGGCGCTGCACCCCGTCGGCGCCGTGCTGGCGGTGTCGTGTTCCAACTCGGCGCTGCGTCTGCACGACGAGGCCACGCTGCGTCTCCTGGGCGAGTATCGCGGGCACGGCGGTCGCGTGTGCGGCCTGACCTTCGCTCACGCGCGCCCCGACCTCCTCTACTCCGCGTCGGCGGACGGGACTGTCCGGGCCTGGGATGTCCGCCGCCCGGGGACGGACGCTGCCCAAGTGTTCCGCGGCGACCCGTCGCACAGCTTCTGTAGCTTCGACCTGAGCTGCGGCGACGCGCTGCTCTGCGCCGGCACTTCGGTTCAGTATACTACTTTATTCTGCACTTCACTTTATGTCCAATGTACTGCTCTCCTATTTATTTATTATTATTTGGCACTATCTTGTGTTTCAGAAAGCGCAGAAAAAAGTGAATATCAGGGGGGGATGGGTTCCGTGGGTTTGGGGTCGGTGAGAAATCAAGTCTTAGCTTGACGCTCGAATCAGTCATGACGTCAAAGAATCTAAGCTGCAGACCTCCATCCTGGGTTTGTTGATAGCTTACTGACTTAAAATGACACAAACATTATTCCACGGTAACAAAAATGAAGAATCGGGTGAATAAAGACGGACAAAGAGAGAGGGGAGAGGTCCAAAAAGTGTGTGTCTCCAGAGGTGGCTCTTCGAAAATAATTTTCGCAAAGCTCCCGAAGCCCAAGCTAACAGGTCAGCCAGCGCCAAGCTGCGGGGCTGTGCCGGCGACTGGAGTGCATGGCAAATTATCGACACCTTGTTGGTGTCATCGGTTGATCGTCCTCGCGTGTGGTGCTTTCTCCAAAAAAAAAAGAAACAGCAAACTCATAATTACCCACAAACACATTTCAAGTGCACAAAAATGATAAATTCTAATTATAAAATGATTCTTCTGAGTTACTGTAAACGTCAACTATCAACATTTTCTTTGGTAAATAATAGAAATGGCACCCTTGTAAGTCACATTTGATCCAAATTGTTTTTAGACCGGCGGCAAGACGTTGGAGCGGTTAGCGCATCCGTCTTACAGTTCTTAGGTTGCGGGTTAAAATCCGGCGGCAAGGCGTTGGAGCGGTTAGCGCATCCGTCTTACAGTTCTTAGGTTGCGGGTTAAAATCCGGCTTCTGGCCTTCTGTGTGGACTTTGCACCAAATTGTCCGTAGGAGTGAATGCTTGTTTGTCTATACTGTATGTACCTTGCAATTGGCTGAGGGGAAACATGAAACATTAGTTTGACTTGGGGTCACTGATATGGTAGATGGAACGAATGTGTACCTGCTTTTCTCCAGGTACGCCGGCTTCCTCCCACATTCCAAAAACAAGTTTGCATGTTAGCTTTATAGGTTCATTTCTTCCTTTTCTTTTGCGCTTTCTGTCTCCCGGCACGGATCAGCTGGACGACGAAGACAGCCTGTTGGTGTTCTGGGACAGCAGGAAGCCCGGCGTTGCCCCGCTGGGCATCTACTCCGAGTCGCACAGCGACGATATCACTCAGGTGCGCTTCCACCCGCGCGACAAGGACCGGCTGGCGTCCGGCTCCACCGACGGCCTGGTGAACGTCTTCGACGTGCGGCGCGGGTCCGAGGAGGAGGCGCTGCTGTGCACGTGCAACAGCGAGTCGTCGGCGGCGTCGGTGCGCTGGGCGGCGGCTGACGGGAGCCGCTTGCTGTGCCTCAGCCATGACGAGGGGCTGCACCTGTGGGACCTGCGGCAGCTGGACACCGAGCGACCGCTCGCCGTCTTCAGCTGCCCGGACGTCCGGCGCGCGGAAGTGAAGCCGGACGGTCGGGGCCCGGAATACCTGGTGGGCGGGGCCTGGCTGGAGGGGGCGGGCCTGCTGCTGGTGGTGGGCGGGGACAGGGGCGGCGACGTTCAGCTGATGGAGTGCGACGACGAGGGGCTGCGTCTCCTCGGGACCCTCCGCGGGGGACACGCCTCCACCGTCAGGTGCTTTGTGTGGGACGAGGCCCGGGGGGCGCTGGTCACCGGGGGGGAGGACGCGCAGCTGTTGCTATGGAAACCGGGAGGGGAAGAGCAAGACGCGGGGAAGAAGGAGGACAGGAAAAGTTCTTCTGTTTTCAAACTAAAATCGAGACCTCACAAAAAACACCGCTACACGAAGAAGCCACCGTACTAACAAAATGGAGGACAGAAAATAGTGTCCGCTTGGAACTCAAAGGCCTCCTTTGTACAGTAGTTGACAGCCTGCTCCGCGATTGGCGCTGTGGCGCAATCAACGGGCAGAGACTGGTACATGTATTTCTGGGTTGTGCCGCTGTTTGTCAAAGATAAACGACTACTAGATCTGGCAAACAGTTGTGCCTATGTAGCGGCCATGTTGGCAGGGGGGCGATGTTCCCATCAAAGGCAATGCACGGACAATAGCTCAGCGTCGCCGTAATTACGCAATTGAAAAGGGGCATGTCATAGCCACCGATTCAAATCGATGGCTGGTGTTTCCACGGGCGCTCATCGTGTCGTCTCGCAAACATTCTATCCTGATTTTGGTGCAGTATACAGTTGTTTTCTGTCAGGCCCTTCGCTATGGCATCCAGTTGTAACGGAGGTGAAAGGTGAAAAAAGCAAGCGCATAAACTCGTGAAACTCATGCGACTCATGAAAGCGACCCCCGACTTGCCACCACCACAACTTTCTACCAGCATGCCATTATCACCCCTCCTAAGCACAGCGAGATACATTTTCAAGCTTTTAAAAAACATTTTCAAGCTTTTTTATATTTATTTACAATATATATATATATATATTTTTAAAAAGTACAAAACAATAATTTAGTTATTTTTAGGCCATGAAAGAAAGTGCTACAATTTAACAGAAAATCAGCTTTAAAGGACGACCCTTCCCCCCTATTAGTCCGTTAAATTGAGGTTCCACTGTACTTATATTTCTGTCAGACTACTACTCGCATGTTTAAATTATGTTTGGATTTGAAATACTTAATCATATGTTTTAAAATACATTTTAACTGTGACAAAATATTCATATTCACAAGGCGACACATGCCATACAGATATCATTCACATACAAGGTGAATAATATTGGACTGAGGACTGATCCCTGTGGAACTCCGCTTGTTACTTTGATTAGGTGTGATTTGACTTCAAGCTATATAGTATGTAACTTTTGGTGCCCCACAAGCTTGAATTTTGCACTACAACAAAAGAACAGAGCCGTTGCTTCAATATGATGTAGGCAATGCATGTTATGGCCCTTGTATGTGATTCTACAACATTTTTACTCTGTTTTGAAGGACATGCAGCCTTTTAAAAAAAAAAAAAAAAATATATATATATATATATATATATATATTTTTTTTTATTTCTGTGGCGTCATTTGCAGTGCACCACCAACCGGGCCAGCGCGGGAAATGAATAGGGCATTCACAAAATAAAAAAAATATAAATACAGCAAGATGTTAGAGGGGGTGAATGGCTTACTCAGCAATATCTCCTGTAGTAGTGGCTTGGGAGAAAATTACTTTTTTAAACCACAAAGTTGTGGATTGTATCTTTAATATAACAGCCCAAATTGTTTTTTTGATTCACAAGATAGTCAGTAAGCCATATTTGTGCTTTTCTTTTGACTCTATCGCTTTCTAATTTTCTCATCAGTATAGTGTGGTTTTCAGTGAAGACTCTTAATTGTCCATACTTGTGGATGTTTTTTTTGTTTTTTTGGGGTCTGAATATGCCCTGTGATTGGCTGGCAACCTGTTCAAGGTCGACCTTGCCTATTTGTCAAAGTCAGCTGGGATGGACTTCAGCTCTCCTGCAATCTGAATGACAATAGCGCGAAAGAAAATGGCTGGATTGGTGGATGGCATATCAAGTTTCAATAATTTTCAAAGACTGTAAAGAATTTAAAATTCATTTGTACTTTGAAGACTGATCTCGTGGACAGAGTTGACAAAATGAAGCAATACATGTCGACAAAATAAAATATTTGAACTTGAAGGGGCATTTTAAAATGCATGCAGCTCATCAGTATGGCACTAATATTAGTCAGCAGAGGATAAAGAATATATGACTGAGGACTGTACTGTCATCTGTCTACGTGTAGCTCCACTGTTTGTGTTCAATCCGTTGCTTGAACGGTTATAGCACTGCATCATAGATTCTAATTAGCGTTAGCATTAAGATAGGAGATTGAAACGCTAAACCAAGGTTGAATAGACTACCAGATGAAGCACAATGTTCATTCTGTCTGTTGTCGTACTGGAGCGGCTCCAACTACCGGAGACAAATTCCTTGTGTGTCTTTTTGGACATACTTGGCAAATAAAGATGATTCTGATTCTGATTCGATGCAGCGTTACGAAAATGGTTTAATTCTACTTAATTATGCCATTAGTGTATGTTTTTACTAAGTACAATATTATGGCGTGCTATTTCTCCTCATACACTACAATTTTTGTTTTTTTGGGGAAGGCTGGAACGCTTTAATAGCATTTCCATCATTGAGTGAATTAAACTCATCTCAAGGCACCGCTGTACATTTAAAAAAAAAATTTACTTATGCATCGCTTTTACTGCGTTGTAAAGCATGCGCTTGGCTTCTGGCATCACATGACCTGAGTGTCGTTCTAACCTCACGTGACTCCCTTGAAAATTTACCTTAAAAGAACTTGTCATTAAAACGAATAATGTAAAGTTAATTTTATGAATGAGCACTGTTGTGTATTATGTGTTTACACGAATTGTGGTTGCTGGCCGTTGCTAGGCAACAAATCACGTGACAGCGTAGTCTCCCTATCGTATTGGACCGAACCGAACTGAACAGAACTAGGATGCGCCCCGACTTTCGCGACCAGTCCAGGGTGTAGGCTGCCTCTTACCCAGTGAGCTGGGATAGGCTGCGCTTCCAGACCCTCCAATGACATCACGCTCTATAAAAAATGGATGTAAGCGGTTCAGATAATGGATGGATGAAATATGATTCGAATGCATGTTAATGACGTAACTATCTCTTGCTTTAATCTGGCGGCTAATGCTAACATGCTAGCCAAGTTAGTGTCAGCCGGCTAGGAGGAAGAAGGGCCGTGGAAGGCGGCATCAGGGCGCAGGGCCGCGGACAAGTTTGTCCTCATTCCGAGGAGACAAACATTGAGTTGAAAGCTCCTTGCGCCTTTCCGTCTTTCCTTGTCTCCTGCCTGCTGGCTCCTCCGTCGAACTGACGGCGTCATGGCATGCCCCCGCCCTCCCGTTTGACGACTGACTTGCCTCCTTGTCCAATTGCAATCGCCATCATCGCTCGCTGTAACCAATCAGCGCCTTTCTTGTCTTTCCTTGTTGACCCCGCTTTTTTCAATAAACTTTATTGAATACACAGGAACAACACAGTCGATGTAGATATAAACAAATAAAAGCAAAAACATAGGGGAGAAAGGGGCCCAAGGGAGTTTCCTTATAATAATGTGCAATCTTTAAGTGTTGTGGTTCGAACGGCATTTTGTTTGCTTGTTGCCTGCTGACTCGTCCGCCCAATTTACGGCGTCACAGCCTGGGCCCCCCCCACTCCCATCTGACTGACTTGCCTCCTCATCCAATCGCAATCACGTTCATCGATCGTTGCGACCAATGAGTGCGACGGCTCTGCCGAGCACGTTAGTGTGCTTGTGTTATGTGTGCCGTGCTCTCAGCCCTCCTGTGCTGTTGACAAAAGAAGAAACAGCCCCGAAAATAAAACCGTGAGGAGACCACCCGCGACCAGACAGGAGCATCAGGATCACCGTCACTTCGGGGAAGGGGGAATGTAATAGCGACCGCTGGGGCTTCTGGATGGGAGTTTGAGGTTGGAAGGAGAACGTCCGCCGCTGTTGAGGCCGACATTGTGCCTGATTTGGGGAAAGGCTGTCCGCACCGAGCTGGAGGTATCCCCGCACATAGCCACCCCCCGCTAGATTTCCCAACATAGGATAACTCCTGGCCGCTGCCGTTGCCAACCGCAGAGGATCAAGGTAAAGTACCCCCACCCTCTTGGAGCTAAGAGCGGCTTGTCGGGACTCGGGACGGCGCCTCGTCCAGCCTGGGCAGCTTCAGTCTCCCCCCCCCACCCCAACCCAACCCCCCCGTCGTCAGTGTGTCAGCTATCGCTAGCAGCATTAGCTCCGTCGCCTCGGTTTTTACGTCTGGGATGATGGGTGACCGTCCGAACCCGCCCAGGTAAAGTGTTCCGTCCCGCAGAACCCACTGACTTCTTTTGCATTTCATGTGTTTGTCCATGTTTTCATGTTGTGTGTTCGCTTTGCCGACGACGACTGTGGCGGCGAACGACTAGCGCGTTAGCAGCTCAGCTTAGTTTAGCTTAGCTTAGCCTAGCCACGGCTGACCAGCAGCACAAGCTCCACTCGGATGACATTTTGGGTCACTCTAGGGCCGCTTTTTACGATCAAAGCCAGCGACGAGCGCTTCCCAGCGGCGCAGGGGTGTTTCGTGTGCACGCGGATGGCAACTAGCTAACGACAAACAGGAGCAAAACGGGAGGCTAGCCCTGCTAAGTGGCTAACGGCTAGCTGTCAAGTTTGGAGGCTTTGCGGCGCTTCGGCAGGCCCAAAAGGAGCCCTGAAGAGACAGGCTGCAATCTGCTCATCCATGCGGAATGCATTAGAAGAACAAGGTTTGCGAATGAGCTCCTTTTAAATATACAAGCTTATAAGAACAGCAGCGCTGACTCTTGGGCCCTTTGCTTCTATTGAATGTTGACGTGACGAAGGCGTTTTGTTGTTTCCACTTGAAGACAAATAGTTGCAAGTTGTCAGTTTGTCTGGAGAACAGTTGCTATGTGAACGTCCTTGCATCCTGTCTGTGAAGCGCCTCTTTGGGGCGCGCTGGAGCCGATTCCAGATGACCTCGGCGACAGGCAGGGTACACCCTCAACTGGTCGCCGGGCACAAGTAGACAAACAAGCAGTCACACCTGCGGAGCATTTCCGGTCGAGACATGAAGAGACCCGAGTGCCCCGTAGAATGAATATGAACATTTCCAATATTTTAATATCAATATGTTGAGGAGATTTCCACCAGCAAAAAAAAAGAACAAAAGAAATGTGAATAAGAGGGTGACCGTGTAATAAAATAAAGAGGATGATAGTGAAAAAAAATAAATACAACAAGGCCGGAATCGTGTTTACAAAAAAAAACAGAAAAACAAAACACAAATAATTGTGGTAAAAAGCAATATGTTGTCATTTTTTCAAGTGAAGACAAAATAGTTACAAGTTTGGCAGTTTGTCTGGAAAACAGTTTAAATATGAATATTTGTCAAATATAGTTTTATTGTAAATATGTAAAAATAAAAATCTATATATGATTCCAGCGAGGGAATATTGAGAATGTGTCTATTGTCAGTTAATGAGTAGAAAATAATTATTTCAACCAATTTAAAAAGAGAGATTTACAAATGGCTCAAAAAAAAAACCAAAAACTTACAGGTTAAAAAAAAATGAAAGGGCTGAGGGCAAAGCTTATGAAATCAAGCCCTTCCATGATACACACACTCTGTTGCCAAAAATATTTGAAATTCTGTCCAAAATATTGGCCCTTTAGTTCGAGCGAAATGAACTCTGAATGTTTTGAGGATGCAAAGAGATTTTGGGCGGTTGCATGCTTCCAGCTTATGGCAACAGTTCCTCCTCTTCCAACATGACAACGTGACATGGACGACAAAGAGCGGTTGCTGTGGCTCCACTTGACCGGCTGGCAAGGAGTCCTGACCTCAACCCGATAGAACACCTTTGGGATGACTTAGAGCGCAGACTGAAAAGCGACCTTCTCGTCCGACCTCACAAATGCGCCTCGAGTTTAACGGTGAAAAACTTGTAGAAATCCTTCCCGGGAGACTTGAAGCCGTTATGGTTCCAAAGGCTAGACGGGCAGATGTCATATTCATAAAACCTATGAATTTAGAATTTGATATCACTTAAATTCATATGCTAAACAAGGCAGGAGTGAGCGGATACTTTTGGCAATATTGTGCATCTATAAAAGATGTGAACCAAAAGTGGACATGATTTCATATTCTTACATTGTGGTTTTAGTGCATTCCACAAATTGAGTTCCTTTTATTGAAATGCAGATGATGATGATGGTGGTGATGATGGTGGTGGTGGTGGTGGTTATTCAGTGGACTACAGTCCTGGACCTCCTCTGCTGGATGGAAGCATTTCCTGTGTGTGTGTGTGTGTGTGTGTGTGTGTGTTACGTGATGCCATAAGTCAAGGTGTGCGTTGACTTTTGTATTGTTGGCAGTGTAGCAGCTTGGCGACAGTCGAACATTCCAAATGTTGTTCAACGTTTACGACCTCTCGGATGGACTCACTAGCTTCTTATCAGCACTGATGTTCTGAATGAATCAGTCACATCATGTCAGTGCAGAGTTGAGGGAAGTAAACATTTGCATTCACATTTTCCCTCCCAAACGTCGTGTCAATCGTCCTTATCACACACACGCATGCGCACACACAAACATTCACTCACTCTGCTGCTTTCAATCCCATTTGTGTCTTAAAACAGGATAGTCATGTTAATTGCAATTATTTGTCAATAAAATAGATTCTGTTTATTGAAATTGCTGCACGGTGGCCGACTGGTTAGAGCGTCAGCCTCACAGTTCTGGGGACCGGGGTTCAATCCCCCGGCCCCGCCTGTGTGGAGTTTGCATGTTCCCTCCCGTGCCTGCGTGGCTTTTCTCCGGGCACTCCGGTTTCCTCCCTCATCCCAAAAACATGCGTGGTAGGTTAATTGACAACTCTAAATTGCCCGTAGGTGTGAATGTGAGTGTGAATGGTTGTTTGTTTGTATGTGCCCTGCGATTGGCTGGCGACCAGTTGAGGGTGTACCCCGCCTCCTGCCCGATGTTAGCTGGCATAGGCTCTAGCACGCCCGCGACCCGCGTGAGGAGAAGCGGCTCCCAAAATGGATGGCTGGAAATTGCTGCGCAGTGGTTCCCTTAGGAAATAGAAAATCTGTTTTTTTTTTTTTTGGTCAAACAGTTGTAAAACCTTTATTAACTTTACAGGCTACACTCAAATTCCCATGTTTTTTACTTTTTTTTTTAAAACTTTCATCCAAATGTAAGAAGTTGAGCATACTTATGTTCAAACCATAAAACGGTTGTGGGGAAAGAAAAGAGGCAATATAGCTTTAAAATAAAATCTCACTCTTGTCACAAATCCGATTGTAATCGATTTTTTTCAATGTCTTTATTTATTTCTGAATTTCCCCCCGCCCTTCTTTTGTAGAAAAATCAAATGATAAAGACATTCTTCACAAGTTTTGCTTTATTCCCCTCCTGGGATTTGCTTTATTTCTTTGAAACTGTGAATGCTGAAAGTTTTCTCCTCAGCAGTAACTTGCATCAACGTGCACAGAAAGAAAACATGGTTGTCAGCGCAACGTTCTACAATGTAACGTCCTAAATTGAGTTGTCCAGCTCGGGTCAAAAGTTTCCAAAGTGTGGACCTCATGTCTTTGGCGCTTGACTCCACAATTGCCTTCCAGGGGGCTCCTTTCTTGCCGTAGGCGAAACAATGAAAGGATCTCCTACTTGGCGCTACTTGTAAAAAGTTGCCAAATTGTCAATGCTCACAGCTTTTGTAAACGAGCTCCTCTCCGTTGGCAGCCATGATTGATTGATGGTGTGAGCAGCGCACATCAGTTGCAACAAAATAATCACGCCGCCTTGGCTGAGGTCGGACCGCTTTCAAGCTGACCTCGTCTCGTTCATAGGCCCACCGACCCCACCGACTTCCACGTTTTCCACGTACGAGCCGTCATCCGGATGAGTTTGAATGAAATTAAATGTTTTAAATTTGAGATGAGCGACGTGACAAGTGGCGGACTTCCTTGTGGAACTTTGTCAAAAGCATGGAATGAGCACTCCAGAGCAAATCAATTCACCCCAAAACAATTGATGACCGGCGTCCATTTGCGCCGCTTAAGTGGAGTTTTTAGTGCGAGGGAGGCCATTTGAAACGTCTTGCGTCCACTTGGAGAATTTCGGCCCGCACCAACTTATTGGTGAATATTTTGACCAGAAATTTGTCAGCCAATCGGAGGAGGGCTTCCTGGAGTGGCAGACGAAAAGTGTCGAGGAGATATTTTGAGAAGTATTCAAGTTAGACTGTTTAACTCTAATTTGAAGGTCGATATCGCAGGACAAAAGTCGAATGCCCTGTTTGTATGCCTACGTAGCTGCGCCGTGTGTGTTAAAGTAGCAGTTGTTCGAAGGTTTAGTAATGATTTAACATGAATTCCCAAATACAGGGAGTTTCAGAAGTCGCCCACGGTTTTGTATTGTTTGTTGAACATTGAATTGAAACATGATGAAATTCCCAGGGTCAGATCTGCATGAACTGAGAATATTTGGAGTACCGGCTTTGATTTGGACTAGGGCCGTCATTATCAAATTGTTTTCGAATCGATTATCCTATCGACTATTCCATCAAATAATTGCCCGCCCGCAGAAAAAGTTTCAAAAGGTTTTTTTCAAACACCACTTCAATGCATTGTATTCTCATTTCTTAGTGCACCCCAATGTCGTTGTATCATGTCTTGTACAACGACAATCAACCAGTCTCCGCCCCCCCCCCCCCCCCACCCCAAATCGCAACCGATTACATCAAGACAAAAGTAGGGGTGGGCGATTCATCGAAATTTAATTGTGATTTCGATTTTGGCTTGACACGATCATAAAATGTTTATGATTGAAGAAAAATGATTGTGCCGCAGAGCCGGACGTGTATGCAAGTTCCTGCGCTGTAAAGGCACCCTGAACGCACTCCGTGTTGCTTTTGCAAGCATGTCATGTATGTTATTCTGCCCTCCCTGAGTGTGCTTGAAGCTGTGTATTGAAACCCCAGTTGGACTTTACTGTAAAACTAAATGGACAACAAAAAATAATTCTTTACCGCTTGATCCTCACAAGGGTCGCGGGCGTGCTGGAGCCTATCCCAGCCATCTTCGGGCGAGAGGCGGGGTGCACCCTGAACTGGTCGCCAGCTAATCGCAGGACACATAGAAACAAACAACCATTTGCGCACACATTCACACTTAAGGGCAATTTAGAGTCCTCAATCAACCTAGCATGCATGTCTTTGGGATGTGGGAGCAAACCGGAGTGCACGGAGAAAAGCCACGCAGGCACGGGGGGAACATGCAAACTCCACACAGATTTGAACCCAGGTCCTCAGAACTGTGAGGCAGATGTGCTAACCAGTCACCCACCGTGCCGCTAATTCCTTATATTGAGTATTAAAATACAAGACATCTCCAGCTTCTGCTATCAGTCAATGGCAAAACCCTATTGTCGGGCTAGCAAACATTTAGCATTAGATCACGGGAGGGATTTACCTTCAAATAACAAATATTTATACCCAAACGCCGTAGTAACACACACAGACGGGTAATATAACAATACTCACGGGTATATTCTTCCTCACCTGTGAACCAGGTGGACCAGCGACTTTGGGATGAACGTTCCAAATCAAAGATGCTGCCACAAATATTCTCAGTTCATGTCCGTTTTACCCTGTGAATCTCATTTGCTTTATGTTTCAATTCCATTTTCAATAAGCGATACAAAACCATCAGTGACTTTTGAAACACCCTGTATTAGGGCTGGAACGATTCATTTGAACAATGATTTGATTCGTAACAAGTCAAATCAATGATGGATGTAATAAACAAGCATTAATGGCAAATGAATTTACACTATTTGAACAAAGTGTTACTAACAACTGGTCAGGTTGGATTAACAGTAGGTTTACCTGCTAATTCAGATGTTCTTTTTTCAGCATAGAAAGCATACAGATGTTAAGAATAAACACACTTACTGTAATTGAAGACAAAACACACAACGCTCAAATGTTCGAATCCAATTTGTTACTGTCACAACGGCACTTTGGAAATTGCTCATTGGTGGCCAATGCTGTGCTGAACACGGCAGCGAATTCTCCGATACGCCTCGAGATTCGTTGAGTTCTCGCGCTATCGTGAGGGAACGCTGCTTGAACATTTTCACCGCTTGATGTGTGTCCTCGCTTGCTTCTTGCTTTCACAACAACAATCTCTTCCGGGTGATTGTTCAACAGCAAGCGGCTTGTCATATATGACTTGTATTCCCCGATTTGTAGACGACCACGATCTGAAACCAGTCCGTCATGTGTTCTCCTCCATTTTTGATGACCGCGAAACATCAATGCGTCCATACGGATTGAAGCTTCACAGGTCGTTGCGCTAGTTAGGTTTCGCACTGCGTCCTATTTCCTGCACTGCGCATGCGCATCTCGTCTGCTTCACAGACCGGCCCGCTCAATAGTGCCAGAAAAAAATGACACTCTGACACGCCCATGATCCCCTGGACGATTTGAATCAAGTTTCAAAGTGCCAAAAGAACCACGCATACCTCCATATAAAGTCTGCCATGCTTAAAGCCAATGCGTTACTTCCCAGTATCGATGTCATTGATTGATTGCCTTTGAAAACGGCACCGCTACCAAAGAGAGTGCACAAAATACTAGGTGTCAGAACAATACATGATAAATAAGTAATATACAGATACAGTATTACAGTATTTGTAACAAGTTATTGATCCGTGTCTGAATGTAATATGTCCTGCCTCAGTCCTCCAAATCTTCACATTCGCCTTATTTGGCAACAGGAAAGCTCAAAGCTCAATGATTACCATCATTCAGCAGGACTGTTAAAAGTCCGCGGATTTTCCTCGTAGAGAAAGCAGTTATGTAAATTTGCACCCAAAAAAATCGGGGGATGGGGGGGTTTAACAGCGTACTCTGTCGACATTGACTGTCTGTAATCGTGACCGTCATATTTACAGCATTGAAGACCGTATTACGCGAGACGAGGTGCAAATTTATTTTATCCGTGCGATCTTTCTACACATTTAAATTCATTGTATGCTATCAAGTTTGTACATGAATAAGTTGGCGGTATATCGGTGTCACGGAGGGACATAGTACAGACGGTGGACGGCGAGACCGACAATTTAAATCAGCTTGATAAGGATAACGGGATCAAGAATCCGTGGAATTGCCGCTGGAAATGAATACCTTCACGGAAAGATTCGAAAGATTAAAGAACCTGGGAAGGCATTGTGCATCTTATGTCATCAGGATGTGAAGTATGGATGTGGAGGGAGAACGGGCATGGTCGATCACGTCAACGGAAAGAAGCACGCACAGCTGGTTAAAACGAAGCAGTCGATTTCTAGATTACCAGGTATTTTGCTATCACATTTCCATGAATTTGCTACGTACTTACTAACGTAGTTAACATTAGTTGTTTAACTGATCGTGTTCATTTATGTAATGCATTTATTCATACATATGTGTATGTATATGAGTATATATGTATATATGTGTGTGTGTATATATGTGTATATATATATATATATATGTGTGTGTGTGTGTGTATATATATATATATGTATATATACTTACATACATACAGTGGGGGGCCCCGGTGGCCCGAGCAAGGGAAAACGAAGTCCATTGGTTGTCGTCATCATAAGGGGTCTTTTAGAAACATCACCAGCTTAATGCGAAACTCTGTTGACAGGCTAACATAACTAGCACCAAAGTCACTACTTACGGTATATAACTCCAAATCACGAAGATTCACGCACAAACTCTGCAAGCAAGCGACATTGTCACAGATAATACTGCATAACAATACTCACAGGCATACATTCTTCCTACTCTGCGGAACTTTTTTTCATTTGAAGTTATCTGCATGTGCGCACCACACTGCCCCTAAGAGGCCAAGGCGTGCACAACAGGAACTACTGGTATTTATTTTGGTTTGTTTTTGATAGTTACTTTTTGAATGTATTATTATTTACTTATTTGTGCCTGCTCTTTTAAGATATATTTAAAGTGGAGTTTTGGTAGTTGAATAAATGCAAAATTGTGAAAGCAGTGAGTCATCGTGATTTCAGAATCAGTGGAAGTCATGAGGATTATTTGTCCAAGGTGTGCGGCATGTTCGTTGACTTCCTGTTGGCGCGGGCAGCCGTTCCCTCCTCTTGCCCTCCTCTCTCACGCGCTCTCCCTCCACCTCTCTTGCCTTCCACTGTCTTCCTCTTGTCTTCCTGCCCGTCTGTGTCGCCCCCCCCTTTCCTTCTTTTCCCGGTGTAATCCCGCGCTCCTTGCTGCCGGCTGGCCGGCCCCTCCCTCGCTCGTGCGGCTGTCATCAGGCTGCTTATGTAAGAGCCGAGCAAGGAAAGCTCCCGCATCGTCCTGCGTTCTTCTCCTCCGTCGTCTTCCTTTTGTCGTCTCGTGGTCATCGGGGTGGTCGTTTCCGTGGTTTGTCGTCGAGTGTGACAGGAAGCCAGCAAGGGATCGATGGTCGTACACGGGGAGGGCGCTGCCCCTCCGCACAGGTAAAGGAGGAGGAGGGCAAGATCGGACCTGACATCGCAAATAAAAGATGCTTCGATGACATCATCGGTTTAAATGGGATTATTTTGATGGCTTTTCTTTTTTTTGCCGCATGTGATTATTGGAGTTTGCCGTTTGGCCACAAGTGAATTTGAATGTTGTCAAAATGGCTGCCACCATCATCACAGCATTGATATTCTTTCATTGCAAGATGAAGACTTGATGAGTCAGCATCCATCTTGTTTTAATGTTTGAGACTTTTGTTCTAATACGGCAAGAACGGCAGTGGTGTTGTCACGGTGCCACACGATGATATCGACGAGCGGCGCTCAGGGCGGCCGCTATGTGCGGGATCTTCGAATGTTGTTGGCTAATCCCAGATGGAAGGTGACGTCACGCTGACGGCGTTCTGATGCACCGACCGCAACAACGCTGTCCTCGTCGGCTCGCAGGCTGCTACTCTGACTCCGTGACTTGTTCCAAATTGCTCCTTGTACACTATAGACTGCATGTAGTCCACTATTTAAAATTCCCGTTGTAGGGAATGACAAATGATTCTGTACCGCGGTCGCTGCGTTCGGAATCAATAGCTGCGTTTCCACGGAGCCTTGTATTTGGAGTCGGTTGAGAAGCCCAAACCGAATGAAAATGCTCCATACAAACACCTCAATCGGAATTCCCAGGCCGAATCCGAATGGAATTTTGTTCGGATTCACAGGGGTGGAATATTTCTTTTGCCAAACCGATCAGAAGTAACTTTTTGTCATGTAAACCTTGGTTTCTGCACGTAAAAACATGGCGGCTTCCGACCGGAGCTGGTCTGGGACAGAGATCTTGTTTTTAAACTACTTGTAACTTGTTTTGTGTCAAAACAATCACAACTAGTGTGCTAAATAGATGACTGACCTTCATCTTAACACTCACGTGATGTTTACGTTGATCTGCGCATCTCACACGGCTCGAAAATGGCAGTTTTGATTACGTGTGAACGCCAGATTGGAATCGATCACGTCACATGGAAACAGTTGACCAGAGAGCTTGGATCGGAATGACAAAAATGTCCTGGAAACCTGGCTAATCATTCATTCCCTCCTCCCAAATCACATTGGGATTTTTAGTGGACATTTCTAGCTATATTGCATTATTTTTATTGCATTGAGTGTTTTTACAGTTGGCGTACTGAGAACGGAGTGAGAAAGAGACAACCGCGGTCCCTAATGCTGCTGCTTAAGCATGAGAACATTTAAACAAAAACACAATGAGCGCGCACGTGCAGAAGCTGCAAATAGGTCACAGCTCACGCCCAAGCACTCGCACGCAAACTTGCCGACGTCACTTGCCACCCTACTGGGCGCCGCCTCTTAAAGACACACATGTATCCAAACACTTCGTCCTGTCATGATAATTACGATATCGGTTTAAATAAACGGAAATGTTAGTTTTTCCGGACTCGATAAATTGTCATTATTTTGGTGAGCAGGCACTTGGATCACACAGTGACCCGGCAGAGTTGGACGGCTGTGTTATTAGCCGCTAGTGGGCTCGTGGAACGCCGGCGGTCCGGTACGCTCTTGCCGGTATTGACTCCGTCCAATACGCCACAACCTCGCTGCTCGTGCAGCGCGGGATTTCACACAGCAAAAACACTTTTGGGAAAGTTAACTGTTTGTTATGTTTGCTAGCCCGCGAGCTAACGAGCTAGCGACTTAAGGAGCTTAACAGCTCGCTCCACCGCTTCGATGTCGTTTAAAATGTCAGCGCTTCGCTGAGAGTCGTCGTGTGTGTTGGTCCCCAATTAACACACATGGGAAAGTTAACTGTTTCATTTTTTTTTATCCCCAAAAAATAAAATAGTAATAATGTACCGGCATTACCAGATAACTAGCAACCCTTTGTTGCTCAGTGGCTGTTTAGTTTTTTCTCAATGTCTTTATGTCTCCAAATTGTTTCTGTGCCAATGGACTGTCTGTCGTCGTACTGGAGCGGCTCCAACGACCGGAGACAAATTCCTTGTGTGTTTTTTTTTGGGGGGACATACTTGGCAAACAAAGAGGATTCTGATTCGGATGTTCGCTTGCCCGCGAGCTAAGGAGATAAACAGCTCGCTCCACCGTGGCAAAGTCATTTAAAACATCAGCGCCTCTCCCAGCTGCTGTGTGTGTGTGTGTGTGTGTGTGTGTGTGTGTGTTAGTCCCCAATTAACACACACGGGAACATTAACTGTTTATTAGGCATAACCTCAGTGGCACACGTAATTCAGCCAGTGGTTGACTACAGCGAACGCCAACGTGTATTTAATTGACAGGTGAAGGGCTCGTCTTCAGTAGGCGGGTTTCCATGGAGACATCTTTCTTTTTGGCCTTCCGATTGACGATCTCTGGTCAACTGTTTCCATGTGACGTGATCTATTCCGATCGGGTGTACACATGGGTGCGCGCTACATTTAATCGGAACAACCGTGTGACATGCGCACATCGTCGCGAACGTCACGTCACGTCATTTACCAAGATGGAGGTCTGTTGTTTGTTCAGCACAGTAGTTGGGATTGTTTTTATTGGATAAAGCGCTTATTAAAAACAAGATCTCCGTCACATACGAGCTCCGTCAGGAGCCGCCATGTTTACGCTGTTGATGTCACCGCATGCGCAGACAGAGTGCCTCGATTCTGAATGACGGCATACAGGGCGAAAATGTTTAGTTTATGGTGAATATGCCACCCCTGTGAAACCAATTGAAATTCCATTTGAATTGGCCCGTTTATTCCAATTGAGCATTTTCATTCGGTTTTGGAATCCATGGGAGGAGCCATGTAAACCAGGGTTTACCAGCTCTTTATTCTTTCTTTCAGACCCAGGGGATCCATATCACATAGTCAAGAGAAGCTTTTTAATAGCGAAACAACGAAGGAAATTCGAATAATAACATTATCATTAATCAGTTTATTTGAAAGGGGACAATGCAATTTCATAAAACACATGAAATACACATGGTTAAAAAAGCCAGAATTAGCCAGAAGGCTAGTTTTCAACAACAACAGCAATACTGATTTAAAAGCACCAAAAATAAGTAATACAAAAAATAAGGGTCATGATTTCAGAGGCATGAAATAAGAATAGTTTTGGGGAAAATATATCCTCTTAAATTTTGGGGGAATCGTGACAGGCCTACAGACGCTACAAAACGGATCGGATTGGAGAAGGGGAGAAATTGGCTGCTAGGCAGCGAGCGATACCTGCTTATCTGAAAAAGTCATTTGGCGGGGTCACTCGTATCTCAAAACGCCACAGCTTGAAGATAAGCGTGCAAATTTTGCACATCCATCATCCGTCCAAATGGCACGTTCGTTGGGCCATTAACATTGCGTCATCGTCAAAGAGAGCAAGCTGGATTCAACATAACACGCACACACACACACACACACACACGGGGACTGACTAGTGGTCTAGATTTGTGAGAAAATAGGACATTTGTGCCCGATGCCAGCGTTGTGATACGTGCGCTGTAGCAACCGAGTGCCTGCTGATGTCAGTGAGGCATGAGTGTTGCCAAGGCCAAAACAAGCACGTGATCGGAGATGAATCGACTTCAAAGTCTAACAGTCATTGGCGAGTCGATTCAGCCCCTAGTGGTCACCAAGTGCGACTTCCCCCATCCATCTTCTGTACCGCTTATCCTCACTAGGGTTGAGTGAAAATTGTTCCATTTTTCGATATGTATTTTATTTGCCTTATTTGCTTAGTATGCCAATATCATGTTGAAGTTATTTAAAAAAAAAAAAAAGTTTAAAAAGTATATTAAAAAATCCTAATAATCGAGATTGAACAATATGCAAAAAAGAATCGTGATCATTTTTTTTTTGTTTTTTTTGCCAGATCGCCCAGCCCTACTCGAGAGATATTTGCAAATAATGTTACTGTGAACAAGACGTTTGTCCGCGACAAGCAGTAGCAGACAAAAAGAGTAAATTCTTCATTCATTCATTTTCCGTACCGCTTATCCTCACTTGGTTGGAATAGAAAAGAACCAAAAACAAAAAAAACTAAGGCTTTACTTTTATTTTATCATTGGTTTGACTCAGAGGGGCCACTTTTTTATAGTGACGCTCTTCACCTGGGAAAACCACTTCATTTTGAGCATGACCACACCCATATGATTAATCAGAATCAGAATCATCTTTATTTGCCAATTCTGTTCAAAAACCACACAAGGAATTTGTCTCCGGTAATTGGAGCCGCTCGAGCACGACAACAGACAGTTAATTGACACAGAACAATTTGAAGACATAAAGACATTGAGAAAAACAATAAAGGCTTGCTAGTTATCTGGTAATGCCGGTACATTTATTTAATTTTTTTCTAGTCCTCTAGCACTTGGAGCAGTTCGAATGACTAATATTGCAATAGTCCGGTGCAATGACCATTAATAACATGCATTTAAAAGTAATTGCGTAAGTGTACCACCACCATATAAAAGTATTGTTTATGGTTAGTCTCTCCATTTTGCAAATTATTTACTCGCAAAGCAAACCAATTTGTGAGACAATCAAACTTGACTTCATTCAGGGAAACATTTGGTTTTCTTTCCATAATGTAGCAGCATTGATAATGTGCGTAAAAAGAAAAGCTGTTGGGTGACGTACGTCGGGAGGAGTTTACCGGACGGAACAAGGTCGCTACGAGCTAGCTAGCTAGCTTGCGCGCCAGTAGTCCAGATGTGTTGACGGCGCACACTTATCATTTAAAAGGAATAAGTAGCGGGCCAGTCAATGTAGAAACGTGGTGGCCACCGGTTCCCCAAAAGATCAGCAAATACCGAAGCGCGAATATGTGTTTGCTGTATTTATATTAAGTTAAACATCAAAACTGAAATCAATTTTTAAAAAAAAAGACGCTTTTATTTATTTTGTCACTCTTTTTGAAAAGTTGATTTGTATGACAGTGTTCAATTTTTTTAAATTTTCAGTATTAGTGGTTGGGTTGTCAAGTATCGAAGGAGATTTTATAGTGCCTGAGAAAATGCATGCATGCATGTTCATGACAATAAAGGTGATTCTTCTTCTTCTAAAAAAATCCCATGCAAAAAAACTTACTCCACAGAATTAATATTTCCTTCAAAGCTTAAATAATACACTATAGAGATGGTAGATTGAAAGTTGTGGTATTATATGACTATGCGGCCGACGGGGCCTGTAGCGGTTCTGATTTCGCTTGACTCACTTTGTTTTCGTGACGTTTGAAGCTTCACGTGACCTGATGTCTGTTTTTATTTCCTGGACTTTGTCAAGTGATTTCCAGGTTCTGTTGAATACTGCAGAATGACTCCACTCGGCAATTTAGTTTTGACATGCCGCGCCTCCTTAACATGGTTAAAAGTCAGCCTTGTTATCTTTTGTCTTGATGTTGCTGCGCTGTCTTGACGTGCGCGTAACGCGCGCTGCGCTTGTTCCCCAGCAGGGCTATGTCCTCGGCAGCCACCGCGCCTCCGTCCGTGGACAAAGTGGACGGATTTTCCCGGAAGTCTGTCAGGAAGGCCAAGCAGAAGCGCTCGCAGAGCTCGTCCCAGTTCCGCTCTCAAGGCAAACCCATCGAGCTCACGCCCTTGCCGCTGCTCAAGGGTAAGCAAATACCGCCGTGCGTGTGCGTGCTTGCGTGCGTGCGTGCGTGTGTGTGTGAGAGAGAGAACAACCCATTGGGCCCACCTCTTAATAGCACCGCTGTCTTGTCGCAATCACACGAACCGTCGATACCAGACCAAAATGCAGTTTAACAGCACGCAGTAGAGGTGGGACGCATAATGATGAATCGATGACAATCGATATATTCTGCTCCCCAATTCAGTATCGAGTCAGCAAATCGTGTGAATGGATTCACCTCCTGGCCAGTGAGGTGCTTTGCGTCTGATTGGCCTTGTATGGACGAAACTCAGATTGCTAAGGACATGACATTGATCCGTCCGCCGCGCTTTTTTGAATGACCCCCTCGCCCTGAAGTCGGACCTCAAACTCTGTAAGGGAGACGACTCTTACAAGCCAACATGGAACGCATGCTATCGGCTTCTCACATAAACACTACCTGCACAGTTGCATGTTTTTTTTTGTACATTTGCAAGGCTGAGAAGCGCTATGAGCGCTCAACTCTGGCCTCATGTGTCGCGAGCTTTAGAAATTGGACACACCGTTACCGCGTTGTCATGAGTCTCACAACCCACACTGTAAAACATGGTTCGGGTTAGTGTTTGCTCAATTTAAGACAAAGTATCCATTTCCACACTGCACTCTGACATTTGGAACTTTATCTCTCACTTGGTGTGTATGTGGCTTTAAAAGGCGGCTCCCGGCCTGTTGAGTGACATTGGAGTCAGCGAATCGGCATGTAGAGTTGATTGTTGTTAGCTTAGTTGAGCCAATTTGCGTGTTGAGTGCCTCGACGTCAGTCTTAGCCGTTGCAGCCAGTGGATGAAGTCGCATGTTATGTGTTTGCTAGCATTTGCTAACAAAGCGATTGAAAGAATACTGGCAGCTGTTTCCATCCTTCCTCTATCCAAACCACCTGTTATGGATTACCATTGGTAACTAGCGGTGGTAGGCTATATTCAATTAGCTAATGACGTTTACTTGACCATAGACGTGCAGTTGTATCAGTCAGTTTTGCTGCCCTTTAGGTTATTATTATTTTTTTAAAAGTATGAAATAATCCCGTGCATTGGACATTTTCTTTTACACTCTTTCCTCCTGGCTCGCAATTATCACGAAGTGAGTCTACGTGGAAAAATGATCACTGCAAAGTCCTGTGCTACAGATCTGTGATCTACAATCACATATGTATGATTTGAAAACAGTGTTATGGTGAGCGACTGCGACATCATGTTCAATTTCTTTACACGAGCGGTGTCACGATACCAAGATTCTCATTTCTATAGTATACCTGCAACGACATGTTACACTTCTTTACACGAGCGGTGTCACGATACCAACATTCAGATTTCGATACTATACCTGCATAAAGTACCTTGATAACGGTACTCAAACGGTACTACGATGAAAATCTAAAACATCAGTAAAAGCAGTGGAATAAAAGCTGACAAATCAACTTCAAATATTTTTCTTTTTAGTCATTCAAAACATTAAGAAATAAAAAAAATTTTTTTTTGTAAACATTCATTCCTTTTCAGTTCCACTTCTCCTCACGCGGGTCGCAGGCGTGCTGGAGCCTATCCCAGCTGACTCTGGGCGAGAGGCGGGGTACACCCTGAACTGGTCGCCAGCCAATCGCAGGGCACATAGAAACAAACAAACATTCGCACTCACATTCCCACTTACGGGCAATGCACAGTCTTCAACGAACCCAGCATGCATGTTTTGGGGATGTGGGAGGAAACTGGCGTACCCGGAAAAAAAAACCCACGCAGGCACGGGGCGAACATGCAAACTCCACACAGGCGAGGCCGGATTTGAACCCTCATCCTCAGAACTGTGAGGCAGATGCGCTAACCAGTCGCCCACCGTGCCGCCGCCCTATTCTTAACATTAGTCGTTTTTTAAAGTAATTACAGTCCCCTCCAAAAGTATTGGAACAGCAAAGTCAGTTCCTTTCTTTTTGTTGTATACTGAAGAAACAAGTTGTTGAACACATCGAGATGTAAATACCATGGAATGAAAGCTACAATTGCGAACTTTTGTCTCATAGTCATCTTTTGATCTGAAACCCAAATGTCTTCAGTATACAACAAAAACAAAGGAATTGACCTTGCTGTAGATCAATGCCTGCATTATCATAAATATTATATGAATGTGTTTGTATGTACATAAAATTGTACAACTATATACAGTATGTGTATGATATATATATACTGTCATGAAAAAAAAGATATTAGACCAGCCTTGTTTCTTCAATTTCTTATTCCTTTTAATACCTTGTACCACTGAAGGCATTTTACCTGAAGAATAAAAACATTTCATTGTATTGTTAAACACCCCTCTTTGAGCCGCCACCTCATCCTGGCGGAAGGGTTTGTGTGTCCCAATCATTCAAAATGGCGCCTACCAGTGTGGTCGCCTCGGTTGCGCACTCTCGAGTATAGTTTTTGTTTTTGTGTTTTTCGGTCGTCTTTGGAGACATGACACCACTCAAGTACACAAGGGGAGACTTGCTAACCATCAAGGAGGCTACTCCGGACTTTCTTTCACCAACTTTCGCAAATCCGCTCACGATCCCCCCCCAAGCTGAGAACAATAGCACACTATCCAACGACTTGAATAACTTCTACTGCAGATTTGAAAAGGACACTTTTCACACCCCACACCCCACACCCACCCGGCCGCACCACCGACCACTATCACACCACCGGCTCCTGCGTTAACCAGCTCGGTCATCCGGGAGGATCTCAGAGTAGAGCCGCTGCTCTTCCGCATTGAGAGGAGCCAGATGGAGGTGGCTGGGGCATCTGATTCGGATGCCTCCCCGGCGTCTCCCCGGTGAGGTGTTCTGGGCACGTTCCACCGGGAGGAGACCCCGGGACACGCCGGAGAGACTACAGTTTTCGGCTGGCCTGGGAACGCCTCGGGATCCTCCCGGAAGAGTTGGATGAAGTGGCTAGGGAGAGGGAAGTCTGGGCGTCTGCTACAGCTACTGCCCCCGTGACCTCACCTCAGATAAGCGGTAGAAAATGGATGATGGATAGGTGGATGGATATTTATGTATTAGGCTTTACACGATCAGGATTTTTGGGGCCCATCACCGATCAGCGCGTTGAAAAAAACGATCACCGATCTGATCAGAAGATGGAGATGGTCTATTTAAATGACCTCTTCATTTACTCTATATACTTGTGTACTTAATTGCTCAGAAAATTACATTTACAATAAATAATGTATCTCTGTTCATCTATTTATGCCAGTGAGGCCTAGTGACAGAACAAATGATAAATGGTCTTCTATTAGATGGCAGGAAGTAAACACAGTAATTCATGTATCCACTTTTTGTGACATTTTTGTTTGTTGGTGTGCCGTGAGATTTTTCAATTGTAAAATATGTTCCTTGGCTCCATAATGGTTGGCAATCACTGCTCTCGTCAGATCGTGTATTCTAATCAGTCAGGTCAAACCAACATTACAACATGACAGAAATAATGGGTGCCAACTTACTGTAATTAAATTACTTTATTTTGAATTAAATGACTTCACCCACACCGAAACATCAGAGCATGATTCAACAGAACGGCGGCATGTTTACATCCAACCGTTCGTGCTACCGCTCGCTAGCTTACTAGGTTACATAACATTTGATTGCCTGCTTTCGTGCCGTATCGTATTGGAAGTAGGTGAACGTACCTCAAGCGAGCCTTAAACAAACGTCCTCTCCTGTGCTGAGCACCGGTGACCACCAATACACGTTTTCCCCCATTTTGTCCTTATAATACAAAGTCGGCGCCACGGTAACGAGTGTATCCAGTCGCATTTGAGTTGACAAGATACAGCCCGATGATCGTGAAAAACGGCATGCGGTGGTATCGGAATACAAGATTTGATTGCAGTCGTCTGAGAGCAAATTTGTCTTGCAGTCTCATCCGAGCATTACGTGTTGTCTGTTAGGAATGACATTCAGATGATGGCTGCAGCTAGCTAATATTTTGAGTAGCGATTATTCCTTCAATGAATCCGATTAAGTAATATTTTGCATTCAAGTTTATTGCAAAAACTATTTTTTCCAACACTGATTGGTGTTGTTTAAAGATGAAACAACAGCAAATAACAATTGGGCAATATCACGTGACATGGACTGAGGATGATGATGATGAGAATGAGAATGAGAATGAGTGTGATGTTGGATTGGCCATCCGTGACCTGAGGCGGCGCCTGGCATAAAAGGTTTGAGCCACCCGTAACGAGGAGGGTGGAAGACTGCTTTGTTGACGTTGCGGCGGCGTCGTTGTCGCGCACAGACGTTCCGGCCCCGGAGCAGCCGGAGCTGTTCCTGAAGAAGCTGCAGCAGTGCTGCACCGTCTTCGACTTCATGGACACGCTGTCGGACCTGAAGATGAAGGAGTACAAGCGCTCCACGCTCAACGAGCTGGTGGACTACGTGACCGTCAGCCGCGGCTACCTGACCGAGCAGGCCTACCCCGAGGTGGTCAGGATGGTGAGGCCACCGCCGCTCAGTCGGCCGGGCGCCCGGGAGACAAACGTGCTTTTGTGTGTGTGCCGACTTTCAGGTGTCTCACAACATATTCCGGACCCTTCCGCCCAGCGACAGTAACGAGTTTGACCCTGAAGAGGACGAACCCACGCTCGAGGCGTCCTGGCCTCACTTACAGGTGACTCTCGCCACTCTGCTCTTTTCTTTGACTTGTCGGTGTTTAATCTTCAGGAGTTGGTTTCTGGAGTCTGCCGCCGTGTTTCCTGACCGTTATTGAGCCGAGGCGCATCGGTAGCCCAATAGTCCTTTTTAAACATCTTTGTAAAACAAGAAAAACATCTGCGGATTAGCACGACCTTGATGACTGCCAATCCACACACATCTTCCCCCCCCAATTTTTTTTTTTTTTGCTATTGTGACAGTAACGTAAAAAGACTTTGTTAATTATGCTATTAGGCTAACAATGTCGCAACCAGTGAAGTAAACTTAGGTTTGGGACTCACTGCTGTACTGTGTGCACTGGATGGACACGATTGACATGACGTGGTTCAAATCATCCGATTGGGATTTTTTTTGTTGTAAAAATTGTGAAATGGGTTGTGGCAGGCCAAGAGGGGGACAAAATGCAGCTCTTGAGATTGGAATCAATCCTCAACCAAATGGATGAAAAGGAGAACGTCATCCCATTTCTCTGGCGTTGGGCCGAAACCAAAACTGGGTCCATTTCCTATTTTTTTTTTTTTAAATGGCTACTATTGGTCAGTCCCCACGTGGGTCTGTCATTTGGACAAATGATTGGCCAGTGAAAATAGCTCGCTCTCTTTGCCGAAGCAAAATTCGTTGTTCGAGACAGGTGCCGGTTTTTTCTTTTCCTGAAAGGTGATGCTTTTGGAGGTGCCAGGTTTCCGGCCCCCGCCAGCAAATTATACCGCAAATAGTTGCGGACAACATTCAGTAGGATTTTGTTTTTGTCTCACGTGTTGCCACTCTTGAAATGTAAACAAATCACATATAAGCTATTCAATGGGAAGAATTAGCCACCTGGAATTGCAGGGTCAATGTGGGGGCGCGATTGACAGCTGCTGTTGCGCTTGTCCTCAGCTGGTCTACGAGTTCTTCATCCGCTTCTTGGAGAGTCAGGAGTTCCAGCCAAGCATTGCCAAAAAGTACATAGACCAGAAGTTTGTCCTCCAGGTGCGCTTACTCATCCTCCAACTCCATCACGGTTACTTTGAGTTACTTTTCATTCGGTGTAGACCTACCAGCAGTGTTGGTGCAACTTTTTCTGATTTGTCATGCTTGTCCTATGGTTCCCCCCAGCTCCTGGAGCTGTTCGATAGTGAGGACCCGCGGGAGCGAGACTACCTGAAGACGGTTCTGCATAGAATCTACGGCAAATTCCTGGGACTGAGGGCTTTTATACGAAAACAGATCAATAATATTTTTCTACGGTCAGCAGCACACACTTGATCCTCTTTTTACCCTTCTAATGTTCGCCCGCTTGCTCGACGACTCAACAATGTATCGTCCGTAATATGTTGTTTGCCATACTGTATTCATACAGTATATGTGACATAATGTTGCCTGCCTCACTAGTTTAAGATCAATTCCAAAGCCTTTGTGTTGTGACTTTGAAAGCTGTTTTTCTCCCTGTGGACCTGCTGCAGGTTTGTTTATGAGACGGAGCACTTCAACGGGGTGGCAGAGTTGCTGGAGATCCTTGGCAGGTATGTGCCCATTAAGAACACAACACAATGACACTGTTGGAGTGCAGTCCAATGTGAATTTTTGTGGGGTGCATACAGAAAGTTTCCTCTTTTGGTTTATGAATCCATCCATTTTCCGTACCGCTTATTCTCGGGTCGGGTCGCGGGCATACTGGCGCCTATCCCAGCTGACTTCGGGCACGCCCCAAACAGGTCGCCAGCCAGTAGCAGGGCACATAGTGTATACGGTGCTGTGAAAAAGTATTGGCTCCCTTCTCAAATTCTTATATTTCTGCAGTTTCCCCACTTTGTTTGACAAAATTAAACAAATGGAAATATCAGCCAAGTTTTGAAATGGTGATTTGATTTATTCAGGGGAAAAAAGTATTCAAAGTGAACTGGCCCTCTGTGAAAAGTAATGGCCCCCTAACCCTAAGAACCGGTTGGGCCATCCTCAGCAACCACAACTGAAAGCAAGCATTTTCTCGAACTGCCAATGACTCTTTCACATCTCTGTGGAGATATTTGAACCCACTCTTCCTTGCAGAATTGTTTGAATTTAGCACAAATGAAGTGGCCTGTCGAAGGTCATGCATTGCACTGCATTTCTTGGACTCGGCCACTCCGAAACCTTCATTTCGTTTTTTAAGCTATGCAGATGTTGACTTGCGGCTGTGTTTTGGATGGTGCGCTTCAGCTTGAGGTCACAAACCGATGGCTGAACATTCTCCTTCAGAATTTTCTGTTCACTTTTCTCTTGTGTTAGCGTTCTGTTAACATCTCTTATGTTCATGGGTCGGTTTTGACCCATGTATTAAATCCGCTATAAAATACACTAAAAACAAGAAGCTATCATCCAATTTGTTTCTCATCTCTCTGTTACCTTGTTTAGGCTTCCTTATCCATGAAAATGTTGGTTTTAATACTTTTGCTGTGGGCCTCTGGGCCTCTTTTCTCAGTATACCCCTTGATTTCAAGCCAAAGAAAATGGTCAAATGAACCTCAAGAGAATCCTAGTCATAAATAAAAAAAAGGTTGGCTATTACTGAGGGGGATAGAACACATCTCTTAAATACATTTGTTTGATTGATTTTTTCATTTGAATATTAATAACTAAAGTAACATCTCAATTTCGACCCATGTGTATTTACATCAAGCAAAGGCAAAAAAGTATTTTTTTCAGCAGTAGAACTTTCATATAAACGGGGGGGAAAAAAATGAAAAGCAGAAACGGGTCATGACACACACTATCGATTTCAAATAAACAACAACCAATCAAGCAAATCAAACTAATAGAAATCAATTACCAGTTCCAAAACTAACCCTAACCCTAAATCAGAGTAAAAGGCTAGGCCACTCCAGGACCTTGAAATGCTTCTTGCAAAGCCACTCCTTGGTTGCCCGGGCGCTGTGTCTGGGATCATTGTCGTGCTGAAAGACGCGGCCACATTTCATCTTCAGTGCCATTGCTGATGGGATGAAAATGAAAGGCGGACGGGAAAAGAGGACGCTAAAGGCACGCCGCCTGTAGGTATAGAGCGCCGGTATGTGCGTTTGGCTAAGGACCCCCGAAAATGGCGCCTACGAAGCACAATTAAAACCGAAAGCTGTCAGTTATGCGGAGGAACATGGGAATCGAGCAGCCGGGAGAGAATTCAAGGTCAACGAATCCACGGTTCGCAAGTGGAGGAAGCAGGAAAACCAGCTTCGCCGAGTCAAGGAGACGAAGCTGAGTATAAGCTAGAGACAAACAAGGAGAGGTGGCCAGAGTCGGAAGACCAACTCGAGCAATGGATTCATGAGCAAAGAACAGCCGGCCGGGAGAAGGGTCTCTACAGTCACCATTCGACTGAGGGCAACAAGGAGGTCCATCTTGGTGCTTTGGTTTTATGAAACGGCGCCATCTATCCAAGGACTGCCGTGGCGCAGCAACTTCTGGCGGATTACAAGGAAAAGCGGACCACCTTCCGCTCCAACTGCGGTAAAAAGATTGCCGACAAACGCATCCAGCCCCACCGAGGTGCCGCTCGCTTTCGACATCCCGGTGTAGAGAAGAAGGGGACCAGCACGGTCGCGATACGCACAACGGGGCGTATGTTTTGACGTGCATGCATGCTACCGTACGTTTTAAGATAGCGTATGTTTTACCGTGCCTGCGCCCAATAATACGGTGCTCCCGATGTATGTGTTAAATGCAGACATAGACCCGTAACTGAGACGGCGCCTTTTAATGCGGTGCGAAAATACGGTAATTGCATACGCAAGAAGAGTCCAGTTGCTGAGATTCGACCTTTGGAGAATACCGTGACTTGGATCACTGACAATCCAAATTGACAGAATTATTAGAAAGCAAAGACCTGGGTATTTGTTATTCACATGGTGACAGTAAGTTAAAAATGAGGCTATTAAGCTAACATTTGAACATTTTGACTTCATTCCTGTAATTCCCCCCCCTCGTATAGTTTGCCATTTTTCATGGAATATAATGACTTTATTATATTTTTTTCTTTCTTGTTGTATTCGGCTTTCATCCAATTTTTTTGTTCTCATAGTATTTCAACTTTATTGTTGATTTCCCCCATTATATCACAACTTTGTCATATAACTAGTTGTTGTTGGTCTCATGTTATTATGACTTGATTTTGTACTTGATTCTTGGAAAGTCATTTTTTCATGACAACTTGATGAATACACCCTGTGTGCTTTTGGATCCATATTTTGGCCTCCTGCATTTAATGTTGCTCATTAGAGTGGCCCAATTATTTTGGGGGGTTAAGGATGAAAAGTTTGAGAACCGCTGTACATAAATATAAAGCATTTTTTAAAAATTGCTAATTGTAATGCCATTTTTCAATTGCTTTTAAGTGCTATAAAAGCGTGTGATTTCCACAGATCAAAATGGAAATGATTTGGTCCTCTTCTTGAAAGAGTCGAGCGGCGCTCCTTTTGTTCCCGGAAGGTTCCGCTCATCTTTATCGAGCAGTTCGATCAGAACGCGTGCTCCGGTCGCCGCGTGGCGACAGCGTTTCAACGAGACAGGCGGCCGCAACACGGCGCGGTCTTCACGAAAGGAATCCCGACGCAATGAGAAGAGGGGTAGGAGTTGACGCGGGAGCCAGTCGAGGGCGAACACGGACTGAGCCCGTCTCGAGCCGAGGGCGTGTTCGTTGGCGTCATTTTGTCCACCTTCAATTTTGCTCATACCTTGTGGAAACATGTTTAGAAATGTCTTTTTTATTGGGCACTGGTCTGTTAATCCTGTATATTATGCATCTGGGACACACCTGTTCAAATAGTTGATCCTCAAAATACGCCCGTATAGCTTATGTGCATGTGGTGACATTTCCTCAACCAGCAAGAACCCACTGGAAGTAAGAGATCTCAACGGTCGTCGTGTTGTTGTGTGTTTTCTGTGCAGTATAATCAACGGTTTCGCTCTGCCGCTGAAGGCGGAGCATAAACAGTTTCTGGTCAAAGTCTTGATCCCGCTCCACACGGTCCGCAGTCTGTCGCTCTTCCACGCACAGGTACCAACAAAATACGGGACCGCTATTTAACGGGGCAATGCTGAGGGCGGCGTCGTCGTCGTCATCATTTTTCAATGACCGACTACTTCCAAAATTCCACATTTTTCACCAACAAAATTCCCATATTCAGATTCCCTCCTTCAACATTTCTTGACCGATTTGAAAAATATTTCAAATTCAACATTTCCATCTCATTCACATCAACTTGGGAACTATGCCCGTTCCCTAACCCCCCGAAATCATCCAAATAAAAGCCCATAATTCAGAACGTTTACATGTTGACCTCCAGCTTCCACATTTGTTGACTATTGAAATTATTCCAACTTCACCGTGTGCCGCTCATTCCCATTCCCCAAATTCCCAACTTTGTCAAAATAAAAGCCCTCCATTCAAAAGGGTTTGTTTAAATATTCGCTTCCAATTCCATTTTTGGACCGATGCAAGCATTTCAGCATTCACACGCAATTTGTCCAGAAATTGATGAATATTCACGTTGTTGTTGTTGTTGTTGTTGTTGTCCTCAAAGTGAAGCTGTGTTGTTTGTTGTGTGCAGTTGGCGTATTGCATTGTACAGTTCCTAGAGAAAGACCCCACATTAACAGAGCCCGTAAGTACAAGTGTGCACGCACGCATGCACACGCACGCACACGCCAACACAACTCTGATGAAATTGTAAAACTCGTTCAGGTCATCAGAGGATTATTGAAGTTCTGGCCCAAAACTTGCAGTCAAAAAGAGGTGAGCTCATTCTTCGTTCGCTTTCTGATTTAGGCCTGTCACGATAATTGCTACATGGTCTTATTGTTCGATAAATAAAATGGACACGATCGTTATTCCAAATTCGACAAATTGTTCTTGCCGACAGAGTAGGACGGCTGTGTGGACTTCCGTCCCCAAATCTCTGCCGCCACAAGTACTCCCTCAGTCGCCACGGCGTCAATATTAGATCTTCGTCAACACAAGCTGCCAGTCAATGCTACGACATGCTCCCCGAGTAAAATGAAACAGTTCAAGTTTCAGTGAACAAAAAGCACTGCTGTCATTGATCATTGATCTGTGCTTTTGCCTTTTTAAATGTTTTCCAAAAACATGTTATAATGTGCCTTTGTGTGAGGGTCGTACAGTATCAGCCCGTTTGAACGGCAGCCGCACAGCACACGGCGACGCTGGGCAAAAAATGAAGAGCGACGAGGAGAACTTTTCCGATCGTGTAAACATTATGCCAACGAGAAATACTGCGACACATTGCCGATTGTATTTTGGAGCTGGCGGATGATCACAGGCTGACTCGGAGTCAGTCGCAGAGAGTCGAGCTCTGCTATGAAGTTCCGCAAGTATGAACGGAACTCCTTTTAGCTCTCGCTCGCTGTCCCTAATGAAGTGGCCGGCCTCAGAGAGCAAGAATGAGGAGGAATAAAAAAAGATAATGTTGTGTTGCGGTAGTTTGCTTCAGCAAAATGTCTCTTGCAGTTTTGACCAAAGGACGAGCGGGCTTTAGTCAGCTAACGTTACTCATAACATAACTCGTTGGGCCAAATTTTCAGTGCGCCTCGAGTGAATTGTCATTTGGCGAAGAGATCAACGGACCAGACGAGGCGGAGCTCGAGGACGGGTCTTAATGTTTAGGATTTCAGAAGCATAAAAAAACTACGTTATCGTTTATCATGATAGTTTTTAGGAAAAGATATCTTCTTTAGAAATATCGTGACAGGGCCTGTTCTGATTCTTCTGGTTCTCGCGGTTGGTTTCTCGAGTTCTTCTTGTTGTTTTAACCATTCGTGTGCCGGCGGCAGGTGATGTTTCTGGGTGAGCTGGAGGAGATCCTGGATGTGATCGAGCCCACCCAGTTCGTCAAGATCCAGGAGCCGCTCTTCAAACAGATTTCCAGATGCGTGTCCAGCCCGCACTTCCAGGTCTGCCTCCGCCGCCGCCGGCATCAGAGATGTGCGATCAGGGTTGCGATTGTGATGATGGTGGTGGTGTTTGCGAGTGCAGGTGGCGGAGCGAGCACTGTACTACTGGAACAACGAGTATATCATGAGCCTCATCGAGGAGAACTCCAGTGTCATCCTGCCCATCATGTTTGCCAGCCTCTACCGCATCTCCAAAGAACACTGGAACCCGTGAGAAAACCACACATACTCCCACTACCACTACTGCTTGTAGCGCTTCGTCTACTACGACAGTCGTCTCGCACAATTTTGCGATTCACTTTTTGCAGATTCAGTGCATCACCCATATTGTTGATCGGACTTATATTGTAGATTATTCGCTGTATTGCGTGATTTTGCCGTACTTATTTGTTATTATGACTCAAAGCAACAAACGCTAGCCATTAGGAGAGACAGAAAATGTTCAAAGTTTGGGATCATTTCAAACTTACTAGAAGAAGTGAAAGTGTAATGTGCCTTCTGCAAAGCCCAACTGGCTTGATTTACGCAGCCGCATAGAGTAGCATCTGCTCCATTTGCACACTGATTGAGGAGTATCTGCAACATTTGCACAATCGACATTGTCCCAGGTTATCACACGACTCGCTTGAAGTCTCGGCGCCTTTTGCACAGTGGTCATTGCACCGGACTATTGCAATATGAGCCTTTCGAACTGCTCCAAGTGCTAGAGGACTCTGTACCGGCATTACCAGATAACTGGCAAACCTTTATTGCTCAGTGACTGTGTTTTTTCTGTCTCCAAAGTGTTCTCTGTCAATTGACCGCCTGTCGTCGTACTGGAGCGGCTCCGACTACCGGACACAAATTCCTTGTGTGTTTTTTGGACATACTTGGCAAATAAAGATGATTCTGATTAGCTAATTGAACATAGCCTACCACCGCTGGTTAAAACCAATTGTAATCCATATCAGGTGGTTTGGATAGAGGGAGGATGGACACAGCCGAGTGCTCTTTCGC
The DNA here is from genome assembly GCF_024500385.1 of Phyllopteryx taeniolatus. NCBI lineage: Eukaryota > Metazoa > Chordata > Actinopteri > Syngnathiformes > Syngnathidae > Phyllopteryx > Phyllopteryx taeniolatus. The sequence continues at coordinate 32,847,750 of NC_084507.1, forward strand.
TTTACTGAACGAATGCGAACAAAATACAGTAAACACAAGAGCGTTGTTGTAGACCTGCCGACGGCCTCAACTGATGCCGTCGCTTTGCACGCAGAGTGGCTAATGCTAAAGCCAATTAACAGTCAGCCAACGTCCCACGTCACTCACGAGGCCAGGCCCCGCCTTTTAAAGGCGCACACACTCAAAGATCACGGATAAGAGTGTAGAAGATGGCATCCCCAAGTGGACGCCTCCCTCACATATATTTTTGTATTATATGCATGAAGCTTATAATAAATACTTCGCTTCTTGGCAGATTTCTATTGCAGGGGTGGTCTGGATCGTAAACCCCGCCATAAACCAAGGATTACTACAAATACTTCTACTAGTTGTTGCTATATGCTAAATTATGCAAGGTTAGCTTTTTTTGTATTCAGGGGTGAGTTGGCTGCTGTGAACATTGTGAGAATCCTGCGATGATCCTATTGTGTGGTTTTCCTCAGGGCCATCGTGGCGCTGGTCTACAATGTGCTGAAGGCCTTCATGGAGATGAACAGTACTTTATTCGACGAGCTCACCGCCACTTACAAGTCAGACCGTCAGCGGTAAGAAAAATAATCATTATCATGATGGCTCAGTAGACGGGAACCACTATATCATGTATGATGCATTTGTGGTTTTTGGGTTGGCACACGTGTGTTCTGGCAGTTTATTTTGAAAGTATGTCGAATGTTGCAATCCAGGGAGAAAAAGAAGGAGAAGGAGCGTGAAGAGTTGTGGAAGAAGCTGGAGGACTTGGAGCTGAAGCGAAGCCTAAGGAGCGACGGCATCATTCCCACTTAGCGCCCAACTACGCCTCCCCACCCCCACCCTCATATCAGCCATGCCCCCCCCCAGAAGACAACACCCCCCCCCCCCCAACAAAAGTCCGGCAGTGTCTGCAATTTGGATCGGAAGCGCCGCTGGTCTCTTTTTTTTTTTTCTTTTTTTTTTCTTTTTTTTGTTTTTCTTGTGTTTGTGCGATTACAATAGATTCATCATCACGTCTGTTTTCATGCTTTCAACACTGTAAATAATTATTTTTTTCTTTTTCCCTTCAACTGATATTATTGCAAACGGACGGGAAAAAAAACTAAACGATAATAAAAAAGAAGAAAAAAAGAGAAAATGAGTTGTGTGGGCGGGGCTACAAACAAACAAACAAACAAAGAAAGTAACATTTGGGCTTCTTGTTTGTCACACTTGAGACCTGGTGAAATTTCTTTCTCCCAAATGGTGTCACAACGGGTCAACCTCCTCCCCCTCCTCCTCCTTCCTTCTTTCATGCTTCATCTTTCTTCCTTCTTCTTTCTTTTCTTCTTCTCCTTCTTCATCTTCTCCTTCCCAGAAAATCAGTTGCGCATTTACCACTATGAAAATTAACTTTATAGGTGCCACTAGATAACCCTGCGTTACAGTTTGGCGAGCTAGCCAGGAGGCATAGTGGATCATCTCTTTATTCTTCAGTGAGTGCGTGTTTGTTGCCTCCTGCTGCTGACAAGTAACGTTGCGCCAGCTCAACCTTGGAAGCTAGCGAGCTAGCTAAAACCACATATTTGTGGAGCTTTCCTTGGCTGCTGGTCTAACTTTATTTAGATGGTTTTAGATCTTTCTTTGAGTAGTTCTAGGTCTTTCTTTAGGTGGTCCTAGATCCTTTATGAATGGTTCAACATCCCTCTCTGAGTGATTCTACATCTTTCTAAACAGCCATCTTGATTGTTTGAGTTGTTAAAGCGACTACAGAGCTGCCAAATGTTACGGAACATCTGTATTCCGTTACGAAAATCACTGAACGCTGACTCGTTACGCCTGTAAAATGAGTTGTTCCGGCTATTGGGGGCAAAAAAAAATCCAACATCTGGCGTTACCGGACAGCACGGCGCTGTGTCCGGCCACCGTGAGGAACATTTCATAAATGAATTCGATGAAATAAACACTATATTGTTTAAAAAAAAAAAGCTGCTTCGTGCACGCAATTTTGTTATACCCTCAACCCCGCCTCCGGCTGCCGAGCCGCAGAGGCGAAAGTTCTCTTTGCGTCCAGTGTCAATGCATTGTAAGTCAATAATCATTGCATCCATGGCAGCAAATAAACTTCTTACCATGCTGCTTACACGTATCATTTACGTTGTCACGACGGGAGGCTGAGGAGTGTGTAGGAAAAGACGGAAAAGCGTGATGCTAATTGCTAAGCTATCATGTCCTGAAGTCGCACGTCATCAAAATAAGTGATTGGGTTATCCAGTACACTTGTCACATAGGTCCGGCTGGAACCGCATTATACCAGAGAGTCACCAAGATTGAACAAGAACACGAGGCACCTAATATGCATCTGGATAGTCATTCATTCATTTCCCGTAGCGCTTATCAGCACTGGGGTCGCGGGCGTGCTGGAGCGTATTCCAGCTGTCTTCGGGCGAGAGGCGGGGTACACCCTGAATTGGTCACTAGCCAATCGCAGGGCGCATATTAACAAATAACCATTCACATCGCACCTACGGGCAATTTAGAGTCTTCAATCAACCTACCATGCATGTTTTGGGGATGTGGGAAGAAAGCGGAGAAGATGCAAACTCAACACAGGCAAGGCCGGGATTTGAACCCCGGACCTCAGAACTGTGAGGCAGATGTGCTAACCAGTGGTACACCGTACCGCCGCAGCTGGAACTATAAATGTCAAATAATTCACAGCCTCACAAGACTCCTTCTGAACCGGAAATGAATTAGTACGTCACCGGAGACGTCATGTGAGACCGGGGTCAGGTTGAAAGGTTATTATTCATCCATCCATTTGCCGCGCCGCTTCTCCTCACGGGTGGGGCCGCACCGCCCGATCAATCGAGGGGCGGGATCGGGCCCGGGGCTCCGGCGGACGGGACACGTCCCACACCGAGGGACCCGGGGCGGTCGGCCCGACAACCGGCCATCCGGTGGGTACGTTCTTACTCTTAAGTAAATATTTGCATTACAACTTTTTACTCGAGTCATGTTGTTATCAAGTAACAGTACTCTTACTTGAGTACAATACTCGGCTCCTCTTGCCACCTCTGCGCGGGGGTGCGTGCGTCAGTGAGACGAAAGATGACCGGTCATGAAACCCAAGCAACGATCTATCTTCTGTTCCTCGATAATCAATGTGCAATGCGTTACCGTCGCTGATTGTAGCTAAAAGTGAATCATCTTTCGAGACTATTCAGCCGTGTCAAACATGCGCCGCAAGCAGCTACTTTCCGCTCGCGGTGAGTGTTCAGCTTTGTCTGACCGGGCTTTCTGACCACCCTTTGCAGGAGGCGGCGCCGGAACCGTCCGTCCCGCAGCGTGACACGCATCTCTTTCAGCGACATCGAATGCAGTGCGGGTCACAAGGAGGACTTGAAAACGTCTTCACCTTTTCCGCCGGAAGTCGGCAGGTGATGCGCGGGGTCCGTCGGCCGCTCTGGGCGGTGCCGAGAAGAGCAAATTGGTCAGAAATGCGTGTCCGTGGGCGACGTTTGGAGGCCCTGCAAAGACGATCTCGAAGGGAGACAAATTATGCCGAGGATGCACACGCATTCTCAGAGACGTCAACACAATTGCGAGGCCCTTCATCCAATTGAATTTCGTGTCTTCACATGTTCTCCGTTCGGCTTTCCAAATCCAATTTCCTTTCTCAGATTAACTCCTTCGCTGCCAGCCGTTTCCTGAGCGGGGAACCCCGAGACTGCCGGACATTTTTCAGCAATGTCACTGATTTTCCAAGACCCAAAGAATATGATTTAGATGAAAGATTAAATGAGGGAACGCTTGTCTTTTGCAGTTTTAATCAGAATCAGACTCATCTTTGTTTGCCAAGTATGTCCAAAAAAACACACAAGGAATTTGGAGCCGGTAGTCGGAGCCGCTCGAGTACGACGACAGACGGTCAACTGACAGAGAACACTTTGGAGACAGAAAGAAAAAAAAAAACAGTCACTGAGCAATAAAGGCTTGCTAGTTGTCTGGTAATGCCGGTACATTATTGGATTTCTTTATTTTTGACAATTGTGCAAAAAGATGCAGAGTCCTCGAGCACTTCCAGCAGTTGGAATGACTCATATTGCAATAGTCCGGTGCAATGAGCATCGTGCAAAGGAGCCGGGACTTCAAGGAGTGCATGCGGTTTAAAGTGACGAGTGGTGCGATCATCTGGGACAATGTCGATTGTGCAAATGTTGCAGATACTCCTCAGTCAGTGTGCAAATGGAGCAGATGCGACTCTGGCATGAGTGGCCAGTATCGGTCAACAACAGATACGCAAATAGTGCAGCGTGGCGAGACGACGACAGTGAGTGCACGAGTCGTGTACACTTGGCCCGACAGAAAGGTGACAACAAACTCAAGTCAAAAAATTGCCAGCATGTTGCAATGGAATTGTAGCTTAGCTGTTTAAGAAGTTGATGGCAAGAGGGAAGAAGCTGTCGGAATGTCTACTAGTTCGAGTTTGCATTGATCGGTAGCGCCTTCCCGAGGGAAGGAGCCGGAAGAGCCTGTGACCGGGATCCGCAGGGTCCGAGAGGATTTTGCACGCTCTTGTCTTAGTTCTGGCAGCGTGCAAGTCCTCAAGGGTGGCTAGGGGGGGTACCGACAGTCCTTTCAGCAGTTTTGATTGTCCGTCGCAGTCGGAGTTTGTCCTTTTTTGTAGCAGCACCAAACCAGACTGTGATGGAAGAACACAGGACCGATTCGATGAGCGCTGCGTAGAACCGCCTCACCAGCTCCCGCGGCAGGCCGTGCTTCCTCAGAAGCCGCAGGAAGTACATCCTCTGCTGCTGGGCCTTTTTGAGGACGGAGTTGATGTCGGTCGCCCACTTGGTGTTAGCTTGAGGCAGAATATAGGCGCCAGCCAGAACGAATGACGCGAACTCACGCGGCGAGTAGAATGGCTTCCAGTTCAAAAGCAGCGACTCCAAATGCGGGCTGCCGTGTGTGCTGAGCTCCGTCACGTCCGTACAACCTTTTTTCGTTGCTATAGAAGCAAATCCCGCCGCCTTTTGTTTTCCCCGATGACTCCATGTCGCGGTCTGCTCAGTGAAGACGGACGCCGGGAAGCATGACGGCGCCATCGGGTACGGCGTCGCAGAGCCGGGTCTCCGTAAAGCACGTGGCGGCGGAGCGTCCGAAGTCTTTACTGGACTTTAACAGGAGATGAGGCTCGTCCATTTCGTTGGGTAGGGAGCGTACATTCGCGAGGCGGATCGACGGGAACGCCAATCTGTATCCTCTCTTGCGGAGTTTCATCTGGACGCCGGCTCGCTTCCCTCTGTGGCGCCGTTTCCGTCTCCATGCGCCGAAGACCGCGGACGCCGCTCCGGTGAGTAACTCGGGGGGGGAAACTGGTTGGTGAAAGAAAGTCCGGAGTGGCCTCCTTGATGGTTAGCAAGTCTCCCCTTGTGTACGTGAGTCGTGTCATGTCGCCAAAGACGAACGAAAAACACAAAAACAAAAACAATACTAGAGAGCGCGTCACCGAGGCGACCGCACTGGTAGGCGCCGTCTTGAAATGTTAATAATAATATGTTTGCAAAGAGAGCGCGAGTCAAGAGAGGGTCTAGTTGCTTCGTGTCTCTGAGACTCATGGAAGAGCAACTGTAGTGTACTGACTAAAATGGGAGGAAGATGAGGGAAAGAAAGAAAGAAAGAAAGACCTATTCATCGTTCAAAAAGGGAGGTTGCTCCAACCACCGGGACAGAAGGGAAGAATCAGTTCAGCTCCAAAGTCACACAAGAACAAAGAACTGTTGAAGTAAACTATGGGACAATACGATAAAAGAGTAGATCGACTCTATTTGAGGGTTTTGCCATAGCAGCAGCGTGTAGCTGCATATTTGGCGGCGATCTTGACAAATCCCAAAACACTTCCAAACTTGTTTTACATTACCCATAAAAATGAGATGACCTCCATCTAAGCATTTACAATATGCCGCAACTATTTCAAATCATTTGAAAATTCTCAGGCGGCACGGTGGACGGTCGGCCGGTTAGCGCGCCTGCCTCACAGTTCTGAGGACCGGGGTTCAAATCCCCGGCCCCGCCTGTGCGGAGTTTCCATGTTGTCCCCGTGCCCGTGTGGCTTTTCTCCGGGCGCTCCGCTTTCCTCCCACATCCCAAAAACATGCACGCGAGGTCAATTGAAGACTCTAAATTGTCCGTAGGTGTGAATGTGAGCGCGGATGGTTGTTTGTTTGTATGTGCCCTGCGATTGGCCGGCCACCGGTTCAGGGCGTACCCCGCCTCTCGCCCGAAGTTAGCTGGGATGGGCTCCGGCATGCCCGCGGCCCTCGTGAGGAGAAGCGGAGAAAATTCTCATCAGTGATTTCCCAAACTGCATCCGGTGCACTGGAGACTGAATATTCGCCGCTCGCCATTTGCGGGTTCACCTCTTCGCAGATTTTTGGGGTTCCCTATTGGTCATTTTCTCCATGTGACAACGTCAACATGACACTTACTAAATGATACCCTAAAAACGTATACTGCCACGAAAGTAAAATAGTTTTGGGAAATCTCCAGATGGCCGCAAATAGTTTCTTTTTCACTTATGTTCTGTCACATTTTGGGCTGTCGACTCATGATTATTTCCACAAATAATTGAGCTGTTGATTCCTAATTGTTGGGGAAAAATTTTTTTTTTTTTTTTCTTTCTTTTTTTTGAAATGTCCATATCTTTATTGCAAAACAGGACTTTATTTCAAATTGACAGTGGAGAAACTGCACAGATAAAAATTGATGATGATTCCTGGTTTGGTCCGTAACATCGGTCAGAAAAGGGGCAAAAATATTGGCGATTGTTTTCCAATTGCAAATGTCTTATTTTGAAAAAACAAAAAAGCCAATCAATCCTCCACTGTAGTGAGGATAAGCAGTCGGTTGCACGGACAAAGGTAATCCGTCTGCTTTCATGGAGGATGACAGCAGTCGGGGGATATTTACAGTCGAGAGGCTGACGTCCGAGGATTTGCTCCAATTCAAAAGTGTGGACGTTTATTTGATTTGATTTAAAAATAGATTTTGATGTTTTTTTCCCAACAAAACATTTGTGGTCAAAGTTTTCCACCTCCATAGAAGGAATTCCTATATTTTTTTGACATTATTTTTGACATTTCTTACACTTATTACGAATTTAATGTTGAAAGTTTACAAGTACAAAAAAAAAGTACAAATTGTTCTGAGCCCTTTTGATCCCTCACAATCTGCACATTATTTTTGTATTCGTCTTTTTGATGCGTTTCCTCGAGAGCACTGCAGTACCCGTGTGGTCCACACGAGAGCGCTGCCTACCTAGCGGGCTCGTGCGCGCAGCAAAGCATGCTGGGACTTGGAGTTGGTTTGCCAGGAAGCGGGTAAACTGGCTGTGTGTTTCGAGGCTGACTCACGAGCGAGCGACTTGCAATCCAAAAGACGTCGCGGTGACAAGATGTCCGTCTCATCAACATCGCAACAAGGCAGCACACTTTGCGAAGCTTCCGCGTTCTTTTTCCTTTGCATTTTGTCCACATTCTTCCTTCTCTTTGCCTCCTTTCTCCGCAACTCATCTTTCCTTTCCTTTCTTTCCCCATTCTCTTCTGTCCTCCTTCCTCTTCCTCCTCCATATCATCATCATCATCATGGTCAGAGATTACAAAGAGGACCGCAGCCAGAAAGACGAGTCGGCATCGAGTAACCGTCTGTGAGCCCCTGCCCGCGAGAGGCAACGACGAGAGCTTCCCAGATTATTCTTCTGTAGCGAACAGCGCCGTCACTCTGCACTCTCGAAACATCGATGACTCTTTTGAGTCTTCAGGGGATGAGCGAGCCTGTTAGAACGGGCGCGGAGTCTGTAAGGTTAAGGCTGTGAAGCGCTATGCTGGACTCTAACAACACACACGCTTCTCTATGTAGAGCGACATACTACACACACACTCGCAACCATCGGCCGCTACTGCATCGCGGCCTGTTTTACTGTGTGAGGAGTTTAAGCGCTCTTCCCGATGACAAATGGAGACATAAATACTCGATTCCTGCAGTATTAATCTCTCTCTCGCCGGGTTCTCGATGACGCAATCTTATCATTATTGCTGCGATGAATAGTCTGGGGTCAAAGAGCACCGATCAGCCCACTTCAATGAAAACCGCTCTCATGAATATTAGATCACCTTCGTCAAACCCTTTGCTAATCTTCATAGGATTGGTGTTTGCGAGACGTGGTTTTGAACTACTTAAACAGGATTCTCCCCCAAAGTTTGTGAGTTGACATCTGACACTAAACAGTCGCACTGATAAAGACTTGCATGCATTTGAGTCCTATTTGAAATGTTAAACGAGAGCAGTCGGGGTCAACGCACACACGAAGCCAGCAGTCTCGAGAGCAAGCCGACCTTTCAAATGAAAGACGTGTCGGGTTTAGGGTTAGGGAGGAGTAACGGGCGGTGGAATTCATCATCCTAATAAACGTTTCTTCCATCCCTCCATCCATTTCCCGTAGCGTTTCTCCGTGCTGGAGCCTATCCCGGCTAACTGCGGCCAGGAGGCGGGCTGCACCCTGAACTGGTCGCCAGCCAATCACAGGGCACGTAGAAACAAACAACCATCCGCACTCACATTCACACCTACGGACAATTTAGAGTCTTCAATTGACCTCGCGTGCATGTTTTTGGGAGGCGGGAGGAAACCGGCGTGCCCGGAGAAAAGCCACGCAGGCACGGGGAGAACACGCGAACTCCACACAGGCGGGGCCGGGGATTGAACCCGGTGCCAACCGGTCGGTCACCGTGCCTCGACTACAAAAACCTCCCCTGATAGTTTAGTTTCCATTTTGATGTTTGAGGACCAAATAAATACATAATTCATCCATCCGTCCATTTCCTGAGCCGCCAATCCTCACGCGGGTCGCGGGAGTGCCGCAGCCTATCGCAGCTGTCGTCGGGCAGGAGGCGGGGTTCACCCTGAACCGGTTGCCAGCCAATCACAGATACAAAAGTCAATCAATGACTAATTAAATAACAACAATTTGATCATTATTTCAATATTTAATCATTCCTATAATTATTTCATTTTGGTACATTTGGTCCTCCATAGACAAGAGTGACAAAATGAAATAAATATTGAAATCATTCAATTCATGAGTATGTGACCGTGTTCTTCTGAGCGCGTGTGTGTGTGCGCGCGCACGTAAGTAGGTGTGTGCATTATGAAGGTATGACTGTGCGCATGTGTGTTTTGTTGTGTGTGTGTGAAAGTTTGTGAGCGTGTGTCCGCGCGTGTGTGAATGTGAGTCGATGCGTGTGCATGTGACTTTGTGTGCACAAAAGGTTGCGTGTGTATCAGTGTATGTGACTGTGAGAATGTGTTTTTGTGCACGTGCGTGTATTGTGTGTGAGTGTGCGAAGTTTGTATATGCACGTAAGCGTGTGTGTGTGTGTGTGTGTGTGTGTGTCTATATTTAGTGACGAGTGAAGTGCGGTCGAGGCTTCTTTGGTGTCACCCTTTTTCAGTTGGCCCTTTTCGTCCACCTCGGACCTTCGACAAGTTTGACTCGAGAGCCGCCGAGCTCCGCCGGCACCCGACCTCCTTCGTCCTCGTCTTCCGCCACGTCTCCTCCTTCGAGCCCGGCCGACTTTTCTGCGCGTGGGTCTCCGCTCTGCTGACCTTTGCTACAGGTAAGCCGCACTCAATCAAAGTACTTATTGCAACGAACTAACGAACGAACTGTATCATTGATATTATTTCCCCAGCGAAGCTGAAATAGTTCCCAAGGACGAAAGTGAGCCGAACTCAGCAGCACATGTTGACTGAGCTATTTTTAGCGGCCCTTGCTTGACTTCTGACCTCCAAACACCGACTTTTCTCAATCTGAAAGGCACTAATGCTAACTAACGTGTAGCACAACTCCACTCTCGGAGATAGTCACATGACCTTCATTTGTATTATTATGATGATATTGAGTTTATTAAAACACCCCTTTAGCTTTTTTTCTGAATGACAATTGTCACCTTCCATGTTGCCTTCGAGGTTGTTTTGATGTTGTCGTCACTGTAATGGTGACGCTACCGTCAACGTCGCCTTCACTTTCACCTTCGTGTCAACATTTCCTTCAGTGTCACGTCACCTTGATGTGGCCGTCCGTCATTGTCATGTTGATGTTGATGTTGATGCTCCCTTCGTTGTTGCGTCCTCGTGAGTGTACGTACAAGTTGTTTGTGTTGTGTTTTATGCAATCTAGTCAAGTTGTCTTGCAGTGTGTGTGTGTGCGTGGGTCTCTGTTGGAATCAAGTGTGACAAGAAAACGTCATCCTGTCTAAGTCGGTGTTACTCCTGACTACTCCAGCTACTATTCTATATTATAGCTTATATGACTACTTCTTACTATTTATCACATCTTTGAAGTTGCACTATTTACTGATTCAGATCCCGAAATACTTTATTTCTCCTTTGGAAGCAAATAGGGCTGTCGCTATCAAATCGATTTAGAATCGATTACTGATAACCGAATAATATTCACTCCCCCCCCCCCAAAAAATTCACATTTGTATTCATATTTATTTATTTATTAGTGCTAACGTGCATTCGATTCTCATTTATATACTATAAGTTAGTTGCACAGAATTTGTGACAACTTAATGCTCAATAGTTGGCAATCGCGATTAGCATTAGCACGCTATCGAATACCATTTTAGGTTAAAAATGGTAACTAGCATTCACTAACACAGGGGTGGCTCAGAGGCCACATTGACTTTTCAAATTTGACAGGCGGGCCAATCCAGGACCAGATGCTTACATATACAAAATAAACACACAAAAAAAGGCATTGTAGTGTTAATACTTACGCTTACTTTGAATGGGAACCTTTTTTTGTCTGGTGTTGGTTTTGTTGTGGCAATTCTCCGAACTCATCTGGGATCTGGAGGATGTTTTGTTGGTGTTCATCACACTAAAAGTCTGTTCACACACATAAGTAGCCAAACACCACCAGCATCCTCTGTGCCATCTTTCAGATTTTGGGAAATTCATGAAGCATAAAACTCATTCAGTTTGAGAGTTGAACTTCTCTTTTAAGAGCTCAATCGGTTCCACCTGCAGCTCCCGTGGCGCTGTTTCGGGGTCTTGTGCGAGGGGATATGACACCAGCTGAAGTGACTTGTCCATTTCCGATAGCAGAATTCTCCACACAGGTCGTCGAGTGATTTCCTCTCTTTTTTCACGTCGAGGAGCCTCTTTCAGCGTAGCCAGTGTGGGGAACTGAACAAATTTGCTTTCAGAAAAAGGCTAAGTTGGTTTTGAAGGCTCTGATGTTTGTTTACATTTCATGCACAAACTGGTCTTTCCCTTGAAGCTTCACGTTCAGCTCATTCATTGTGTGTCAATATGTCCACAGCAAAAGCGAAATCAGGACAATTGTCAGCTTTCTCCAGTAACGCCAAAAATGAGATCCTGTTTGAGCTCCCACACCGGATTGGCCCACTTTCTCTGAACTTAAACAGCGGACATTTGAGTGGTAAAGCAAGTCCTGGTGATCAGCATCAGTTTCTTTGAGAAACTTGCTGAAATGCCCTCGCACGCATAAAGTTAAGGACTTTGATAAGTGGCTTCACTACATGGTCAAGCTGCAGTACAAATTTATGCAGCGCAGGAAAATGACCTCCTTCTCAGGGTTGTCCTCTTTTTAACAGCCCGATGTTTTTTCCAGTCACATTTGGCGATCCATCTGTCCATCCATTTTCAACACCGCTTATCCAGTTCAGGGTTGCAGGGCGCTGGAGCCCCAGCTGACTTCGGTCGAAAGGCGGACTACACCCTGAACTGGTCGCCAGTCAGTGGCAGGGCACGTATAGACACGGACAACCATTCACACTCACATTCAAACCCTCACTGAGTGGGAACTGAACCCCCGCTGCCCGCACCAAAGTTAGGCGAGTGCACCACTACACCATCAGTGACTGATTTGGCGATCCATCTGTGGTAATGTTGGCAAGCGCACTCCAAGGTAGCTTGTGCGTCTTGATGACACCCGACACGCGGTCATACAAATCCCCTTCTTGCATTTTACCCTTCAGGAATTCCATGGCCAAAAACTCATCCGTTAATCATTAATCCCTCTGATAAAAAATAAAAGCTGAGCGGTATCCTTTATGTAATTACTTTCGTCCAGTACCAAGGAATACAATGTAAATGACTCTGCTTTTTTTTTTATTGTTTAGCTTGTTAGTAAAGTCTTCCTTAATGATCTCTACACGCCGAGTCACTGTCCTGCGTGATAAGTTGATGTTTTCAAATTTGTTCTTGCTCTCAGGACACAAGATACCTGCTGTCTCGACCATGCATTCTTTCAGAAACTCTTCTTGGGAAAGAAGCTAGCTGGTCTTTGCTAGTTTGAATGCCAGCAAAATTCTAGCCTTGGTGACTGAATCTTGGATGGCAGTTTGTCAGATAAAGAAGGTGTTTTGCTGAGCCTGCAAGCTTCATTTTAACCGCTCAGCCGTAGCCATCAGCCATCGTAGCCTGCGTTGATTGGTTGTTAGCATAATCAGCATGCTTAGTAGAAAAGTAATGGCGGATGTTATATTCCTCTAAAACCACAATGGTTTCTTAATAAATTTGACATACAGCCTGTGACCAGACTTCAGTGAAAAAGTATTTAGTAGTCCATTCTATACTAAACACTCGACTTTTCTTTTCTTTGGCCCACTCCTGGTTGAAGAAGGGTTCAGAGCAGTAGCAGAGTAAAAACAGAACAGCCAAAGTCAATGTCAATGTCAATGTATCACTGTACCTACTGTGCTACCTGGTAGAACCACTGGGCATTACAGGACAACCTGGTGGAACCACTCGGCGTTACAGGACAAGGTCAAATGAATGTAGTCATGATTTTGATATAATGGAAATGATCAACGGTATGGCCCGTGGGCCGTAGTTTGCCCACCCCTGATCTAACTCATACATCATGTTATATGTACATTACACATGTAACAGTGTCTTCAAAGTCACTGACTGACGCTCCTCTGTGGTTTTTTGGCAAAGTATTTCAGTGACCCAACACTGTGTCCGTCTTCAATAACTGTCCCTGTGAAACATGGGTTCTGGCTGTGCAAACAGAGGTTCGGTGTATGACTGCAGCTGTTTCAATCTTGGTTCTGACAGATCAAGTAATACCGTCTAACACAAAATGATTTCATATATTTTGTGTTTAAACACTGTGGTACAGTCCACACGAACAGACTCATTGCCAAACTTGCAGAATCAACATATTAATGACACAGAAAACAAGCCGTACATTCAGGGTACTCATGCAGACTTGTATACGTTTGTACAGGCGTGGGATTTCCTCAATTTTATTGTTCATTCTCGATACATATATGATCTAGACCAGTGATTTCCAACCTTTATGGAGCCAAGGCAAATATTTTACAATTGAAAAATCTCACGGCACGTCACAAAAAGTGGATACATTAATTACTCTATGTATTTATTTGTTCTGTCTGTTACTATGCATCACTGGCATAGATAGATGAACAAAGATACTTTATTTCTTGTAAATAAAAGATTTTTTGAGCAATTACAATTACAGAGAATTTGATAATTTTCCACGGCACACCTGAAGAGCGCTCACGGCACACTAATGTGCCCCGGCACACTGGTTGAGAATCACTGATCTAGAGTCACAAGGAGTCCATCTTGCAGTGTTTTAGGTCATCACTGGGGGATGTCCATATTCCATTAATGAGAAGTGACCACTCGTCCTGAAGGGTGGTGCCTGGTGTCTTAGCAATATGCTAAGCGAGCATTTTGACTGCAGATCAAAAGGGAATTGTTCTTTGTTGAATAGTCCTCAATCCTTTTTCTTGTTTAAGTGTCCATGTGAGACATCCTGCCGGCTTGTGGGCTTAGCACAGGAATGTTGGGGGTTCGCTGAATGGACAAAATCTAAAGCAAACAGAGCACCCCATCGTCTGTGGCCAGAGAGTCGATATCCGTTACATTTTGTAGTTTGGATTTGAAAGCTTTTGTGAAACCTGGAACTTTATGACATGGTTCGTAAATAACATCAAAACATAGATGTAGTAAAGAACAAGTAGTAATAGAAATAAATACAACTACAGGTCAGTCTGGCCAACAAAAGTGGATCCCCTCCTCCGGGTCCGACGAGCCGGACACGGTAACCTGTGACTAGATGGCAGCCTCTCAAAGGTCGGGGTGAAAATGTGGGAGGAGTACTTCAGGATCCAAGCAGTCATGCTGCACAACCTGCTGTTCATAAATAGAATTCAGGCAGCCAGTGGCAAGTCCAATGATCCTGGCGCACACCTTGACTATGCCTTGTAGGCAGCTAGATGGAAAGGTACCAGCAGACCATTGAGAAGGAGATGACAGGCTGGATGAAGGGTGAAAGAATGTCAGTAGGGTCTTTTTGCTAGCAGAGATGGAGTTCAGCTTCCTCAGAAGGTGCAACTGAGCTGAAAGTCTCAAAAGACACGCACAAAAAGAAGAAGAAGCAGGTACTGCATTCTCTGGTGGCACTTCCTCAAGATAACCTTTGTGTTGTGGGAGAACCTCAGATGGTCTTCGAACATGGTCCTCAGGTATTTGTACTCCATCATTCTCAGCCGGTGAGGAGCTCTCTCTCTCTGTCTCCTGAGAGAGGACACCACCTTCTTGGTTTCGCTGACGTTCGGTTCCGGCCAGAAGGTGTCACCACACTCAAGAAACTACTGCAGAGCAGGTCCGGGTTGCTGGGTTGTGATGTCCTGCCCTCTTCGGTGTAGAGGATGAAGAGCAGTGGTGAGAGGACATAGCCCTGCGGGGAGCCCGTAAAGGTGCTGAGGCACTTCAGACAGGTTGTTGTTGACCCGGACTCTCTGTGTTCTCCTTCTACAAATGGGGCTCTTCCCCCAGATGGGGAACGAGTTTGAGTGAGTGGAATCTTGACCCCCAACCTAAAGATCAATGCAGTTTATCGGTTTTCTCTTTTTGATGGGAGTTCAGCCAAGCTCACCCTCCACTCTGTGTGAACTGCCAGTGTTTCACTAAATGGTAAGAAATGCGTACCTTTTTTTACGTCTGTGTTTTGCTGTGTCATGCGGGATGGAATCAGTCAGCGTCGATGGCCACAGCCTCCGTACAACTCCAATATGTTGTGGATAAACAGATGACCCTAATGAGACCCAACAAGACTGTTGGAGGTGACCATCTGATTTTTTTTCTCTCTGACACATAGCCAATTTATACGTGGGCCACAGTATTTCTTGGAATGCGCTCCCATTCTCGGAAACCTGAGGACAATCAAAACAACGGAGCAATATTCCCTCAAAATCGAAGCTCATTGAGTCAATAGTTTTTTCTGTACAGTTACACAACAGGGCGAAGTGACGTTAACTCTCTGGTCCAGGTTCACCTGAGTTGATTCTACTATATGTCCAGGATCCAGAGAATGAGCTGGTCATCCAGGTTGAAGTTCTGGTGAAGACACTCTGCTAGGATGTGGCGATATAGGGCGCTAAATGCAGAGGAGAAGCCTGCAAAATCAGAAGCCTGGCCAAGCGTGTCAGCGGCTTACCCATTTTTCGTTTTTGCGTTGTTCACACCTCTATCGACCTTGTATACAATCGATGGGGTCACTCACACATCGCAAATCCAAATGATAATAATGGTACAAACGACAGTAGTTTGGCCTTGGAGGAGGTCTGCATTGTACTGAGTGACATACAAATTGGGTTGTCATCTCGAACATACTTCGTTTCGCTTGTGGAGCCTTACAGTCGTTTTGGGAGTCTTTCTGAGTCAAGTAAATCATGTTAACTGAAACCCACCTATCAGAACTGTGGCACACACACACACACGTCATTGTTCATGCTGCAGCTGACAACCTTGGGATTACTTTCATGCCAAGCTATAACCACATGCACACACACGCACGTACACGCACACACACGTACTTATCTCTATTTCAGTGTGAATGTTAGAGGGCAGTGGGTGACTTCTAAAGTTACTTTTTAGAAACCATGTGTGTGGGTGGCGTGTCACCCGCAATCCCACCCCACACACAAAAACGCGCACACTCTCACAGACCTTTTTATGTTTGGGGTAGCAGGAGGAATTGTTAAACTCAACACCTCTGGCAGCGGCCAGAGGATGGCAGGCGTGTCAAAGTCATTTTTGTCACGGGCCACATCCCATATGACTTCCCGTTAGGACTGTGAACCCATATAAATGAATTTTCACCGAAAATAATTACACAGAAAAATGATAGATAACTAGTTTTGAAGTCAGAAGCCTATAAAACATGGTTTTTCAACTGTAATTACATTTCTTTTAAAAAGAGTAATCGGAACAAAAATGCTTGCAATGTTGCAACGTTGCAATTTTGATATTTTCTCAAGAAACATGAAGTTGCCGCATATGATTTGGTTTCGCGGGCCACATGAAATGATGTCGTGGGCCGGATCTGGCACCCGGGCCACCAATTAGACACCAGTGATACATGTGTATGTATTTGTGTGTGTATGTGTTCAAATTTCCCCATTGGGGACTAATAAAGTTTATTGATGTGTTTTTATCATTTTGAATTTAGTTTTTACTGTTTGTGCAGAGGGGCCATGTTGCCACCAGGGCGCCACTGAGCCAAAATGGCCTCCGACTGCTACGGCCCTGATGACGTCGCGGGGGGGCCAGGCTGCGCTCCCCTGGACATTGACAATGTTCTCATGCTGCTGCAGGGTCAGTAAGACAGCACTACGACACCCAACAACACTCGCTATTTACAGTAAGTGCAAGTACGCACACCTGTGTCGACTTAAAGGCAGACTTTTGTGGTGCTACAACTGCTAGCAAGGTTTGCATGTAGCCTCACTTCACTAAACCCCGCGCCCCAGTCCGACCAAAGCCCTGCCGCCTCACCGACACGCACCAGCGCGATTCTTAAACGCGGTCATCATGAGGACGTGTGATGATCGGCGTGTCGTCGTGATAAATCGAAAATAATGAAGAGAAAAAACATCATGCAGTATTGTCCACAGCCTTGTCACCTCCCGTGCCTCCAAAGTTGCTCGATAAGCATCATCAGCCAAATCATCAGCCCGTCCTTGGGCAACTTCACTCGACATCTCTGAGGAAGCCCGGGGCCTCGCCCGTCCGTATTTGCCCGACCACCTCCGCGCCCTCGGAGAGTGGAACCTTCGGCCGGGACTCTTTGCCGCCGCGTCTCCGCGACTCGCTCTCTTTCTCCGCCTTTGAATCCAAAGACCTTAGCCGCCCGCTCGAGGCCGCCTGGACTGTATTTTTAGGATTGGTTTCATTTCGTCTGTATAAGACAGTTTTTAACATTGTTTGATTGATGTACAGTGTCCTTGAGGGCCACGAAAGGCGCTAACGAATACAATGTTTTATTATTATTATGATGATGACTCATATCACCACTGTATTGATATTCCAAAGTGGGATCGGTTGCACAGCGAAGGGTTAAATGAGGCACGTCGGTGTTTGATTGACACGTGACGACGGGTCGGCGCCTTAGTCGGTCCGACCTGCTTGAAAGGTGGTCGGACCAGAAAAACAGAATTCATCTTTCGTATGCGCTCACGTCGCTCTGTACGGTGTGTTCGTGTGTGTTGATGAACACAATGTGAAAACATCAGCCAGCATGGGTGAGTTGATTCCTTTCATGAATCGTAATAATAATCATAACCATAGCGATGTTTCAATAAAGATGTCATTTTGCTTCATCTCAGGCAGATTCAAACCAAAACCGAACTTGGTCTCGACATCCTCTGAACAAATTCTCGTCTTTGTTACAAACACAACGACAACGTTTGAAGTGTAATAAAGCGTACTTTTTTTCTTTCGAACAAAAGCTACAAAAGTAAAAGACCAAATGAAGTGTTCAATGTTAAATACTTTTGCTATAAATAAAGCACAAAGTTCTGAGCCTTCCGTGGCTGTGCCGAGAGTCTTCGGAAACCCTGACGTCATTTTTCTTCCCCAAAAAAAAAAAACCAAATCGTTTGTGAACCGAATCGTTCGCATACCGAGGTGCCGCTTAAATGTTCACTTTTCATTGCCACTGTCGGTGTGTGTGCACGTGAGCGTGTGCGAGTCCGGGGGGTCCGAAGGCGTCCTTAGAAGGAGTGTTGGCTGAAAGTTATTCTAGCTGAACGTTTCTTCTTCTGCGTGAGATCACAAGCGCACCTTTAAAAATGTTTCCACATTTAATGATAATAATTTCTTTGTTCCAAGGAATGCCAACAATTTATTAGGTAGACTAATCTCAAGGCGCTTGAATATTTTATAATCGTTTATACCGCTGATACGGTATTGCTTGACAACATTGCAGATTAGGACTGCTGGTGTGTTGTTTCTTTTTCTTCTTTTGTTGCAATAACAATAATAATAATAATTTCAACAATAACAGATGACCCCTTCACATTTTCAGCTCAGTATTCACACACGAGCAAATTGTTTCCTCCCTATTTTCTGTTTTTGTGCCTTGAAATACGAGTTCAATCTGCTCTGTGACAACTCTCGTAACTCAAAGCTCGTCTCTTGTAATTGTATCGAAACTTGTTTCTCAAATCATCTTTCCACCTTTGAAATGAACGGAAAGATCATCGTTCCATTTTTGCCAGCTTTCACTCCAAGTAAGAATAAATAATATGGCAAGAACAAAAATTGTTGTAATATATATTTTAATGAGGAAAATAGCACTGCATAATATTGTGGTTTATAAAAACACAGGAATTACATCATTAAATAGAATTAAAAACAATTATAATATATCATATTTTGTCATATTGCCGTAGTTTACAACAGATTTCACAAATGTGGTCAATGGAGAGATGAAAGTAACAAGACCAACGTGTGTGTGTGTGTGTTGTGCACGCTCGTGCGTGTGCAGTGGAGCAGGAGCAGATCCAGAAAAGGACTTTCACCAACTGGGTCAATGCCCAGCTGGCAAAGGTGAGTGCTCAACTTTCCTCACTCAGGCACTTGGTGAACACGTTTTAGCATGTTAGCTTCCCTTGCAACAAATAATCATGTTTACACTTATCAAAGTCACATTTTGAACACTTTTAAACACACTTGAACGCATTACAAACATTCAAATAAAGACTGTTAGTCAGTGGACATTAGCCACTTAAGCGTAGTGCTGCTAATCAGAGGTTAGGGGTAGCTACATTTACTCAAGTCACATTTTGGATCAATTGTACTTGTCGACTTTTAATGAAGCATACTTTTTACTTTGACTCAAATATTTATGGGAAGAAGAAACGGTATTTTTACTCACCCTGGACTGGTCGCCAGCCAATCGCAGGGCACATACAAACAAACAAACAAACAACCATTCGCACTCACATTCACACCTACGGGCAATTTCGAGTCACCAATGAATGCATGTTTTTGGGATGTGGGAGGAAAGCGGAGTGCCCGGAGAAAAGCCACACGGGCACGGGGAGGACATGCAAACTCCACACAGGCGGGGTCGGGGATTGAACCCGGGTCCTCAGAACTGGGAGGCTGACGCTCTGACCGGTCGGTCGCCGTGCCGCCGTCATTTAAGTGAATAAAGCAAATAATGTTTCTGTAAGGCACTATGCATGCGCCGTTTTTGTTCTTCCACTTCAAAATTGAAACGGTGGCAGGTGTGCGTGGACTCCCATTGAACACGAGTTTGAATGTATTCGATTACTTCTGAACAAAGCCGCATGCCAGTTATAAGAGGGAGACCAGATTTATTTGTCTTTCTTTTATTGAAACTGTATTTAAGCAGGTCAAAGAGCAGTTAAAACAGAACATCTCTTTTGCAATGGTGACTTGGCCAAGAAGGCAGCAAGTTCAACGTCAATCACATTCAAATATATTTCACCTCCCCTCTCAAAATGACAGAAAGATAGAAAATAAATCAGTTGAGTTGTACAAATGCTCGGTCACATTAATGGTGGAAAAATTTGAAAATGAAAATTCTTTTACAACACAAAAACCTGGCATTTGAAAAGGGGTGTGTAGACTTTTTATATCCACAGCAGCCTTCCTGTTCCTGTTTTTGTAATCTGCTTGGTGACCCTACAGTATTGTGCTGTTTAACAATCAGAAGCAATATAGTAGAAGGCCATTTCTTAGAACTGAATTTGTTGTTTTCCAAAGATTTTATTTCTAAAGATTGTATTCATTGGGTGAATGCTCAATGCTCTGCCTCACAGTTCTGAGGACCGGGGTTCAATCCCCGGTCCCGCCTGTGTGGAGTTTGAATGTTCTCCCCCGTGCCTGCGTGGGTTTTCTCCGGGTACTCCGGTTTCCTCCCACATCCCAAAAACATGCGCGATGGGTTGATTGAAGACTCGAAATTGCCCGTAGGTGTGAATGTGAGTGCGAATGGTTGTTTGTTTATATGTGCCCTGCGACTGGCTGGCGACCGGTTCAGGGTGTACCCCGCCACTAGCCCGAAGATAGCCGGGATATGCGATATGCTCCAGCACACCCGCGACCCGCGTGAGGATAACGTGGTACAGAAAATGGATGGATGGATGGAATTTCTCCCATGTTAGCATACATGCTAATTATATGCTAGCTATGACTTTGTGCTTGTTAATAAAATATGTGATTGTTCAAGGGTGGTTTCCACTAGTTTGAGACTTTTTTTAAAATTCCAAAACATCTTGAGATACAGCGGCTGAAATAAGTATTTAACATGTCGCCGTTTTCTCACTAAATATATTTCCAAAGGTGCTACTGACATGAAAATGTCCCCAGATGTTGGGAACAAGCCAAGTAATCCATACATACAAAGAAAGTAGAACAAATAAGATCAGAAATTAAGTTGTGTGTAATAATGTTAAATGACACAGGGGGAAAGTATTGAACACATGAAGAAAGGGAGGTAAAAAAAAAAAGGCGTGGAAAGACAAGACAACACCTCAAATCTATCAATAGCCAAAGAGCAATCCAGCCCCTTGTCAGCGCAAATGAATATCAGCTTGATGGCCTACAAAAAGGTCTCATTGCCAAGGTGGGAGTCAAGACACATCTCAGGATGGGGAAACCTGTGGAAAGCTTCACAAAGACCTGCAATGAGCAGGCACTGTTGTCACAAGGAAAACGGTGAGGAACGCACTCGGCCGCCATGGCCTGGATGCACGCTCGCCAAGCAAGACCCCATTGCTGAAAAAAAGCATGTCAAAGCTCATTTCAAGTTCGCTGACCAACCAGGTCAATACTGGGAGAATATAGCCGGCTCGGATGAGAGCAAAATTGAACTGTTTGGATGCCGTAATGCACACCACGTTTGGAGGCGAAATGGCACCGCACAGCACCCTAAAAACACCATACCCACAGCGAAGTTCGGAGGTGGGAGCATGATGGCGTGGGGCTGCTTTTCAGCAAATGGGACTGGTACACTTCACATTATTGAAGGAAGGATGAATGGGCAAACGTAGCGAGACATTCTTCACAAAAATCTGCTGCCATCTACGAGTACGATGAAAATGAAACGAGGGTGGACATTTCAGCAGGATAATGATCCAAAACATACTGCCGAGGAAACTCTCAATTGGTTTCCAAGAAAAAAAAAATAAAGCTGCTAGAATGGCCCAGCCAATCACCTGACTTGAATCAAATCAAACCTCTATGGCAAGAACTGAAACTCAAGGTCCATAAAAGAAGCCCACGGAACCGTGAAGATTTGAAGACGGCTCGTGTGGAGGAATGGGCCAAAATCACACCAGAGCAATGCATGCGACTAGTTTCTCCATACAGAGGCGTCTTGAAGCTGTCATTGCAAACAAACGCTTTTGTACCAAGTTTTAAATATATACCAGTTGGCGTGTTCAATACTTTTTCCCTGGGCCATTTCACATTATTACACTTATTTGTTCTACTGTCGTCGTATGTATGGATTACTTGGGTTGTTCACAACATCTGGTGAAATTTTCAAAGGTCAATAGCACCTTTGGAAATGTATGTCGTGAGAAACACTTATTTCAACTGCTGTAAATGAAGTAAATGTTTGTAGTTTTCAAGTGATCGGAGACTTTGTGTTCTTGTTGAAGTTCACATGGGACAGTGGAGGACGTTGTTGTTGTTTTGGTGGGGTTGAGCTGGGGCGGCGGGGGACGGGGGGGTGAACAGCAGGCGAAGACGGACAGCGACAGATGGACGGACGACGACCTCCCACAACCCAGAGATCCCCACCCGTGTGCGCCACACCCCTAAGTCGCCCTTGGAGGCCTCCGTGCAGGACTTGCTAACAATAACGTGTTAGCGGACGCGGAGGAGGGGGCAAGGGGAGGGCTTTAGTGAGGGGTGGGGCTGGAGCGTTCCTATTTATTCCTTCAAGAAATCCGATGTCTCGTTTAAGTCTTTGTCATGAACGTCACGTTTTCAGACACTCGGCGGGAATTTCACGCTCGCACCAACTTCCTCGTCATCACATGTAAAAAAATACTTTTCAAGGTATAAAATTGAACAAATAACATTTTCCTGAGTGTCTAAACCCTGAATTGAAACACTACTTTTAAACTTTGGGGGAAAAAAATACAATATCCGCAAAACCAGTGGTTCTTCAGCTTTTTACACAATTTAGCACCTCAAAAACTGCTCGGCTCCCTTAAGTACCACCGTAATGACCATCATTCAAATACAGTGGCATAGTAGGTACAAGTCTTCGTCAAAAATTAGGTCAAAGGTATACTGAATTTTATTATAAGCCACTGTAACATGATGCAGAGTTTGACCATCAAGATTGTGCTTAAATAGAAGAGGAAAATAGAAAACTGTATGAAAAATGTATTGTACATAAGTGCAATAAAATTTGTGCCTAAATAAATTCAAACGTACTTAAAGGTTAAATACAACTGAGCTGTATTTTAACAAATGTAATGTACTGTTTTTTTAAGTTACATGATACGGTTTGAACGTTTAATTCCGTGCAAACCACATTTGAATCCAATTCTAAAAAAAAAACTGCCTTGATAGCGCCGAGAAGAAGCTGTCTAGCTTCGGTGCAGTGGGCGTCTTTCCAGGGATGCTTTGGTCATCTGCAAATTGACATCGCAGGGAAAAAAAGGACAACTTTAGCGTCTGGTGTTTATGATAGGCCAGAATGAATGAATAATTGTGTGCGTGCGTGCCCGTGCGCAGAGGAGACCTCCGTGCCAGGTGGCGGATCTCTTCAACGACTTCCGTGATGGATCCAAACTGTTGGACCTGCTGGAGGTGATGAGCAACCAATGCATCGTGAGTCCAAAAGGTCACTTTTACAATAAGGCTAACGCTAACGCAAATGCTAAGCGCGCACGTCCTGGTTTGGTCAGCGTCGCGAGCGAGGAAGGGGGACGTTCCAGGACAGGAGCAACATCGAGAAAGGCCTGGCCTTCCTCCGACAGAAATCCGTAAGTGAGAAAGACGAGCCGTTGTTTGGTATTCAGTGGGAAAATGTGAGAGAGATTTTTCAAGTCAACATTCTTGATGTGCGTTCAGATCAAACTGGTCAACATAAACATTCCCGACATCATCGATGGAAAACCGTCCATCGTCCTGGGCCTCATCTGGACCATCATCCTGCAGTATCACGTGAGATGTTTTTCATGGCCAATCCTCCGAATGAGCATCAATTTCTGACGTCGTGTTGTGTTCGGCCCCCGTTCGGTGGCGCCGGCAAAACATGTCGGCAATCTAGCGTCAACCGTCGGTCTGCTACAGTCGTCCTTCGCTTTATCAACGTTCACTTTTTGCGCATCGCAAATGTTTTATTGTGCTTATATTGGGATTTTGCAGGGATTATTTTTTCACATGGACTGCTACTGCAGACTCACTTCGCTGTAGTGCCAGCTAGGAGGAAAGAGTTCGTAAAAGACTGAAAATGTCCAAAGTTGGACATCATTTCACGCTTAATAAAAGAAGCCAAAGAGGAAGTGTTTGCGTGTGGTCCGCAGATCGAGGAGTTGGCCAGCGGACTTTCCTTCAGCTCTCGTCAATCGTCCATGGAGTCTCTGGCCAGTCTGGACTCTTGGTCGTCGTGGTCTTCGCGGACGGGCGGCGGCAGTCTGGTCCCCCGTCGAGGATCGCCGCTCCACGCCCGCTTCAGGCTGTCGGCCAAGAAGGCGCTGATGCTGTGGGTCCGCGAGCAGTGCCACAAGTACGTGTGTCGGCCGACCAATCGGCATCCGAACTGAAATGATCCAACCAGATATTGTTGTGTCGGTGTGTGTGTGCGCTTTAACTCAGCAACACGGCATTCTGCATTCAGAACTTGGGTTTTAAACTGGACAGTGATTTTAAATTGGATCAGCAAATTGGTGCTGTTGTCAATGCAGCTTTTTAAAAAAACGATTTCATCTTAGGCAGCTGGCTAAAGTAAATCCTTTTCTGTCACAACAGCACTTTGAAACAGTAATCCATGCCTTGGTTACACCTCCGCTACCTTACTGCAATGCACTTTATTTTGGAGCGAGCCAGTCCTCCCTCAAGCGTCTCCAGTTGGCTCAAAATGCTGTTGCTCGCCTCCTAACTGGAGCACATAGGAGGGAGCATATAACCGGCCTCCCTTCACTGGCTTCCGATGCATTTTAAGATTCTTTTATTTGTTTTGAAATCTTTAAATGGTCTCGGCCCACCTTACCTCTCTGAGCTGCTCCACCCCCACAGTCCTGCCCGGTGCCTCAGGTCAGCCGACCAGACGCTCCCGGAGGTACCGAGGACTAAACGGAGCCTTCGAGGGGATATAGCCTTTTCCATTGCTGATTCATCTCTATGGAATGACCTCCCCCTAAACATTAGGCAAGCCCCCCCCCCCCCCCCCCCCCCACTGTCCATTTTTAATCTCATCTTAAAACCCATTTTTATTCATTGGTTTTAACTCCCCATGAGACTTTGCACTGTTTTAGTGTTTTTATGTGTTGCAATGAATGTATTGTTTTAATTTGCCCTGTTTAACTGTTTTCATATCTTTTATTTGTATGCAATGTACAGCACGCTGTGTGCAGCTGTGGTTGTCTTCAAGTGCTTTATAAATAAAGTTGAGTTGAGTTGCGATAGCTGGAAGCGTAAAAATGATATAGTGACGTTCAGGGTGAAAGGCACAGATGAATAAATGTTGAATCTTCTGTTTCAGCTCTGATACATCCATTTAGTTGAAACTGAAATCTATGAAAGAGACTTCTGGTACGAGGGGGGACTCCATGGAATAGTGCCCCGGGGAAAATGTGCAAATTCCAGGCTCCAACAGCTTTCTATACATCAACCTAAATAAATCTAAACAAATCCAATTTCTAAGCCGGGTCCAAAGTAATCACCGGTAATCAGGTATCGTCAACTTCTGCAGTCCAAGATCCAAAAAGGCAAATCCGATACGTTCTGTGGTCAAAAAACAAGAATGCAAATCTGGTCAGGTGGCAGGCAGAGGCCAAATTCAGATTCAAAGTGCTCGAGAGTACTACAAAGGCGAGTGACATTCTGGTACTGAGGTGAAAGGCAAAGCTGCTTACGTAGAGCAAGGAACAACTGAAAATCATCACAGGAACAAGCAGGAGCATCAAAAAACAAGTAGGAGCAGGAAATTAGCTGAACATGACGCAACCTATTCAAACGTAAACGATATCAACATCCCAACTTGACAAAAAAAAAACGTCCGACGATTGAAGTATGGGAGGAGCTGTGACGCCAAACGTGAAGAAGTGAAGCTGTGGTGCGCCGTTTGCTTTCAGGGCGGGATGTTCGGTGAACGTGAAGGACTTCAAGGGCAGCTGGCGCAGCGGTGTGGTCTTCCTGGCCATCTTGTACGCGCTGCGCTGCAACCTGGTGGACCTGTCCGAGGCCGCTCGCAGAAGCAACAAGCAGAACCTGGACGAGGCTTTCCGAGTAGCCGAGCGAGAGCTCAACATCCCGCGGCTGCTGGAGCCCGACGGTGAGGACGCCGCCTCCAAACTCGCCACTGAGCCACTTTGACGTTATTTACCTTGACTTGATTTAGTTTACCGTGCGAAAACCAATCCATCACTGGAAGTAAAGTTTTTCGAAGCAATTCTATAATGTTTATAAATATGATATGTATGTAAAAGCTAGGGAGTAAAGTTTTGGGGTGGCCAGGGCTCTCTATCCCACGAGCAGTGGCGGTTTCCGGCATATGTGATACAGTATGTGCAGTCGCAGAGAAGGGTCTCGCACAGGGCACCTTTCAAGCTAGGACCGTTCAGAAGCTAAACAAGAGCAAGCTGTACTAAATTGACCTTGACACATAGCAAAAAGTGGAGCAAACAATTTATATTCTCAAAATTCAATTCTCTGGAAGTCTTATTAAATGATGTGAATTGTGGAAAACAAGCATGTGAGGAATGGGAGCACATTTTTTGTTCTCTTGCCATCCAGTGTAGAAAGTAAGTAGTAGAATGTATATAGACCGTGTCAATTGTTAATTAAGAGTATATGCTGCAGACCTCGAAAAACCAGACGGCGGGCCGCAAATGGCCACCGGGCCGTAGTTTAGAACCACTGAGCTAGCATGAAAGAGAGTGACGGTAGGCCGACAGAAAGCGAGAATGCGACTGGATCGAGGGATAAGGAAGCAGCGTGTACTGTAGTCATTGTACAAGCCCAATTCCAATGAAGTTGGGACGTTGTGTTAAACATCAATCAAAACAGAATACAATCATTTGCAAATTATCTTCAACCTATATTTAATTGAATACACTACAAAGACAAGATATTTAATGTTCAAACTGATAAACTTCATCGTTTTTAGCAAATAATCATGGACTTTGAATTTTATGGCTGCAACACGTTCCAAAAGAGCTGAGACAGGGTCACAGTGTTTCCCACTGTGTTACATCACCTTTTCTTTGAACAACATTCAGTAAACGTTTGGGAACTGAGGGCACTCATTGTTGAAGCTTTGGAGGTGGAATTCTTTCCCATTCTTGCTCGATGTACAGCTTCAGCCGTTCAACAGTACAGGGTCTCCGTTGTCGTATTTTACGCTTCATAATGCGCCACACATTTGCAATGGGAGACCGGTCTGGACTCAGGCAGGCCAGTCTAGTCCCCGCACTCTTTTACTACGAAGCCACGCTGTTGTAACACGTGCATAATGTGGTTTGGCATTGTCTTGCTGAAATAAGCAGGGACATCCATGAAGAAGACGTTGCTTGGATGGCAGCATATGTTTCTCCAAAACCTGTATGTACCTTTCAGCATTAATGGTGCCTTCACAGATGTGTAAGTTACCCATGCCATTGGCACTAACACAGCCCCATACCATCACAGATGCTGGCTTTTGAACTTTGTGTCCATAACAGTCTGGTTCTTTTCCTCTTTTGCCCGGAGGCCACGGCGTCCACAATTTCCAAAAACAATTTGAAAGGTGGTATACCTCATTAACCTCCTGTTTCTGTCAGAAAAACTCAGAAGGATTTTTTCCAAACGTAACATACCGGGGACTGTGGTGGGTGTCTGGTGACACCATTTAGGCACCCCACTACTTGGCCCCCCAGCCTGGCCTCTTTCTTAGTGGCGTGGCACCAGGGCTGCTCGACTGGCCCCTCGTCTGCTCCTGGGCCTTCTGGGCAAGCGCCACCTGCCCCAATGGGGCTAGTCGGGTGCGTTGGGGGTGGAGTGTGATGCGCTGGGGTGGGGGAGTTCTGGCGGTTCCTTGGGGCCTACCTGTTGTTCTCCAATAATCATACATATTCAAGTTGTTTTGTCAATTTATTTGTCACTCTCAACAGCTTCACTTAACAGCACGGTCACTACCGCCAAAACCAACTTTTTGTCATCACTTGGCGCTTCGAGTAACAGGTTGATGATTGCGCCCAACAAAGTTTTCTTAGCATACCCGCCCAGTGCCCTTGCGGTGTGCCTGAGTGCCCCCTGTCCCTCGTGCAGTGTATCTGTATTGGTTTATGCCATAAACCCCATAAAAACATGCAAACGAAAAAAGAAAATCATATACGATGACATGGATATAATTTATAGTCAGGTGTAAATGTTTGTCCGTGTGTGTCCTGCACTTCCTGTGAAGCTCCCTTGTGTGTTACAAATAAGTTGTTATGTTCAAACTTGTGATGCCTGCAGGCTGGCTGAGTGTCGGCTGATCAGCTCGCTGCTCGCTGCCTTCTCCAGAACATAAAACTCTCGCTTGTTTCACTTCTTCTCGCCTGTTAGCCACTTGAGCTTCTCACATGGGAGAGAGGGGTGGGGTGGGTTGCATTGGGAGGGACTGAAGAGGGGGCTGTCCGAAGGTTCTAGAGTGTGAAAGCAACACCTTCAGCTTCCCCACGCGAGAGAACAGCATTGTGATGGACAATTGTGATGATGCCCATGCAGATGTGGACGTCCGGGAGCCCGACGAGAAGTCCATCATGACCTACGTGGCGCAGTTCCTGCAGTACTCCAAAGATGCGCCCGTCTCCGAGGACGACGCCATGCAGGTCAGCAAGCCTTCCTCGGAATGACAGGCATGACTGAATGACTGCTTCAGTCGAGTCCATAATTTGGTCCACAGTGTTTGCTTTGTTTCAGGTTCAATATTTGTTATATACAATGTACAATATTGTATATGGCGGCACGGTGGATGACTGGTTAGCACATCTGCCTCACAGTTCTGAGGACCGGGGTTCAAATTCTGGGCCCCCTGTGCGGAGTTTGCATGTTCTCCCCGTGCCTGCGTGGGTTTTCTCCGGGCACTCCGGTTTCCTCCCACATCCCAAAAACATGTGCGGTAGGTTGGTTGAAGACTCGAACTTGGCCGTAGGTGTGAATGTGCACGAATGGTTGTTTGTTAAAATGTGCCCTTCAATTGGCTGGAGACCAGTTGAGGGTGTACCCCGCCTCTCGCCCGAAGATTGCTCAGATAGCCTCCAGCAGCCTATCTGGAGCCCAAGTCTACAGTATGTGACATTGCCTTGAAAGAGGTTAACTCATAAAACTTAGTGACATGAAGGTGTTTACCAAAGAGCAGTTCTGGTAAAGTGAATTTTTTACGCGAACTAGTTCCGTTCATAGTTCATAATTTTGAACGAAGTTCACGTTCCAAAAATGAATTCGTTCCAAGTTCTTTTTTTCCCGCAATATGTTGCTGCAACTTCTTTCTGGCCCCCAAATGCTTGCATTGGTTGCCAGCCAGTCAGGCCACACCAGTAGCTAGCTGCAGCTTTCACCCGACAGTCTCCAAAACAGGAGGAAAAACCTGTTCCTAGAATGGTCTCTTTTTTTTAATGAGGAAGTAAAACAAAAATACAACCTGAAGTAGGAAATTAGGCCTCACTGCAGCTATGGCTCTCTAACTGCCCGACACACTGTAAACTTGGAGTACTTGCAAGGACTTTTTATGACCCACCTGCGACTTTGGAGTGCTCCTCAGCCAACTGCGTCACCCCCCGGAGAAATCCAAAGAGATGAGGCTCTTATGCCTACCAGGTACTAGCAAACTGTAACTTTTACCTTACTTATTTCCAAGTGAGGTAACTGCCACAAGCTTTTTTTTTTCCCCACTCCAGACTTGCATCGAGACTTTATACTGTATATATTGGAAGAAGTAGAAAGGGCCACCAGAATAGCTTTGAGTATGGTAAACACTGGCCGTCAAAGAAGTTTGCTGTTCTTTGTGAAGGGCACAGACACACGAAAAAAGGGAAACGTGACCAATTCATTTTCAGCTTTGGATGGATTATCGTAGGTGTAACAGAATAGCGGAAACCTAAGACCAGAGTGTGAAGTTTTAAAGCCGACACCCACTTCCACCACGTTGTGTCGAAAGCGATCGTCGGTGTCCGATATCTGTAACTGTCCGACTTCGCAATGGACGAAAGCTCTGACGAGATCAATTTTCCCGAAAGTATGTGTGAATGAGCTGTTGATAGCAAATGCGGCGTGACATCATCAATGATGGCAATTCCAGACTTTTTTCCCCCCAAAATAAAGGTTTTGATGGAAGTTTACCAACCGAGGCTTTTTGACTTTAGAGGCTCCACTGTATTTATTTATTGAGCCGTATTAATCGATTCCTTCTTATTTCCAAATGAAAGAAAAGGCTCTGAAATCATGTTTTGTTACGTTGACATTAACTTGACATTAAATGACTTTACACTACCTTGGGCACGGTGGCCGACTGGTTAGAGCGTCAGCCTCACAGTTCTGAGGACCCGGGTTCAATCCCCGGCCCCGCCTGTGTGGAGTTTGCATGTTCTCCCCGTGCCTGCGTGGGTTTTCTCCGGGCACTCCGGTTTCCTCCCGCATCCCAAAACATGCATGAATTGGAGACTCTAAATTGCCCGTAGGCATGACTGTGAGTGCGAATGGTTGTTTGTTCCTATGTGCCCTGCGATTGGCTGGCAACCGGTTCAGGGTGTACCCCGCCTCCTGCCCGATGACAGGTGGGATGGGCTCCGGCACGCCCGCGACCCACGTGAGGAGAAGCGGCTCAGAAAATGGATGGATTTACACTACCTTGGCAGTACATCAGCATTACAATAACATTGAATTGATATTACAAAGAGCGTGTCAGCGCCCATCCTAACTATTCCCATACAAGCTGCAATGTAATTGAAAGCTTCCAGCCATGTGATGCATCTCGCTGGACTTGCCTGGCAGAATATTCCGGTTTTGTTCGTTTGTTTGGTTGATTGTCCTTCAACGACATGTCTGTACATGCTGGCTTTTCCGTTTCTTCAGGCCTTTAAATCAATCAACTAATGGCTATCGTAAGACTTCTATTACGTAACAAGCTGTTCCTTCATGTGCTCGATGCAAATCTGATTGCAGGTGTGCCTAATGAAGTGGCCAGTTAGTGTATAGACATTTTTAGCATCTGAAGGATCATGTAATGTTCATGCTTTACATTTGCCTGCAGGGGCACTTTGTACAATTCTGCTCCAATCCTTCCATCCTCCTCACAGACCCAGTACCTGAGTCTTCCGAAAGCAGCTTCCCCCGTCAACCTGCCCGTTCACTACACTCCTGCAATTTCTGCTTCGCCGCTGCGGCAGGTATTTCCCATCATGCTTTGCCCCTCACTTGTGTCATATTGTGTTGTTGAGCTGCGGTGAGTCACGCCGTGGCGCGTCTGTCGGCGGGACTAATAGCCACTGGCAATAGAGGATACGTAGAGTTCCTTCGTGCATATTTACTGCCTTTGTTTATGTCACTTAAGCACTGCAAACAAGACTCTGACAAGACGAACTTTCGTTCTTTTTTAGGGGATTTACAGACATACAATTCGAGAGAGCATCAGGTGTGCTGCGGAAAATGATCCAAATCTTCAGTCTTCATTGACTACAAAGAATTTACCTTTCATCGTTTATCTATGACAGCGAAGTATAGTGACAGGCAGAACAATTCGCTGGTCTTGCACGAGATGGCAGAGGACACAAGTGACCTCAGTATCCACCTGTTGTCATTCATGCAACCGAATAGCTTAGTCATTCATTTAACAGGCCCGCATTTCACACTGTTATCATTATCCATTGCTATATTATTATATTATATATTATATTACTATAAGTACATTTGTGAGTAAATTGAGATGAGACCATCATTATTTCAGTTGATATACTTTTTGTGACATTTTGTGGCGTGCTGTAGGGGTTGAACCGACAAGCGGATGCGTCGGTTATAGATTGAGGTCGACTAATCGCCACTCACGTGGCGTGGACACGGAGGCCTCGCTGAACTCAACAGGCGGTTGGCCGACACAGCGAACTGTGGCAGGCCTCATGTGTGGAAAAATTTGAGAAAAAATCTGCTTCCACAGTAAAACAGAGACAAGCCGCGGTCGATAAATAACCTCTTTATAGTAAAAATTAACGGTTAACGTGTCACAGAAACCCTTCCATCCATCCATTTTCTGTCGCGCTTCTCCTCACGCGGGTCGCGGGCGTGCTGGAGCCTATCCCAGCTGTCATCGGGCAGGAGGCGGGGTACACCCTGAACTGGTTGCCAGCCAGTCGCAGGGCACATAAGAAACAAACAAGCATTCGGACTCCCATTCACACCTATGTTTTTGGGATGTGGGAGGAAAGCGGAGTGCCCGGAGAAAAGCCATGCAGGCACGGGGAGAACATGCAAACTCCACACAGGCGGGGCCGGGGATTGAACCCGGGTCCTCAGAACTGTGAGGCAGACGCTCTAACCATTCGAACACCATGCCGCCTGTCACAGAAACCAATACACATTTTGCAACAATCCACGTAATGCAACTGAATGTTCGCTACAAAACATTGCAAAGCATTCCCTCCTCTTTTATTGCTTATATATATATATTCTTTTCTTAGGCGGCACGGTGAGCGATTGGTTAGAGCGTCGGCCTCACAGTTCTGAGGACCAGGGTTAAAATCCCGGCCCCGCCTGTGTGGAGTTTGCATGTTCTCCCCGTGCCTGCGTGGCTTTTCTCCGGGCACTCCGCTTTCCTCCCACGTCCCAAAAACATGCGTGCTAGGTTAATTGATGACACTAAATTGCCTGTAGGTGTCAATGTCAGTCCGAATGGTTGTTTGTTTGTATGTGCCTTGCGATTGGCTGGCAAGCAGGTCAGGGTGTACTCTGCCTCCTGCCCCATGATATCTGGGATAGGCTCCAGCACACCCTGTAGTTGTGTTACATGAATTGGTGTTAGACTTGTACCAATTCCGACTGTAATTTGAAGGTATCTGATTTTGATTGTTTGGGCGAGTTGGAGGGCGGGGTCTGTGCAACTTAGAACGGCAGAGTGAGTGTTTGGAGTCGACACAGCGATGACCTTTTACATAGACAGTGTGTCAAGACTGATGAAAATATCAATGAGGTCATTGATTAGTCAACGTCAACTCGACTGTCTTTACCTTACCGCCGACTACAAAAATCGGAAGTCATTCAATCGCTGGTGTGCCGTGAGATCTTTCCAATGTAAAATATGAGCCTTGGCTCAATAAAGGTTAGGAAACACTGCCATAAGGTACTAGAAAAAGTGCTTCCAAATGAACTTTTAGTTCATTTCAGTTGGAGTGAGAAAAAGATCGAACTGGCACGTGAATGAAAGTATTTTGGTTCCCAGGGGAGCCCTGACCGTAAGGCGCAGGAAGTGTCGTGTTGGCTTCTGCAGGCGTACGAGGAGCTGCTGGAGGGCTGGGACTCCACCCAGGGCGAGAGCTACTCTGAGAGATACCACGTAGGTTCATGTTTGGATACCTCCTACGTTTATGTTTAGATACTTTGTTTTGATACCGTGGAGGTTTAAGCTCAACGAGCCCAAGCACAAAGGAAGGTGAGACTTGCTAAGTTTTTGTTTCTCAGGTGTTTCAGACGTTTGTGGTGTCCTTCAACGAGCAACGGCGTCCAATCGTGCCTCTTCTGACCGCCATGAGACGAAGCCCCACGCTGAGTGAGGAGCAGCGAGCCCTCAGGGAGGCCTGGGACGCCCTCACAGAAAAGGTGGACTCTTACTCCTGTGGCTTGTTTCTGGAACGTTATCATAATTCCGACCGGCCAGAACTCCTCCCACATGCGCGTTTACATTTGTTGTTCCTGCCACTGAGTAGTGGGCTGCCCATTTGGTACTCTCAGTAGGGACTCTTATGTCGCAGTTATATAAAGTATCAGCTAGAGCAGTTTAAAATCAACAATAATGATCTTATCACATGACAAAAACATTTACATTTCAATGAAATCCATCATACTCACCAGAGATGCCGATTCTTAAATGTATCCATGTGTGCAGATCACTTCAGATGTGTTTTGCCAGGCATGGAAAAATGCTGAAGAACTTCATGTCGTGCTTTGCCGACATCTTGCGGCACCTATAGGCAATTACAAACCTTTTTAGGGG
Source organism: Phyllopteryx taeniolatus (assembly GCF_024500385.1). Lineage (NCBI taxonomy): Eukaryota > Metazoa > Chordata > Actinopteri > Syngnathiformes > Syngnathidae > Phyllopteryx > Phyllopteryx taeniolatus. The sequence goes on from NC_084507.1 coordinate 32,881,531, forward strand.
GCGTCAATTATTTGCGGATTTTAGGTAGTCGCAGCAGGGCAACACTACATAGTTTACGTTCCTTGGGCCAGCACTACAGATTGTGAAGGCGAGTTATGGGGCAGATTAAAATTAACACGGCAGCACATAGAGGCTGAAATCTGACTGGACAAACAATCGAACATCCACATTCACTTACTGTGTGCAGTGCAGCCAAGAGAAACGCTACCAAATGAAAAACATATTTGGGTTATTCTAGTAGTAGTACTATAGGTTGTAAACCTCAGTCAGGGCTTCTGTTAGTATTTAGGCCCTGTCTACCAATGTTGCTACTGCTACAGCTCCGTGAGTACAAACTGGAGTTGGACGTGAGCCTGCCAGCGCCTCTGGACTCGGTGGCGCACTGGCTGCTAAGAACGGAAGGAGTTCTGTCTGAGGAGGAGGGCGACCCGCAGGACCACAGCTGGGCTGCAGATCAAGCCAAGGAGAAACAGGAGCAACTCAAGGTGAAGATTTTATTGTTAGCGATGTGGACACTTTAGGGGTACCTTATCAGAATCAGAATCATCTTTATTTGCCAAGTATGTCCAAAAACACACAAGGAATTTGTCTCCGGTAGTCGGAGCCGCTCTAGTACGACAACAGACAGTCAATTGACAGAAAACACTTTTGAGACAAAGATATTGACAAAAAAACAACAGTCACTGAGCAATAAAGGGTTGCTAGTTTTCTGGTAATGCCGGTACATTATTTGATTTATTTATTTTTGACAATTGTGCAAAAAGATGCAGAGTCCTCTAGCACTTAGAGCAGTTCGAATGACTAATATTGCAATAGTCTGGTGCAATGACCATTGTGCAAAGGGCACCGAGACTTCAAGGAGTGTATGCGGTTTAAAGTGACAAGTAGTGCGATAATCTGGGACAATGTTGATTCTGCAAATGTTGCAGATACTCCTCAATCAGTGTGCAAATGGAGCAGATGCTACTTTGGCCCGAGTGGCCAGTATCGGTCAACAACAGATATGCAAAAAGTGCAGCGTGGCGAGACAACTACAGTGAGTGCACGAGTAATATATAATTGGCCCCACAGCAATGTGACAACGAACTCAAGTCAAAAACATTGCCAGCATGTTGTAATGGAATTGTAGGTTAGGTGTTTAAGAAGTTGATGGCAAGAGGGAAGAAGCTGTTGGAATGTCTGCTAGTTCTAGTTTGCATTGATCGGTAGCGCCTACCTGAGGGAAGGAGCTGGAAGAGCCGGTGACCGGGATGTGGAGGGTCCGAGAGGATTTTGCACGCTCTTGTCTTAGTTCTGGCAGCATGCAAGTCCTCAAGGGTGGGTAGGGGGGTACCAACAATCCTTTCAGCAGTTTTGATTGTCCGATACAGTCGGAGTTTGTCCTTTTTTGTAGCAGCACCAAACCAGACTGTGATGGAAGAACACAGGACTGAATCGATGACCGCTGTGTAGAACTGCCTCAGCAGCTCCTGTGGCAGGCCGTGCTTTATCAGAAGCCGCAGGAAGTACATCCTCTGCTGGGCCTTTTTGAGGACGGAGTTGATGTTGGTCGCCCACTTCAGGTCCTGAGAGATTGTAATTACCAGGAACTTGAAGGTCTCGACGGTTGACACAAGGCAGCTGGACAACGTGAGGGGCAGCTGTGGCGAAGGATGCCTCCTGAAGTCCACAATCATCTCTACAGTCTTGAGCGTGTTCAGCTCCAGGTTGTGTCGGCCACACCACAGCTCCGGCCGCTCCGCTTCCTGTCGATATGCAGACTCGTCTCCGTCCTCGATGAGGCCGATGACAGTGGTGTCATCTGCAAACTTCAGGAGTTTGACAGTCGGGTGCGCTGAGGTGCAGTCATTCGTGTAGAGAGAGAAGAGCAGCGGAGAGAGGACACAACCTTGGGGCGCCCCAGTGCTGATGATGTGTGTGGATGAGGTGGCCTCCCCCAGCCTCACCTGCTGTGTCCTGCCCATCAGAAAGCTGTAAATCCACTGGCAGATGGCAGGTGAGACGCTGAGCTGGAGAAGCTTGGATGAAAGGAGTTCAGGGATGATGGTGTTGAACGCTGAGCTGAAGTCCACGAACAGGATCCTCGCGTAGGTCCCTGCACTGTCGAGGTGTTCTAGGATGAAGTGCAGTCCCATGTTGTTGACTGCATCATCCGCAGACCTGTTCGCTCGGTAGGCAAACTGCAGGGGGTCCAGCAGGGGACCTGTGACGCTCTTGAGGTGGTCCAGCACGAGACTTTCAAAGGACTTCATAACCACAGATGTCAAAGATGTGAAAGTGTCCTTTTCAAATCTGCAGTAGAATGTATTCAAGTCGTTGGCTAGTGTGATATTGTTCTCAGCTTGGGGGGATAGTCGCTTGTAATTAGTCAGCGATTGGAATGCATGCCAGACTGATTTAGAGTCGTTAGTGCTAAACAGTTTTTCCAACTTTGCTGCATAGTTCCTCTTTGCAATGTTAATTTCTTTAGTCAGCTGGTTTCTAGCTCGATTATACAGGGCCCTGTCCCCGTTCTGATATGTGTCCTCCTTAGCTTGGCGACGCTGCTTAGGTTTAGCAGTGAACCACGGCTTGTTGTTGTTGAATGTGCGAAATGACTTTGTTGGTACACAAACCTCTTGACAGAAACTGATATAGGATGTGACAGTGTCCGTATATTCATCCAGGGTGCCAGCTGAATTTTCAAAGACACTCCAGTCTGTGCCGTCGAAATAGCTTTGAAGTTCCATCTTTGCTTCATTGGTCCACATTTTCACTGTTTCCACTGTAGGCTTCGCACATTTAAGTTCTTGCCTGTACGTCGGTATTTAGTGAATTAAGCAGTGATCAGACGAGCTTGTATTTAGGGAGTTCGTGGTTGAGTTTAGCTTTGTTAAAGTCCCCGAGAACAATGAGGGGTGAGTCCGGGTGTTTTTTTTCAATTTCGTTGACTTGTTCAGCGAGCGTTAGCAGTGCGGCGTTCGTGTTAGCTTGAAGCAGAATATAGGCGCCAGCCAGAATGAATGATGCGAATTCACGCGGCGAGTAGAATGGCTTACAGTTCAAAAACAGCGACTCCAAATGCAGGCTGCAGTGTGTGCTGAGCTCCGTCACGTCTGTACACCATTTTTCGTTGATATAGAAGTAAGGCGGCGGGCCTTTTGTTTTCCCCGATGATTCCATGTCACGGTCTGCTCAGTGAATATGGAAGCCGGGAAGCATGACGGCGCCATCGGGTACAGCGTCGCAAAGCCAGGTCTCCGTAAAGCACATGGCGACGGAACGTCCGAAGTCTTTACTGGTCTTTAACAGGAGATGAAGCTCGTCCATTTTGTTGGGTAGGGAGCGTAGATTCGCGAGGTGGATCGACGTGAATGGCAATCTGTATCCTCTCTTGCGGAGTTTCAAGTGGATGCCGGCTCGCTTCCCTCCGTGGCGTCGCCTCCGTTTCCATGCGCCGAGAACCGCGGATGCCCCTCCAGTGAGTAAAGCGGGGAAAAAACTGAATGGATTTGCGAAAGTTGGTGAAAGAAAGTCCGGAGTAGCCTCCTTGATGGTGAGCAAGTCTCCCCTTGTGTAAGTGAGTCGTGTTGTCTCCAAAGACGAAAAACACAAAAACAAAAACAATACTAGAGAGCGCGTAACCGAGGCGACCACACTGGTAGGCGCCATCTTAAATAACCCTCAAATGGTCTGCTTTTGTAGCCATGACCCTAACCCTAACCCCACTTTACAGTTTGAGAAAAAGTTTTGCCAAGGAACTCTGAGGGTTTGTGGCAGGTTGGACCCTAAAGCAGTAACAGATCATAGAAGTAATTCAGCACTTATTTCAAGAAAACTAAAGTCAGAAATAAAACTGTTCAATACATAAAGAGCAAAAATTGGGGAACTAAAAGCGCTCCAAACGGCAGGAAAAAATAACTAAAAACTACGAAAGCAAACAAAAGCGCCACAACAAAAGCAAAGACACGAAAACGTGGCTTATGGTGACGGAAAGCTGGAGCAAAGCGGCTCACCAGGAAGACGCCAAAACTCATGGGAACAGGTACAAAAAAAAACAAAGTAAATCCTACAGGGAGTTGTACAAAATAGTACTGGAGCGAGACAGAATGCAAAACGGCAAATGGTGGAACAAGAGGAATGGCGTCTTTCTGACATGCGGGCAGCGCTTAAGACTGGGAGCTGATGACCAATTGCTCCCAGGTGCGAGCCTCCTTGCTCACTCCGCCCAGCTCTCCGTACCCCCTAAAGGTGAGGGCCCGCTGACAGCAAAAACAAAACAAGTCAGTACATGAGAGGAACAAAGATACTAAGCATGGAGTCCAACAATGAGCCCAATGAAAGAGATTTACTGGCGTTTGGAACTTAGGGGACAAGTGGACTCCATTTGTGACAGTGTGGCCAGAGGAAAGTTGTGAGGACAAAGACATGTGACTGAGGTACTATATGTTGATCCAGGTGTGCATAGAGGAGATGCCCCAGCAGGTGAAGACCTTCCAGGCCTTCCAAAACCAGGACGAGGATGGAAACATGTTGGTTCCTACTGAAAAGATGGAGGATCTGAAAAGAAGGTGCGGAAACATTACCATCTTGATTATTTCTGAACAAAAGTCATTTCTAACATTTTATTCAGGCTCATTATTGGAACAAATGATACATTTTTAATTTGGTTTTGCTGTCAATCAACCAAGTTTTCCCTGGCCAGGTTCACCAGTGTGAGAGTGAGCGCCAAGTACCACGGCATCAAGCTTGAGTACCGCGAGCACCGTCACACAGTTTTGGATTTGCTGAGCCAGATCAGGACCAAAGTGAACTTGTGGAAGAGCCCATATCTTTCTCCAGAGGCGGTCAGGGTTCTGCTGCACGAGTGGCATGTAGGTTGTCTTCTTTTTTAAGTTAAAATTTACATCAGAAGAAATCAAACTGTCTCCAGGAACATACGGTAAGTGGGTAACAGAATATCCGATCCATCCATCCATCCATCCATCCATCCATCCATCCATTTTCTTCCGCTTATCCGAGGTTGGGTCGCAGGGGCAGTAGCTTTCGCAGGGAAGCCCAGACTTCCCTCTCCCAAGCCACTTCATCCAGCTCTTCCGGGAGACATAGTCTCTGCACCATGTCCTGGGTCGTCCCCGGGGTCTCCTCCCGGTGGGACTTGACCGGAACACCTCACCAGGGAGGCGCCCAGGAGGCATCCTTATCAGACATCCGAGCCAACTCATCTGGCTCCTCTCAATGCGGAGGAGAAGCGGCTCTACTCTGAGCCCCTCCCGGATGACCGAGCTTCTCACCCTATCTCTAAGGGAGAGCCCAGACACCCTGCGGAGGAAACTAATTTTGGCCGCTTGTATCCGGGATTTTGTTCTTTCAGTCACGACCCACAGCTTGTGACCATAGGTGAGGGTAGGAACGTAGATCAACCGGTAAATTCAGAGCTTCGCTTTTCAGCTTAGCTCCTTCTTCACCACAACGGACCGATGCAAATTCCGCATCACTGCAGACGCTGGACCGATCTGCCTGTCGATCTCCCGTTCCGTTCTTCCCTCCCTTGTGTACAAGAATCCAAGATACTTGAACTCCTCCACTTGGGGCAGGATCTCATCCCCGACCTGGAAAGGGCACGCTACCCTTTTCCGGTAGAGTACTGAAGGAACCTTGTATTTTATAATCACCTATTACTCTCGAAGTTCCATGCGTGTTCGTTTTTGTGGAAGAACTACAATTATAACGTGTTAAAAGTCAACCAATTTATTCCTGACAGAGGAGACTATACATTTTACAGAGCTCTGGGTCAGCAGCTACGCTTATTCTAGCCTCAGCAGGGACAGCGCAGACTGAACAAAGCTATCTGTTCTTGCCCCCGACTTATACAATGTTTGAAAGAGGACGTATGGAATCGCTGTCGTCTGATTGGTCCAACGCCCACTGACGTCCTCATTGTCCTGCAAAATGATGGCCATTTGCCGCTGGCTCCAGATGCCGTCTCCAGACATCGTCGCCACAGTCTTGCACCTCATGTTTACAGTGGTTCCCCGCAGCCATTGTCTTCTCCGACATCTGTTCTTTGTGGCCTCCACACGTACCCTGCTGGGAGCCTTCTTGCAACACACTCCCACACCCTTATCTGATGTCCATTGTATACTATTTCTGCAATAAATACTCCTACTTGTTCACATTTTTGTATACAGGAGGTGGTCACTAATCAGGAGCTTCCTTCTATGCTGGAAGCAGCTCTCCATAAGTTAAAGCAAGTTTCTGAGAAATACTCAAGCAAGTCTGCTCTCGGTAAGACATACTGTAGATTTTCAGATACTAGCTATCTCCTTTTCAGATACTAGCTATCTCCTTGCTCGCTAATTAATGTATGCCATGTTTTCCTGGGTTTCAGCTGCAGACTACCACCACATTTGTCAACAAGTGATGCAGCTGGAGGAGGACACTGTGGCCATCTTGGTGGAGGTCAACTCAGCCAAGAATACCCTGGGACGGGTTCTGACCACCTGGGACTCCTACAGCGACGGTTTGAGCGCCATGCAGGCGTGGCTGGAGGACGTCTCGGCCGGACGGGGCTACGACTCCCAAACCATGGTATTAGCCAGTTCAGTTAACCACCATTTATCTTGGGGGATATATTCCACCAACCCACAAAATCGGCGATGTAGGGAGACCATATAAAAAAATATAATTTTTAATAGGTTTATATAATACGTCTTCTACATAAGTTAAACACATTTAAACTTATTAAAACACACTCAAACTTATTCAAACACACTTCCTAAAGTATTCCTTAGCACTCCCTCACTCACATAGGTCTCCAAATCAAAGGCTAAGCATCCATACTTCAAGCTGTTTATTTGTCGCTCCCAGTTGAAGTTTACTGTAAAACTGACACACAAAAAAACAACTGAAAACATTGTTTATTTAAACACAAAAATGTTCAAGTTCAACCATATCATATCATATGTCCTCTTTTGAAAGCTTATTGCTAACATGTAATGCAGAACACTATAGGCAGGATAACGGAAATGAGTAAAAATGTTCCGGTAGTGTTAAGCCTTCAAACAACTGCTACTTTAACACGCATGGAGCAGCAACACATTAAAACAGAGCCGAGGACAATACTCATGGGCATATATTCTCTCTGCGACGTGGGAGCAATGAGTAATACGGCATGTTGCGGCACAACATGGTACTAAACTGAAGCCGCCCAACTGTAAATTCGGACTTGCTGTTGTACTGTAGAAACATGCAAAATTGATCGCTTTGAAATCTGCAATAAAGCTGGGGCACGGACAGTGAAAAGTGATACAGTGGTGGAATACTATACTAGCTCTTTTGGAATGTGCTGCAAGACTTGAATGACAGGAATGGAAATGATACGCTCTTCTTCTGTGTTGAACCAAGGCGACGTCCGAGAGCGTGGCCGAGTGGGGGTCCCGACAGGCTCACCTGAACCAGGTGGCAAACTTCTTGATGGAGTCGACGGACCCGCAGACCAGCAGGAGCCTGGAGGAGGAGCTGCTTAAACTCAATGTGGACTTTGATGAGTTTGTCCAGAGAAATGCCTTTGTAGGTTTTTACTGCTTGTTGAATAAAAATTTAACAACTGTGTTGAGAAGTTTTAACTGCGAGTGTCTCGATTCCCATTATTATCACGATTGCTCCTGTGCAAGCAATCTCTTCAGGAATTGAAGCACCAATTACAGACTTGTGGGAAACTTCACATGAGTCAACACGATGAAGAGAATGTTTGTGTGTTTTCTAGGACTGCGAAACAGAATCCAACGCTGACATCCAGACCAGACCCCGAAACCTTCAGGCTCTGATCAGGGAGGCAAAGCTTCTTCTCCAAGAGCCTGTCGAGACAATGTCAGGTCCTTTACGCACCTACAGGAAAAGAATACAGGTAAGATAAGGTGATACACTGTCATACATTACGACAATTTAGCAGATGCAATCATATTCAGTGAACCCCCACATATTTGCGGTTTGACATTCGCAAATTCTTCTATTCAGAAATTTTGCCGGAACCTATTCTCCATTATTCATTGCAAAAAGTATAGTGTTGTGGATTTTTTTAAACTGTGGGCTTGTGGAGCCCTATGAGAGTATTTTGTGATGATGGACCGTATAAATAAACTGGACTTGACTATTGCTTTGGCACTATCTTGTGGCGTCTTGGTGCCAAGGATCAATGTTGAAAGGAGTTGAAGAGCTTCATTTAGACAAAGGGAGTGTCGTATATTTTAGTATATGTTATGTATTTAAAATAGTGGCTCATACAACCATCTTTCCTTTGTATTTCTACATTAAAGCCATTTCAGAGGCCATTTGTTTATTAGGTCTTAGCTCTCGCTTTAGATCAGTGATTTCCAACCTTTATGGAACCAAGGCACACATTTCACTATTGAAAAATCTTACACCACACCAACACACAAGCATGTCACAAAAAGTGGATACATTAATTACTGTATGGACCTCCTGCCATCCAATAGAAGAGCATTTATTTGTTCTGTCTGTCACTATGCCCCACTGGCATAAATAGATGAACAAAGATACATTATTTCTTGTAAATAAATAATCTTTTGAGCAATTCAGTAAAATTTGATAATTTCCCACGGCACACCTGAAAAGTGCTCACGGCACACTGGTTGGGAATTACTGCTTTAGATAATATGTCCTAGTTTTACAACATGGTGTTGAGACTTAAAAGAAGTCTGTTCTGCATCACAAGAGATAACAAGTAACATCTGGTGGGCAAGCTAGACGTTTTGGCTTCAGGGAAGTGTATAGTTGATTCATAGATAAGAGAGCGACCTTGTGGACAGCAGAAAACAGGGATCGGTCCCTCTCCCCCACCAATAGCAGGGGACCATTGTTTCTTAAATGATTTAAGAAACAAGTGCCCAGTGTTCTTAGGATCACCTTACTCTGTAAAAGTTGCTTTTAAGCTTTTGCGTTTTGTCCTTCAGTTAGTACTGAGGAAGATCAAAGAAGTGGATCTGGAGGCTCACGATTCTTCTCCAGAGTTTCCTGTGGATCAGTTACAGAAACTGAAGATGGCCATGTCTGATGTATGTCATCACAGTATGAGTCTGCATTCAAGACAACCCACCACCTTACCTGATACTAATATCAGAAATGATAACGATTGCACACCAGCCTAAAGGACATGCATGTGACTGTCACTGTTTTAACCAGATAAAGAAGACCATGTGTGAGGCAGAGCAGGTGTGTGTAGAGTTGCAACACAGTATTTCAGGTCTTGACAGTCGCCTGGCCGAGCTTCTGCACTGGGAGACTGAGGCCATGGAGACGTACCAACTACTGAGGGCCACACAGCGACAGCAGCAGCGAGGCCAGGATCCAAGAGCTCGGGTGAGATGATCTACCGAGTCTTGTGTGCTGTGACAGGACATCCACGGCACCGGCTTGAGAGTAATTGGACACCGTCTACTCCTGCAGGTCCTGATCTCTCGTGGGCTTCAGCTGGAGGGTCAGGTGGTGACAGAGGAACAAGATCTTCAGGTGTTGATTATGACAAATCAGAAGAGCTCGCCCATTCAGTATATACAGACCGCCACCATGCAGGATCGAGTGCGAGCAGCCTTGTCAAAGTCACAGGCCAGTAGTATTTTAGTTCTTGTTGTTTTTTTGTGTGTTTTTTTTGCTGTCTTCTTCTAAAAGAAGACACCGGAGATACCTAAATGCAATAGCAAGTCCCATAGACGTATGTGCAAGAGCTGAAGATTCATTCCATCAGATTTTGTTGTTCATAACTTGAGGTTTTACCCATTTGTACAATTACAGGAGGCAGTCGGTATGCTGAGCAGCATGGGAGCCAGAAGAGACATAAGCAGGAGCCCCACAGGAGGGCCCCCATCCAAAGTCTTTCTCCAAGCCAAAAGCAAACCTCATCATCAAAGGCAGTCGGACACTATGCTGTCCACCCGGGAGTTTTCATCATCCCTAATGGAATTCCATCCATCTCAAGAAACATTTGTGCCAAAGATAGTGGTTCAGGAATACAGAGAAGAAAAGAAGAGTTTGCCTCCATGTAGCTCTGCACAGGAGATGACACAAGCAGAAGGCCAGACTCAGGTATGGAAAGGAATGAGTGAACAACAGCAAACTGTGGAGGACACATTGATACCCCAACTGCTAAGCAGAGGAACAGCACAGCAAGAGACAAAGTGTCACCAGCCTCAAGTAGAGGCAAAAGGAGAAGGAGAGCGAAATCAGAGACAGAAAGAAGTACATCAAGAGGGGGAGCATCAACTGGCAGAGATGAAGGAATATAAAGGGGGGCAGTATGGGTTAACACATGTAGAGTTTGAAACAAAACTCCAACATAAAAGTGAGACACACGAGCTGATTTTATCAGTAAAGAAACCTCTCAGCCCACAAGAACTTCAATGTAAAAAGGCCCAGGCCTTGAAGAACCGCCCCTGGCTCCATAAAATGGCAAAACAGAACATTCAAAGTCTCAACAAGAATTCTGTACAAGAACCAGTTCAGGCACAGACAGATAAGGATGTAGTGGGATTTATTCAGGAAGTTCCTCACCCTACAGAAACCTCCAGGAAACAGTCCAAAGACCAAGACAAGTCTGATAGGAAGGCAACACAACAGAAAGAACAACCACAGCAAATTCAAAATCAGCAGAAACAAAAGGGAAAAGAGCAACCATTTGTAGCAACACAACATAAAGAAAATCTAAATAAGAGCAATACAAAGGATCTGTCTCTTGAGCAAAGTGAGCCACCAGTCCACATTTTGGTTCAGTCACAGGTTCAGCTCCAGCCTTCTCCAGATGGCCAAGTTGTAGCTGAAGGGCCAACCTGGGCTCAAGTCAGGCCTTTATCTCCCATGCAGGACACAATTCGGCCATCTGTGCCGTCCCACATTCAGCTTGGGAGTCATCCACAGTCCTGGGCCCCTGTCAGGCCGTCCTCCTCTAAATCCCCAGCACAGTTGGCCCAGTCCCAAGCCAAACCTGAAACGTTGGTTAAGGTTCAACCCAATGCTCAGCCAAGGCCTCAGGCTGAAAACCAGGCACAGACAATCCTTCAACATCAAACTCATATTCATCCACAAACCCAGACTCAGATTCTTGCCCATGCAATGACTCAACACCATGGATCCAATCCTGGGTCCATGATACAGGCTCAAACACAATCCCAGGTACAGACACAACCTCAGAAATACGCTCAGCAAATGGCTCAGTCTCAAGCCAAAGCCGAGCCCTTAACAAACGTTCAAAACCATCCTCTGTCAAAGGCCCAGTCTCGAAAGTATACTCACTCAGTGACCCAATCACACACCAAAACTGAAACTATGGCCCTTATTCAAACCCCAACTCAACCAAAGATGGAGTATTTAATGCATACTCAGCCAGCATCGTCAAGCCAAGCTCATGGTCAACCAACGTCTCGAACCTTTGCCCAACCAAAACTTCAACCAAGTCCCACACAACATTTGACTCAAGGTCAACCTGTACTCCAGCCTCGAGGACATCCTGTGACACAATATTACACACAATCTCAGCCAGCTGTCCAGGATCAAGGCCATGCTGCTCCAGGCCAACTGCATCCATGGACCCAAGTTAGCAGCGCATCCTCAATGTCTACCCAAAATCAGGCTTCAGTACAACCCCAGTGTCACCCCCAACCTCAGCCCCTTTCACAGCAGTGGGCTCCCGTACAGGAGCCACAAAATAAAGATTTTATCCAGCAAAGGCATCACATTCCCCCAGCATTCCCTCAGCCAATATGTCAAGCTCATTCACAAATACCACAATGGGCCCAGGGTAGTCACCCACAAAGACCTCAAATGGACGACTCTGGGCCTTCTAACATGGCACAATTATATAATCAGCCTCAGATGCAGCTGCACTCTCACACCCAGGTCCAGGCTCACACATTGTCCCAAATGGGGCCCCAGAGTCAACAGCAACCCCAGATACAACCCTACGATGTGGCTCTGATGCAGACACAAGGCCACGCTCAGCAACAGATGTGGATGCAGGTACCCCACCATGTACAAACCCACCCTTACCTCCAGTCTCAACAATGTCCACCTGTTGAACATCAGCTCCAAACTCAACACCAACTGCGGCTTAACATCCTCGCTCATATACCCCAACAATTAAACCAAACCAATCTTCAGTATCCCACTCAGTCTCAACTTCAACCTTACCTACGATTACAGTCCCAACCTCACATTCAGACACAAGTAAATGTGCAGCCACATATTCAGCTGAGCCAGTTCAAGCCTCAGCCGCACCAGCCACCTCCACAATTTAGACCACTAGCTCAGGCACCAAACCAACCACAGGCTCCTTCACTGCCACCATATATTCCTCAACCACCACCACCCAAGATGTTGTCATCAACCCAATCACAGACACAATCACTGCTGCAATATAAACCTGAACCACAGGTTGCCAAGCAACTTACAATTAAGCCTTCAACACAAATGAAAACTCAATCCCTACCACAAAATAAACTTGAACCCCAGAGAGCTTCGCAACCAAAATTTCAGTCACCAAACCAAGCCAAGGCTTTGACACTACCACATTATATGCCTGAACAGGTAACTGCTCAGCCCAAAGTCCAGCCGTCCCCTCAACCCAAGACTCTCTTCCTGCCACAGTATAAACCTGAACTCCAGTTAACTCCTCAGCCCAAAGTTCCACCACCAACCCAAGGCAGTGCTATATCTGTGTCAAAGCCTTCAATCGAACCCCAGTTGCCTCAACTGAATAATCAGCAACCGGTCAAACCTGCAACATCATCACCTTCAAGATTACAACCACAGGTTGAAACACCACCTGAATTTGAGTCTCAATCACCACCACAGGCCAACTTCCAGGTCAACCTTCTGCCGCAATTACAACCTCAAAGTCAAGCCCCTCCACAATTCAATGAAAAACAACCCCAAACTCTTCTCAAGTCTTCGGTCTGTGTGCTGCCTCAATCCCAGGCCGGGTCTCCAGACCTCTGTATGCCACCTCCAGCCCTGGCCCAGGCTCCTCCCCAAGCCTATTCTGAGGCCTATGCCAAGGCCCAGGCTTTGGCTAGGAACGGCTTTGAGGAGGCTAAGCACTGCCTGCAAGAACACATCCGGGAGGCCATCAGTGATAAATGTCTACCAGCTGAGCAAGCATTCCTGACAAATGTAAGTGGAATTATTGCCATCTTGGTGGTATTGTTATTTTTGGTGGTGGGGTTTGTTTGGACCAGACATCCTATGCCAGAAATATTTCACCTGTTTTAATAAGTCTGTTGACCAAAGACTGGACTCCTCTGTAGAGTCTGAGGACCCTGGATCCAGACTTACTGGAGGAATTCCTGAGAGCAGCCAAAGGCATGGAGGCCTTCTGTACACCTTCACAGCTCAGAGACATGGATTTCTTTACACAGTCTGTCAGGTCTCAGTGGGAGGTAGGGTTTTACTGTTTTATTTGAAAATCTGCATCAGTTGAACTTATTTGCATTTCTCTGTAATAAACACTTGTAGCTGAAATGGGTTTATTTCTCTGTCAATGACAACCAGGCTTGCTTCTCATCCGAGGGCCAAGTTGCCCAAGCAGGCCATCAAGCGGTGGCCTTACAAGAGCTCTGTGACATGCTGAGTCCGGAGGACGCCCACCGACTGGCCCACACTCAGCTGAGAGAGTGTGAGAGTAGCTTGGCTGCCATCCAGCGTCAATTCAGTGGAGATCAAGAAGCACCGCTGCTCGATTCAAGGTGAGCGTGCCATGGACGGGGCCACTCAGAAATAAGTGGCCACATTTTATCTCCATTGCTGACTTTTAAAATGCCATTTCAACAAGACATCTTACGCTTCACAGGATTCCTGTTGTCTTCGATGTGGAGCGGACTATACCCATAGAAACTGCACCAAGTGGCAAACCTCAAATACCATCTGAGGTATCACAGTCATGGAAACCACACATGGGATAAATAACTATCACCATTAAGATGTTTTTTCTTGAACAACATAATCCTTGCATATTGTTTGTAGGTTTCACAAATGAAACTCAAGACAGCAAATTCAGAACAAGAGGAGGTTGAGAATCGCTCATCTGTTGAAGAAGTCAACAAAAAGGAGGCTTTAGAGAAGTAAACTGAGCTAAAATGGTAGTATGATGCTTAAAATTGTGTTTGCCTCGATACATTGTGTTTTGGTTTTCAGATATGAAAATTACAAGAAGTCTCTGCAAGTCCAGCTGTCTAAAAATGAACAGAGCATCAGAGATGTTCCCTCAGACTCTGTGACTCTAAAGGGTCTTCACACACGACTACAGGAAATTCAGGTACGATGTCAGCATGTGTGGTTTACAAGTTTTAATAAGCTAGTGATCAGAAGCAACATTTCTTCTCTCTCAGTTCCTGAGGCAGGACACAGAGTCTTTGTGGTCTGAGTTTATAAACCAGTGCTCTCAGTTGAGTGGAAACGCTGGTGTAGATCAGGAGAAATCAGATCTTCAAGACCAGTGGCAGGCCCAACAGTCCAACCTTCAAAGGAGAGGCAGTTTATTGAGTGCAGCCCTCAGGCAGATCGACTCCACCGAGAACCACATGGTGGATTTCACAGACCGCCTAGACCGTTACCTGAGACAACCCAAAGCCATCACAGCCTTTACATTGGCCAACACCAACATCCTGAAGGACATCAAGGTCCCATGTCCACCATGGTGATGTGATAAATTCTTTCATTTTGTAACAGATTCTAACATGTAGACTTTTGCTCCTTTAGGAACTGGATGAAAACATCCAGAGCGAACTGGATCAGCTGGCCCGCCTGGAGCAAGAATCTAGCAACCTAGATCCCAGAGACTGCCTCCCTCTCTCCCGAGAGGTGGAAGCCCACAGAAGCAGCGTGGATCAGCTCCGCCAACAAGTTCGCAAAAGTGAGGCGGCTGCTCGCGCTTTGGACCGCTTCCTCATGTCTCTTCGCACCGTAGAGGAGGACATCGCTGGAGTGCAAGGTGCCCCTTGCAGTGAAGCTGTGGTTCTGCAAGACTGTCGCGCCAAACTGGCTCTGATCAGGCAAAGTGTGGACAGTCTGAAAGACAAGGCGCCGGAGTTGGATCTTCTGTTGCAGGGGGCCCGGCTGACCGTCACCAGGAATGGTTCTCCTGCCTCCTGCCTGGACATGGTCAGTGTCCTGCTGAACAAACTGGAAGAGGCTGACAGTGGACTGGTAGGGCAACAGCAGAGCCTCAAGAGGGAAACCCACAGCAAATCTTTGGGCTTGAGGAAGAGAACCCTGTTTGGGGAACTGAGCAAGCTCCAGAACGCCATCGAATCTCGAGGGTTGACAGAGGCAACCATGCCAGCCGTGCAACACAGGTGTGTCTTGAGTGTATTTAGCAGCACAACAATGCTAACAATGCTTCATTTCAATTGTCACATTTCACTTTAGGTTTCGGGCTCTGTCTGATTTGGAGGACCAGGTGCAGACTCAGAATTCAGAGATCCAAAGTCTCAGGGAACTTCCTGAGTGTCAAGGACAAGGAAGAAACCTCCTCGAGGAGCTGGAGACAGAGTACAACAAGACTCTAACATCTTTGACTGACAGGTATGTTCACCTCCTGTTTGTGGTCTGGTCCTGTTACTTGTCTCTATCACCTCAAGTCATGGTGTCTTGCAGGAAGCAGCAGTGCAGCATCCTGATTGAACTTCTGAAGAAGTTCCAGAGCTGTCGCAGTCATCTGAATAGCACAGTGCAGAGAGCCGAGCAGACCATCGGTGAGCAGGCCTCATACATGGGCAAAGACAACCTTCACAAGATTATAACCAAGGTGAGCCTGAAACACGTCTCAGATCATGATGATGGATGAGTGCACCTGTGTCCTGCACTTTAGCTCACTTAAGTTAGTTCTAGTGAGTTCAAAGAGTGCCTCGGCTTTACTTGAATTACTTTACTTGTCCAGGTCCAGGACATTAAGAAGGAGCTCAGTGGCCTCAGTGAGCAGATGGATGAGATGAGGGGAGTTTGCAGGCAGCTGCAGTCCCAACTGAAGAAGTTTCCAGACTGCAGGGAGGCACCATTTGAAGCTGAAGCTGACACACTGATGGACACCTGGCTGGACGTAAGTGCTTGATCTTCCAAAATCCATGATAAAATGGTGATTTTTTATTTTTTTATTTTTGGGCTTTTTTTTTGTCCCCATGCAGATCACAGAGAAGATAGACACATACATGGACAACCTCCAGGTGGGCTTGGAGCTATGGGACAAGCAGTTAATGTTGGGGGGAGAGATTGACAGCTGGGCGGCCTGCAAACTGGCATTATTTGCAGAGAGCCACCCCTTCCACAACCGCCAGCAAGTCTTGGCCATGAAGGTGACGTTCAAATGCATGCACAGATGTTGGCTAACTTAGTAGAATAGATGAAAATACAGTCTGTAAATGATTTTAATACACAGGATGAGATCCAGGCCTACGAGGAAAACATAGAACATTTCCACAAGAAGTCTGAGGAGATCCAGGAAATGCTTCAGAGTCACGAGGCTCCACTGGAGCTGCAAGTGAGCACAAGCACCTTGAAAATGTTCGTCTCCATCCTGGAGGATGTTTGTTAGACGAACGATATCTCTTGTGTGGCCTCCAGGTGATGGAAACACAGCTGAGGAAGAGGATGGAGCAGGTGAAGGAGCTGTTTGCTGACTGCGCCGACATCTTTGAGGAGCTGATGGTGGTGAAGAAACATCTTGCCGAAAAGATTGAGGAGTGCCTGTCAGCTGTTGAGAACATTCAATTCTCTGTCAATGAGGTCCAAACCTCAGAACCTAGGCTGGAGACCCAGTTAAAGGTACACAGCTCAGAGACACAGTTGCTGTAAAGTAGGTTCTAGGTTCAGGTCAGAGCCAGAGCCAGAGCCATTTTTCCTATTGTATTGTATTGTATTGTGTGTTTTGTATTTTTTTTTGTCCCAGGATCTGTGTGATGACCTGGAGGTCCAGGAGGAGCAGGCCGAGTTAGCGCTGAGCGAGATTGCTCTGGTCTCCAGCGTGGCCAGTTCACAGGTGCTGGAGGAACTCTCGGTGGATTGCGGACGACTCACAGACGCCATCACTCGCATCAAAGACATGATCCACCTCAAGAGAGAGGAGAAGGACAAAGGCCTGCTCAAGGTCATTCAAGGTCAGACCGTGTCTTTGCTTCATCAGCAAATGGTTATTTTCCTAATCTTTCTCTGGTGGAGCCAGAAGACATTTCAGCTCTGGATCAAATGGAACTCCTTTTATCGATTACGGTCACTGGTGGTAGTTGTTGACTGGTTGATCTTTTAAAAAAACAACTTATCCTGATATTATTTTGTCCAGATGAAAGGCAGTCCTTTGAGGACTGGTTCCAGGACCTGCAGTTGGCCGTCAATGAGTGTTTCGAGAACCCAGAGAGCAGAGCAGACATAGAAACATCTTTACAAAGACTCACTGTGAGTGAAAGACCCACTTCAAACCATTTCCATTACCATTCGGTAATGGAAGAGAAAGATCAGTTTCCCTCGTCTCTCTCAGGGCTTCTTGAAGGCCAGCGATGCAGAGCGCCGCCTGGAGCAGCTGAGGGATCATCTGGAACGAGGCAAAGCGCAGATCGATACTCAGCAGCTGTCTGAGCTTAGTGATTGGCTGAAGGAGCAGCATGAGGAGGTGCACACCTTCAAGACTCACTGTTTGAACAGGCAGAAGCAAATGGAGTCTCTCCACTGTGACTTGAGCAGGTAATTGTTGTGGTCTCGCTCAAAATTCCTGCTGAGCCTTACAAAGAGGAAGTGATGAACGCGATCTTTGTCGGTTCTGCAGTTTGCAGACGCAACATGACAGTTTCCACGAGTGGCTGCAGGGCAAAGAGAAACTCAGTGCAGTGCCTGGCACGGCCAAACATCTCCTCCAAGACCTCCAGCATGAGAGGTGATCACAAAAGACAAAAATTACTTTTCTGAATACAAGAAATATGCCCTTTGGTGGTTGTGAGCTCCAGAGCAATCTGATTGGACGCTTTGTTACTGCTACAATTATCCAACTGTGTCATGTTGTCATTTCCTCATTGTCTACAATGTCACCTTTGATCTTTCAATACTTCCAAAGTGTTTCAAGTGAGAAAAATCAACCATTTTGGATTGACTTTTAATCCACTGGCGAAGATAAATGCTGTCCTATCCCTTTAAAGTGTGTTTAAATGCATTTCTAGCAGAATCAGGTTCTGTAAGCTTTCAACAATTGCACATCAGTTGCCATATTTGTTCTCCTTCCATGCGTCAGCCAAAGAGTGGATATCCTCATGGAGCTGCTGGCTTCAGTGCGCCACCAGGGTGTCAGAGCTGACAGAATCCTCAAGGACAGTGACAATGTCATACAACGCTATCGAAATCTGCAGGCCCGGCTGCAGACGCAAGCGGAAGAACACGATGTCTCGGGTGGTCAGCTGGACCAGTTTGCAACCCAGGCTGAGCACATCAGGACCTGGTTTAAAGACCTCCTGTGTTCCGTCACCTCAGCCTGTGAAGACCTGTCATACAAGGAGATGAGCCTCAAAGCAGAGGTCAGAGCTCATCTTGTTGAACAAATAAGCACTCTTTATTCCTCTGAAGCAGAACATTCTTTTTAACCCTGCAAACGGTGAGAAATTCCTCCACATTTTGTGTTCTCCTTGTGGCCACCAGGCTGTCCTGAGCGCAAAACCAGAGGGTGACACCCAGATGAACAGGCTTCGACTTCAGAGCCAGAGTCTTTGTGGACAGGACCAGCTGGAGCAGAGCAGGAAACAGGAAGTCCAGCAGTCAGTCCGAAACCTGGAGGACGAGTGGAGGATAATCCTACAGGCAGCTGAGGATGCTCTCAACAAGGCAGAGATGCAAGCACGCTTGAACCAAGAAGTGGAGGCTCTCAAAGCCCAAAGTGAAAATTTGCAGTCTTGGATCAACAATTTGACTCAGAACCTTCAGTCTTATGAATCACTGCAGGTGAGTTTAAAATGTCCATGATTCTGTTGGTGGAATGGATTCAAATTCAGAAAACATTATTCATTCCTGTGGAACAAATAAATTGCTGCTGAACTTTTAGGTTTTTGTATTTGTTTGGTGGGGGGTGGCAACTCCAAGGAATTATTTTGCCCCCACACTGAAGGGCACTTTTGCCTAAAATATGGGCACTCCTCCAAAAAGTGTGTGTGGGTGGGTGGGGTGGGGTGGGGGGTCGGGGTCACCAATGACATTTTTGCACTCGCAAGTACTCATTACATGTATTGTCGTTTATACTGAATATATTTGCATTGTTGTTTGTTGAATTCAGGATGTTCTGCTTAGCAAACCTGATATGCAGTCTAAGCTGCAGCACCTAAAGGAGCGGGGCCAGAGTCTGTGCAAGAACCTGGACCTGGATGAAGGCCTTCGCCATGAGATCCGGGATGTGATGAGAGGTGCAGAGGAACAGTGGAGATATACGATGAAGGCTGCCGAGGAGGCGAAAACTGAAGCCTCTGCCGAGAGGGAGGTTGCCGCTCTCCGAAGCAACATCGAGACCACACGGTCCTGGATCAGAGAGCAGAGATGCAAGCTGCTCTCGGTTGGAACTCATATGCCGCTCCAGGAAAGACTGCAAGTTATACAGGTGCGTCCCTCTAAACGTGTCACGCTTATGTACAGTGTTTGTTTGTTCCTTGATTTACTGAACAGGGACAATGCACATTTTAAACTCTACAGCAAATGTGCCACAGTTAGTCAAAAGGCTATTTTCTATCTGTAGTCTCTAGACAGATGTTAGAAAGTCATCCTAAAAATGTTGAAATTACCATTACCATAACATTTGTTAACATGCAGACCAATAATAAAAATGATCGAGAAAGAACTCATAGGACATCCTCCACTGACAGTCACTGAAGCATGCAAAGCAGATGTAGAAAAAGCACGCGCAGTACATAGAACACAAAAATCAGTCTGACATGCATGCAGTTACTTACTTACTTACTTACTTACTTACTGTACTGTGGCTTTGTTTTTTGTTTTTTTTGTCCTGTTCAGC
Organism: Phyllopteryx taeniolatus; assembly: GCF_024500385.1. NCBI lineage: Eukaryota > Metazoa > Chordata > Actinopteri > Syngnathiformes > Syngnathidae > Phyllopteryx > Phyllopteryx taeniolatus. The sequence goes on from NC_084507.1 coordinate 32,901,548, forward strand.
TGTTAGGTCAAGCAGAATGGAGAATCTTTATCCCTTCTATGTCGGAACTGTTTTACTGTGCCACAGTGGAGTTTTTATACCGCCACTGTTGTTCTTTGTATTCGGATGGATATTTATTTAAAATTTCAGTCGGACAGAATGAGGTTTTAAATGGGAGTGACAGAAATGAAAAAGAAAAATGAGATAATAACTAAATAATACAGGAAGAGAAGACAACAAAAGACAGGATAATAGCTACAAGAAAGATAAGCAAAATATATCATTATATGCATCGTACAATGACGCATTACATTGGAGTATTGTATGGAGCAGTAATGGTACACCCTGTGAGGGAATGACAGGACAATATAGGATAGGACTGGACAACTCACACTCTTAAGGCAAACTAGCAATAGCAAGATTCAGAAAATTCAGCACACAGACTAAGAACAAAAATGTGCAACTACATTTTTGTGCGACGCAATGTTTTGTTCTCGTTGTTGACGTAACCGTCTTCACTTGTAGGCTGTTTTTTCTTGCCGAGATGAGGGCGAATCTAAAGTTCTGGACCTGAAGAGGGAAGCTGAACATCTGTGGAAGACCCTGGATGACAGCAGGAAGCCCGAGTTGGCACTGTTGGTCGAAGACACGGAGCAGCAGTGGAAGTCCGTCCTTCAGACCTGCAAAGAGGCTGAACTGCGAAGTCTCGCTGAAGACTTTGAGGCTCAGAGTAAAAACACGAAGTCTTGGGTGCGAGAACGAGAGCTGCAGCTGCAGTCTGTTGGCATCCACTCGCCACCTGAAGACAGACGCCGCATGGCACAGGTTTGTTTCAACATGGACGGCTACATACAGAATGTTTGCTAACCTGTGAGGAAGTTTCAACAGGGAAATAATGAATGGTGCTACGTCGGGACATCCATTCTTAATTTTAGAACAAAGCGACTGCACCTCAAAACCTGGTTGTTACGATGGATACATCAAATTCCTAAGGATCAAATTCTGTGGAATATGGAATAAATACTAAGCAAACAAATAATTCATCCATCCATCCATCCATCCATTTTCTACACCACTTATCCTTACGTGGGTCGCGGGCGTGCGGGAGCCTATCACAGCTAACTCCGGGCGGGAGGCGGGGTACACCCTGAACTGGTTGCCAGCCAATCGCAGGGCACATTTTAACAAACAACCATTCACACTCACATTCATACCTACGGACAATTTAGACTCTTCAATTAACCTACCGTGCATGTTTTTGGGATGTGGGAGGAAACCGGAGTGCCCGGAGAAAACCCACGCAGGCACGGGGAGAACATACAAACTCCTCACAGGCGAGGCTGGATTTGAACCCCGGTCCTCAGAACTGGGGGGCAGATGTGCTAACTAATCATCCCCAAATAAATTATTATTTGACTAATTCTGTTCTCTATAAATGATAAGACACTTTCCGGACTATGGGATTTTTATGTGGAGTTGACATGTTCTTGTTGGTATGTGTGAGTTTTTCTCCGGGCTTCCTCTCACATTCCAAAAATGTATTTTAGATTGAAGACTCTAAATCAGGGCTCACCAACGTGGTGCCCGCGGGAACCAGGTGACCCCAAGAACACAAGTAGTTCACCTAAAAATAGTTCACCAGTGAGATGCATTAAATGTTTTTATGTTGCTATTCTAAAAACAAAATACCGCCACTTACCGGTGAGCTGCATCTAACTTTTTTTGTTGGTTGATAAATCACACTTGCATCAGTGTACATTTGGAAATGACAATATTTAAAAAATAAACTAGTATGGTTCAAAGTGCAGTACTGTGCGCATAACCAAACCATAGCATTCGTGGACAAACTGTGGAACGACGAGGAAGAGATGATTTACCCACAGATTGAGCAAATTTTCTATTTCAAAAGTGAAAGTTGAACTGGTAGCACTTATCATAAAGAAGTACCAGAGAAGTAGCTCTCAGTTTCAAAAAGGTTGGTGACCGCTGTTCTAAATTGTCCATAGGTGTGAATGTGAGTGGGAATGCTGTGTGATTGGCTGACAACCAGTCCAGGGTGTACCCTGCCTCCTGGCCAAAGTCAGCTGGGATAGGCTCCAGCTCACCCAAGACCCAAGTGAGGATAAGTGCGCTGCTATCCAAAATGGATGGATGCTTTTAAAATATAAAAATACTTTTTGTAACCCAAGGACTAGCACATTTATCTCCATTTGGTTTCCAGGACGTACTGCAGTCCAAATCTAACGGCGACTGTCAGGTGAACAACCTGAGGAGGCGGGGCCAGACTCTATTTGACCGTCAGGATGTGGAGGAGGACCGAAAATGTGAAGTCCAGCAGGCAGTCCAAGACGCAGAGGAGCAGTGGAGGAAAGTGCTACGGGTCGCCAGACAGCTGGAAGAGGATGCAGGATCTCAGATGAACCAGGAGATGGAGGCGAGAGACTCGGAGGTGACGCAATTCTAACACTGACTTGTGCGATTTTTAACTTGGGAAACATTTACCAGATGTGATACTGGATGCGGCCATTCTGGACCTCATAGTGTGGGTGTATTTTGTGTCTTTTAGCTAAGGGAATTCCAAACTGTCCAGCAGGAAACCAGCCACTGGCTCTCAGGCCTTCAACATCAGCTGGATTCACTAAGCAGTCAAACCACAGTGCAGGACCGACTACACGCTACACAGGTGAAAGGTTTTCAGACTCTGAAATAGCAGTTTATTTTGTCAAGACAATCATCATATCACACTGCGGTACACACATTATTCATTTGTCAGCTGCCTCTGGGCTTTTTGTTTTATACCACCGTGGAATCTGGGTTCCTGAACTTAATTTTTTTGCGAGACTTGGTTCACAAAGTGAAGCAATGTTTTCCCTTAAAAATAATGGAACTAGAATTTATCTGTTCCAGGCCCAGAAATAAGTTATATTTACCTTGTTCTTACTGATGTGAAGTAAAAAATAAATTCAGTACAATATAAAAACACACTTTATTACGAAGAAATAGTATGGTGTGAACCTGGGCATTCGTGAACTGAGGTTTCACTTTCTATAGTTTACATTGTGGTAGTCTGTGCCCATGTATTTCATGCTACTAATTCGACTTGATCATCGTTCGTCAGACCATTGTGAGCGCCAAGTCAGATGGAGACTGTAAACTCCAGGAGCTGAAGAGACGCTTCCAGAGTTTGTGTGCTCAGGAGCTAGAGCAGCCCCAGAAACTGGAGCTTCAGAAGATTGTACAGGACACCGAGGACCAGTGGACGAGAACCCATCAGGGTGCTAAAGCAGCACTAGATGCAGAAGAAAAGCAGATGGCTCTGGAGCGTCAGCTAAAGGAGCATGAGGAAGCCAGAGAACAAGTCCAAGCCTGGCTGGAAGACAAGCGACAAAATTTAATTTCCCTCCATTGTTACAAAGATTCTGAAGTGACCATAAAAACTGCACAGGTGAGCAGTTCATGTCCAATCTTTAAATTTAATAAATAGAAGCTGCACTTTTCCCTACATTGGCACAAAATTTATTATTGAACTAGATGTCATTTAGACCTGTCTGTGATCTTTGTATCAGGCCATCCTGAGCTCCAAACCGGAGGGAGATTGTAAGATGGCCGAGTTGCAGAAACAAAATAAGAATCTCTGTGACCGTGATGACGTGAAAGCTGCCACCCTGAGGGAGTCGGGACAAGCCGTCAAAGCCTTGGACGAGCTGTGGAGGTCGCTGTTGCGTGACGCAGAGAACTCCCTGAACAAAGCCGAGGTTGTTTACTCGCTTTCCAGGCAGCTACAAGCCTTCTTCAGCCAGGCAGCTAGCACTGAAACGTGGCTGGAGGAGCTACAGACGCAGCTTGAGAACATCGGGATGGACATTCGAGGCAGCCAGGCCCAGATAGAGAACAGATTGAACACGACGCATGTCAGAGTTTGGCCCATTTACTCCCATATACTTGTCTTGTAAACAATTTCCTTGGAACTGAAGACAATCCATATTCACACAATTCTTGTTTGCTTTTGTCTTCAGATGATCTTAAGCTCCAAATCCTGTGGAGAGAGTCGAGTGATGGATCTGCAGAGGAGAAAACAGAGTCTGTGTGAACACAAGGACTTGGAGGAGGACAGCAGCCTGAAGGTGCGGACAAAAGTCAAAAAGGTGGAAGAGCAGTGGAGGACTGTGTTGCAGGTGGCAGAGAGCAGAAGCAGGTACATAAAAATTATTTTCATTATTTATTTTCAAGGTAATGAAACAGGGAGGAGGTGGCGGAACATTTAGAAAGGTGGAGGCTTGCACTGAAAAAGGGAGGAATGTAGATTAGCCGTAGTAATACAAATTATATGTGCATAAATGAGAGGGGGAAGAGTGAGGCCGCAGGGAGAAGAGATAACTCGGATGGAGGACTTTAAATGCTTGGGGCCAACAGTCCAGAGCAATGGTGAGTGTGGTCAGGAAGTGAAGAAATGGGTTCAAGCAGGTTGCAACGGGTGAAGGTGTCAGGTGTGTTATGTGACAGGAGAGTCTCTGCTTGGGTGAAGGCCAAAGTTTAGAAGACAGTGGTGAGGCCACCCATGATTGACGGATTCGAGACAGTGGCACTGAAGAGACGACAGGAAGCAGATGTTGAGGTTCTCTCTAGGAGTGACCAGGTTGAAGAGGATTAGAAATGAGCTAATCAGAGGGACAGCCCAGGTTTGATGTTTTGGAGACAAAGTTAGAGAGAGCAGACTTGGATGGTTTGGACACGTCCAGAGGATCGAGAGCGAGTATATTGGTATATATAGAGTATGGAGCTGCCGGGCAAGAGAGCGAGAGGAAGACCAAAGAGAAGGTTGATAGATGTCGTGAGGGAAGACATGAGGGCAGTTGGTGAGGATGCAGGAAATGGGCTTACATGGAAAAGGATAATGCGCTGTGGCCAGAGGAAAAGAAGGAGATTTATTTTCAAGGTAAAAAGTCCTCTTATTCATGTAGAGCTGCCATCATGGAAGACCTTTTTGAAGTTAAAGGCAATTTAACTGGACTGTGGAACTATGACAAGGAACCTTACAAGAGCACACTCATGCTTACCTGCAACATCCATCCATTTTCTAACGCTTATACGAAGTCGAGTCGCGGGGGCAGTAGCTTTAGCAGGGACGCCCAGACTTCCCTCTCCCCAGCCACTTCATCCATCTCTTCCGGGGGGATCCCAAGGCGTTCCCAGGCTAGTCGAAGGATGTAGTCTCTCCAGCGTGTCCCGGGTCATCCCCGGGCTCTCCTCCCGGTGGGACATGCCGGAAAACCTCACCAGGGAGGCGTCCGGGAGGCATCCGAATCAGATGCCCCAGCCACCTGAATTGGCTCGGTGCAATGACCATTGTGCAAAGGCGCCGAGACTTCAAGGAGTGTATGCGGTTTAAAGTGACGAGTAGTGCGATAATCTGGGACAATGTTGATTGTGCAAATGTTGCAGATACTCCTCAATCAGTGTGCAAATGGAGCAGATGCTACTCTGGCATGAGTGGCCAGTATTGGTCAACAACAGATATGCAAATAGTGCAGCATGGCGAGACAACTACAGTGAGTGCACGAGTAATGTATAATTGGCCCCACAGAAATGTGACAACGAACTCTTGAGGTGGTCCAGCACGAGACTTTCAAAGGACTTCATAACCACAGATGTCAAGGATGTGAAAGTGTCCTTTTCAAATCTGCAGTAGAATGTATTCAAGTCGTTGGCTAGTGTGATATTGTTCTCAGTTTGGGGGGATAGTCGCTTGTAATTAGTCAGCGATTGGAATGCATGCCAGACTGATTTAGAGTCGTTAGTGCTAAACTGTTTTTCCAACTTTGCTGCATAGTTCCTCTTTGCAATGTTAATTTCTTTAGTCGGCTGGTTTCTAGCTGGATTATACAGGGCCCTGTCCCCGCTCTGATATGCGTCCTCCTTAGCTTGGCGAAGCTGCTTAAGTTTAGCAGTGAACCACGGCTTGTTGTTGTTGAATGTGTGAAATAATTTTGTTGGTACACACACATCTTCACAGAAACTGATATAGGATGTGACAGTGACATATTCATCCAGGCTGCCAGTTGAATTTTCAAAGACACTCCAGTCTGTGCAGTCTAAGCAGCTTTGAAGTTCCATCTTGGCTTCATTGGTCCACTTTTTCACTGTTTCCACTGAAGGCTTCGCGCATTTAAGTTCTTGCCTGTACGTCGGTATTAAGTGAATTAAGCAGTGATCAGACGAGCCCAGGGCAGCACGAAGTTTGGTACGGTATGCGTTATTTAGCGTAGTATAGCAGTGGTCCAAAATGTTCTTTTCCCTGCTAGGACAGTCGATGTGCTGCTTGTATTTAGGGAGTTCGTGGTTGAGTTTAGCTTTGTTAAAGTCCCCGAGAATAATGAGGGGTGAGTCCGGGTGTTTTTTTTCAATTTCGTTGACTTGTTCGGCGAGCGTTAGCAGTGCGGCGTTCGTGTTAGCTTGAGGCGGAATGTAGACTCCAGCCAGGATGAATGATGCGAACTCACGTGGCGAGTAGAATGGCTTACAGTTCAAAAACAGCGACTCCAAATGCGGGCTGCAGTGTGTCCTGAGCTCCGTGACGTCCGTACACCATTTTTCGTTGATATATAAGCATATCCCTTTTGTTTTCCCCGATGATTCCATGTCGCGGTCTGCTCGATGAATATGGAAGCCGGGAAGCATGACGGCGCCATAGGGTACAGCGTCGCAAAGCCAGGTTTCCGTAAAGCACATGGCGGCGGAATGTCCGAAGTCTTTACTGTCTTGAACAGAAGATGAAGCTCGTCCATTTTGTTGGGTAGGGAGCATACATTCGTGAGGTGGATCGACGGGAACGCCAATCTGTGTCCTCTCTCGCGGAGTTTCACCTGAATGCCGGCTCGCTTCCCTCCATGGCGAAAACCGCGGACGCCGCCCCGGGAAGTAACTCGGGGGAAAAAACTGAGCGGATTTGCGAAAGTTGATGAAAGAAAGTCCGGAGTAGCCTCCTTGATGGTTAGCAAGTCTCCGCTTGTGTAAGTGAGTCGTGTAATGTCTCCAAAGACGAACGAAAAACACAAAAACAATACGGGGAGCGCGTTACCGAGGCGACCACACTGGTAGGCGCCATCTTGTATGTTCGGCCGCTTGTATCCGGGATCTCGTTCTTTCGGTCACGACCCACAGCTCGTGACCATAGGTGAGGGTAGGAACGTAGATCGACCGGTAAATCGAGAGCTTCGCGTTTCGGCTTAGCTCCTTACTTAGCTCGATACAAAGTCCGCATCACTGCAGACGCTGCACCGATCCGCCTGTCGATCTCCCGTTCCATTCTTCCCTCACTCGTGAACAAGACCCCAAGATACTTGAACTCCTTCACTTGGGGCAGGATCTCATCCCCGACCTGGAGAGGGCACGCCACCCTTTTCCGACTGAGGACCATGGTCTCAGATTTGGAGGTGCTGATTCTCTCCAGCACCCCTGAATAGACCTTACCAGGGAGGCTGAGGAGTGTGATCCCCCTGTAGTTGGAACACACCCTCCGGCCCCCTTTTACCTGCAACAATGAGTCATAAAGTTTTGTCCGCTGGTGTCCACCAGACAACTGCAGAGTGTCCAGGACCACCTGGTGTCCTGTCGGTACCAGCGAGGGCAGGCTGAGGCTCTCCTGGCGGAACTCCAGATGCAGACGTCCGATCTGCCTCGCATCTTCCCCTGGCCTGGCCTGGGGGAGCGGAGGACGGTGACTGAACAAGCCCACACCCTGCTGGACAGGGGCTCAGCCATGGGCCCCCTCCTCTCCAATCTACGCACACAGGTAACTGAACTTCGTGAAAATAATTTTGAAATGTCCTTGATATAAATTTTGAAATGTCCTTGATATAAACTATGTCGATAGCTTGTGGAAAATCTTTCCAGAAGAGTGGAAGCTGTTCTAACAGCAAGGGGAAGAACAACCCTTAATATTCTTCCCTGTTCTCCTTTTGTAGGTGTCATAATACTACTGTATATATATTATACATATTTCATGTTTGACAGGCTGCGAAGCTGTATGAGACTACCCAGGACCCTGACTGGGCTGATTCTACCTGTGGTGGAATGGAGGACTCCATCCCAGTTTTGCTCAGAGAGTTAACTGTGAGTGTATGCACAACATCCTTTGTCGTTTCCAAATTAAAATATTGAGCATAGTGTGATTGAATTCCGGTGTCTGGCATGCATGTGATCAGGAGGCGGTGACGAGCCTGGAACACGGAATCATGGTGGAGAGACAATTCACACAGCTGGTGGAACAGCATGAAGCAGCACAAGATTGGTTGAGAGAGCAGGTGAAAGGCCTGCAAGGTCCTCCAGATGACAGACCCGGTCTTCACAGTGCCATCAACACCCTGAAGGTCACCGCACAGAACAAGCGTGGAACATGTTTCTAGTGCAGGTCGTCATTCGATTTGTGCGGGGGTCTTCTTCTCAGGCCTTACTCCAGACCGTACAACGGGAACAGAGAGAGATGAAGGAACTGGACACCGCCAGAGATGATCTGGTCGGCCTCTGCACTTCAGGAGGTCGTGACGCTCTGATACTGGAGGTCAGCCACCTTTATGAGCTCTGCGCCATCTCTGAGCAGGATGTGAGGGAGCGCCTGATGGCCTGCGAGGCCCGTCTGCAGGAGCTGTACCACCAGGCGGCCCACAGGACTAAGGAGCTGAAGGAGAGATCAGCCACCTTGCAGTGGGAGCTGAGCTCTCTAGACCAGGCGCTCGGATACGCCCAACCGCAGAGTGGCATCCATCAGCTGCGACAGCACTGGAACAGCGTGCAGGTTGGCTTTCACTTCAAATTCCATGACCCCTGCCCTGACCTCTTGTCACTAACATAGAACCAACATAAAATCACTGCCATACACACATACACGTTGATCTTCTCTCATGACAGAATTGTGAAAAATCGCTCGAGGAGCTCCGTGTCAAAATTGATGAGCTCAACCAGGAAGTTGCTGCTGACAGTGAGCTGCCAACAGAAATAAGCACCACAGTGGACTCTCTGCGCCAGCAACAGGACAGGTAACCGGACACCAAATTACACAGTCTACTGTTCAATCAACATGAAAGGTACCATTGATACCAAGTGGCACACTCTACATTCAAGAACCACAACCAGCAGAGACTCTTCAAAGAAATGCACATTTATGACTGATTCTATAATGCTAACCAATTCTCTAAACACACTTTACACCCGATAAAAAAAATAGACAGGAGGTCAGCTAGTAAAATGAAGGACCCTTTAAATACAGTATCTTACAGGTGGTCAAAATAAACACGATCACAGCGTATATAAAGGCTTTGTTTCTCTGACTAGTATGTATGATAGCGCCTTCACTGGATCATAATGAACAAGGATTATTGGAAGCGTAGTCTGTTTCGTTTGAAACAACCACTAATGTACTGAATTGAATGTGGTCTGTAAATGATTACAAATTATCATTAATTAATGTCAACAGGGCTGAGTCAATTAAATATCAAATATAAATGAAATCAGCTGTTAACAAACAATGTACTTCACAACAGACGTCGCAACAGAGCCTCTTTTCTATTTTGCTTCCACTAATAATGTATTTTGCTGGTTGCTTCAGTCTGGAATCCAGGCTGAGGGAGCATCAACAAAACTGTTCCACAAACACTGCTCACTGTCTCAGCCAGTCATTGCAAGCACTGCAGGACTGGAATCACAGCAAGCCTTCAAAATCCATTACATCTCTGCAGGTATGGATCATTCTTTGCTGACATTCCGATTTTTCGACACTCTTCAGCTCACGTGAACGACCATTTTGTTTTCTCTAAAATGATACTAATTTATTTTCCCCACATCTGATGTGTGTTAGGAGACAGCAGATGAAGGTGAGAAGTTGCAGGCTCTTCTTCGGGAGGTGTTTTATCATCAGCAATTTCTGAGTGACTGCCTGAACCAGGATGTGTTTGACCAACTTTCAAAAGAAGGTGCTGACACTCTCAGAGAAGCAGGGACACTTCAGATGTCTCTATGCCAAATCTTAAAGGTAATAGTATATAAAACATCTCTATTTCTAAAGTTGTTGATAGACAATATCAAGAGTAACGCTAATGTTTTATTCATTTTAGGAACTTACTGAAAAGAATGAACAAAAAACTGAGTGTCAGCACATTGATGATGTTGATATTCAGATTGAGGAAATGAAGACATCTTTGGTTGCACCACCATGGAAAAACAAACATTCCCCTGAGAAAAAGTCTACAGTTAAAATTCAGCCAAATATTCCCTCAACAGAGACATCTACATTGGATCAGGATGACTTGTCAATTACTTCCAGATCTGGTGAGCAAACGGAAGTTCCTCTTTTAAAAGAAATCAAAGTTATCCCAAAAATGAGGAAGTCAGAGACCCAGGAAGGCTCCACACTTCTTACGCTGACATATGAAACTGTTTGCATGGAAACTAAGGAGGTCAAATGTGAAACGTTAGACGAAGGCCAAGAGGAAGTTATAGAACAATCTCAGGTTATCCCAGCCAGAGGAAAGCCAACATTTGCAGAGACTCCACGGGTAGAGGAAGACATTGAACATCAAATATCTTTGAGTTCTAATGACCAAAATACAACTATTGCAGATGATTCAGACTTTGTTGCCATGAGAAGTAAGGCAACAGTTCCTTCATATTTAACTATTACCTCTTTAACAGCTCCTGATTTGAGGCTAGATCACAATGACGAGCCAATTGTGGAAAAGAAAGAATCTCATCTCGACGACACTGAAAGCGCAGAAGTTGCTCAATTCGTCACAGGAATTATTGAATCGGCCATAAGAGATGTTGATTTACTGTCAAAGAAAGATCCGCTAGAATTGGAAAGGAGACAAATATTTTCAGCTTCACAAGTTGCCACAGAAATGTCTGAAGGTGTTATTGTGGAGGAAGGAAAGATTTCACCGCATCCAAGAAAGTTCAAGAGTGTAAAGTTTTCTCCACAACTGTCTAAAAAAGAGGAGCCAATTATGACAAAAGAAGAATCTGATCTGGACCCCTTCATGAGAAAAACTCATGATGACAAAGAACACAGTGTTTGTGAAGAAGCACAGAAAGCTTCTGGCAGTGTGGAATTTCCTGCCATTGCTGAATTTGTCACAGGAATTATTGAATCTGCTATGAGAGATGTAGACTTACTAGCCCAGAAAGATCAGCTCGAATTGGAAAAGGGAAAAACATCTTCAGTTTCACAAGTTGCCACAAAAATTCCTGAAGTTGTGGAGGAAGGAAAGATTTTACCACCCACAAGTGAGTCAAAGAGTGTAAAGTATTCTCCCCAACTGCCTAAAAAAGAAGAGACGACGGTGCCAAAAGAAGAATCTAATCTGGAACCCGTTGAGGAAAAAACACAAGATGAGAATGAATATAGAATTGGTGAAGAAGCGAGAAGAGACTCTGCAAGTGTGGAAGGTTCTGTAGTTGCTGAATTTGGCACAGGATTTATTGAATCTGCTATTAGAGATGTTGACTCACGATCACAGAAAGATCCGCCAGAGGTTGAAAGTGTAAAAACATCCTCAGCTCCACAAGTTGTCACAGGAATCCCTAAAGTTGTTATTTTGGTGGAAGGAAAGCTCTCACCACCCACAAGAAAATCAAAGAGTTTAACGCCTACTCCACAAATGCCTAAAAAAGAGAAGGCAGGAGTGACGAAAGAAGAATCTAATCTGGAACCCAGAAAGGAGAAACATCATGATGATAAAGAACATGAACATGTTTGTGAAGATTTAAGCTTCCAAAAAGCAAGAAAAGACTCTGGAAGTGTGGATGATTCTGCCGTTGCTCGATTCATCACAGGACTTATTGAATCTGCTGTTAGAGATGTTGACTTACGATCACAGAAAGATCTGCTAGAGTTGGAAAGCAGAAAAAAATCCTCAGCTCCACAAGATAGCCCTAAAGTTGTTATTGTGGCGGAAGGAGAGATCACACCACCTAAAAGAAAGTCAAAGAGTATGAAACTTCATTGCGAAGAAGTCACAGTGTCCAAGCAAACGTCCTCATATTCTCGGGACCAAACTGAAACGACAACTCCACAGCCACCCAAAAGAAAGTCAAAGAGCTCAACAGCCTCTCCAGGAATTCTTAAAAAGGGGCCAAAGAAGACAAAAGAACTTGATAGACCGAGCTCTCATGTGGGATTTGCCAAAACCACTGTAGAAGAAGGTAAAGTGGTGGCAGCAACTGCAGAGCGTGTGAAAATCTCACCAGAAACTCAGAAACTGCCAACCAGGAGAAAATCAAAAGATCATGATGTTCCCTCAGTTCCCACTGACACAGATATTGCCATCAGTGAAGGTTTTGGCCCTGAAAGTGGAGTAAAGCCAACAACTGAACACATTGTAAAAACTACACCTGATGCTGCTGTTTTTGGGGATAGAAAGCTATCACCGCCCAAAAGAAAGTCAAAACTTTTGAAGGTTTCTGCAGAACCTAAGAAAAGGGAAGATCAAACCATCACAAAAGAGGAACCTAATATCCTAAAATTCAAAGAGGCCAAGCATGATGAGACAATCTCAGAACCTGTTGAAGAAAGCACCTCTGAGATGCTTGAAAATGTGATGGAAAGTGATGTCAATAAACTTGCTGTACTCGCAGAAGATCAGCCACCCAAATCTCAGACTGTTACAGAAATGAGCTTCGCTGAACAAACCATGATACCAATGCCAACTGTTATTGAGTTGGAACTGTTAGAAACCACAAGGGAAAGACCTGAAGAGGCCAAAGATCACAAAGTTCTACTAAAGGTTGGTGTTGAGGATGCCAACACAGACCTAGAAAATACATCTCTGGTTTTAGATAGAATCCCAGGGAGCGCTGATGTGAATACTTTAGAACTGAATGTACAGGATGAAAACCCTTCTGCTGTGAGCAACACTGAGCAGCGAGATATGGTCCAAGGGCAAACGTCTGTGGTTTTAGCAACACTTCAGCCAAATGTGACAGAATTGATAGAAATTGTATTATGTGAGAAGGCCGTTGAAAAGACATGCCAGACTGAGGCTCTTGAGGAAGTTTTGGAACTCAACCAGGAAGGATTGACTGAAACAGAGGAGCATGAAGCCTCCAAGTCTACAGATGCTTTTCAAGATACTCCCATGACAATTCACATGGGGCCTGATGTGCATCTTCTACAAGTAGAGATAAGAGCTTGTCAAGAGGAGCAAAAAAACAAACTAGAAACAGGAAAAAAAGAGAAATCTACAACTGATAAGTCACAAGTAGAAAAGCAAGAGATGAGCACAGAGAGACACAAGAATGGCGCTCAGAGCGATGCGTGCAAACCTGTTTCTCCTGCTTTTGATCCAGATCAGCCAAGTGGAACCAAGAAAGATGAAGTTGAGTCAAACCAGGATAACAAACCACCACAGCTCATCCAAACTGCCCTGGAAAGACCAAAGGAAGACATTCATCAGGTCCAACTATCAATCCATGATAGGCACATTAGTCCTGCAAGTTTTCTTGAACAGGAAGAAATTCAAATGACTGTGATACACGGGAAGGAACCACGGCAGGAATCAAGTGTCAAGATTGAGATCACTTCATTAAACAAAGGTGATATTCAGCCCATTAACTCTTCAATTAGAGTGACACAAGAAGCGCCAGAGTGCCTCACTGAAACTCTCTCACATCCTGACGTCGAGACACTCTCTAAGGCCCAAACAGAAGATCAGAAAACCAATGCAACAAAAGAGGAAGCTGATAATCTGATAAATAGTACATCAGTTCAAAAGGGAAGTGGAAAGGTAGTTAGGTCTGAACCACAAGATGTTCCCCACACAGGCACCACAACAACCACCTTTGAGAAAAATGAAGCGAGTGTTGAGCAGTCTGAATTAGCTATTGACACACCAGAAAGATCTCTATTGACAGACGTCTTCTCACGGACCAAGGCAATCATAGACATGGAACTTCTCAATGAGGTATATGTGTTTTTGTTTTACTAAAAGGATACAAGAAATGCAGGTTTCTTCATTGTATCGTCAACACATTTGTATTTATAGGAGGCATTTGAGGATTGTTTAGCAGAGCAGATGACGTCCCCCAGCAGTGACCTGGATGGTCTCCTGTGCAGGCTTGTTTCAAATCTCCTGAGCTGTAAGAATCACTCAGCTGAACTCCAGCCGGCAGCCATGAGCCAGCAGGTGAAGGAGGCTGAGGTGAGTCTTCAAGTACATGTGACGTAAATTAGAATAGAAATCGTAATGCTTCTAATAATTAACCTGAGCCACGTTTTGTCAACTGAGTACAGAAGTGTCGAGCCATGGCCCAGGACCAGGCATCTCTCCTGTGCCAGCAGAGGGAAGCAGAAGCTGACAGGTCCGAAGCTCTGAAGTACATGGAGGACCAGTGGAGTGCTGCTGCTCAGGATGCAATCGCTGTCATCCAAAACAAAGTAGACCAGCTTCAGGTTGTGCAGGAATTCTGTCACCAGACTCACAAAGCCAAGGCCACATTGGAAAGACTGGCAGCTCAATTGGATGTTTTGAGACTGTACGTTCATCAAGTAGTTTCCTTCTACGCATAATCTTTTCCACATACAGTGGTACCTTGACTTACCCGTTGCCTTAGTTGATTTGGTTAATTTGCGTGTGAGTTGTGGCCTACAGCAGCTCCTTGCAAGTGTTCACATTTTATATTTGTGTGTTTGACTGTTTGCACCGCTCAATAAATGGCTGAAAGTGCATCGGCCACTGTGGCTCTCCTTGCCCACATGCCAGGGCATTACACCAAACTTGATTGCTCCCTTTTTTTTCCACCACACTCAGAGTGGGGTGAACCTCAAGCTCGCTCGTAACTCGAATTTTGTCACATAAAGCAAAGCAAAAACCTTTGACTGGTAACTCGAAAAATTCATAAGTCATGGTACCACAGTATCTGTTGTACTCTGAAAGTTGTGGACTAAGCTGTTTTTCTTGTAGTTCCCAAGCAGAGAGCAGCCAGGAGGAGTCCAACCGCCTGAACTCCATGAAGAGAACTCTCGAGGAGAAACGGACTGTCCTTGGAGAGTTACTTGGCATCCATACAAAGCTGTACCCTCTTCTTAGCCGCGCTCATCAAGCAGCTGCGAAGAGTATGCTTCAGACTCGACATCAGGAATGGAGAGAACTGGAGAGAGCTGTGGACAAAGCATTACATCATGCCGATGTTCAGTCACATAGCTGCAGCAGTCTTTTGCTGGAGTTATCCCATCTACGGGGACACTTAGAATCAATCAGTGAAGAACCTGAAGCCGAACACCCTGAAGTATCTCTGTGGGATTGCAAGAAAGCAAAGCAGTTGATGATGGCACACGCTGAAGTTAAAGGTGCCCACGTCAAATATCTCCATTTGAAAGAAATGTCAGAGGCACTACCCGCGAGCTTATGGCCAAAAGAAACAGTAGAGATAAAGAAAGCGCTCCTAAATGTCAAAGACCAACTTTGTCTCACAGAGGAATGGATGTCCTCTCAAATCCAGAAAAGCAGTAATCCCGTCATTAAGAAAGTTATGACATTGGGGAGGGATGGACTCTCATGGGCTAAGAAGATTGAGAGTGAAATTGAGGGCAGGTGCAATAGGGTGTGCCTTCTCCCTGAGGCGGTTTACCACCAGCTCAGGGCAATTAAAAAGCTGCAGTCTGAGGTCACAGTGAAACGGAGGCAACTCAACTCACAGGTGAAGGCAGCGACAGAACTTCTGCCACAGCTGGACCAGATTGAGGAAATGCCTGTGATGCATTCCCTGTTGGAATATCTTGAAGAGCGTTCAAAGTCAATCACGGAGAAGCTGTCCAAGGCTGTGAAGGACATAGAATCTGGTCTGCAGGTCAGAGAAAAGCTGTCAGAACAGATTGCAAATATCGACTCCTGGGTCGGGACACATCTGCAAAGAGAGACAATGAAGACCATCAGGATGGAATTTATGAGTCCTGGTGAGGTTGATCGCAGTGATCTTGAGATCCAGGAGACCCTTGTTGAGGCAGAAAAGCAGTCTGCTGCCTGTGAAGCTCTTTTAATGAAGAGTAAAGACATTGCTTCTGAGCTTAGCATCACAGAGAACTGCCAGCTTTTTGACAAGCTTATCAACCTCCAGGAAGACATCAGCAACATTAGTAGCCATGAAAGGGTCAACAAAAAAGAGCTTGATGAACATGTCCGAGCTATAGAATCAAACAAGAGAGAGCTTATCACTGTTGAAAGAAGCCTAAGGCAGATGCAAGAAGACCTGAACAAACTGAGGTTCCCCGTCACAACAGAATTGCTGCAAATTTTGGAATCTTTCAAACAAATGCTTTTGGAGCACAAGTCCAAGATTGACCTTCTCCAATCCTGGATTCAGGAAGACAAGACAAGTGAATTGTATTCAGTCACTGCTGAAATTCATAACAAACTGACTACCCTGCAATTAAAGGCCAGAGACCACGAGAAGTACCTCAACATGAGGCAGACTGTGGAGGACCTTAAAGAGGCTGTCGAGGAGCAGCTCAGTCAGACCAAAGAAGACAGCCAGGTGGAGGAGAAGTACAAGATCTACCAGAAGCTTCTTTTTCACTTCCCTCTGATAAAAAGACTTTGCAAGGAGGTTGGATCGAAACTCCATATGATCTCGACTGACCTATATCCTTCTCAGCTGTGCTCAGAGCAACAGAGACTTCAACAAAACGAGGAGCGCTTTAAAACATTGGAAATGAAAACCCTCAGCAATCTCAGCATTATCGAGTGGTCTCTGTTTAAAGAACTTGATCTCGACTCAGAGAGGAAAGTCATGCGAGCCTTCCTCTGGGATGCTCACCAGGAGCTTCAGAACCCCCCACCGATGACGCCAAATGAAACATGCATTAATAAGGAATACCAGAGGATCCTGTTTTTGAAAAAGATGGTTGAGTCGCGAATGAGAGTACTAGAAGTTCTAGAGCATAATAAAGGCAACACGGAAGGAACCGGATCATCAGATCTTGAAGACTTGAAGAATGTCTTTCTACGTGAATGTGACTCACAAATGGCAAGTGGGCCTTTTCTGCTTTTTTTCCAGGGTTGCCAGCAGCTGGGTATGCTTGTAGATACTTAAGGAAATTTTACTGCTCATCCAAAGGATGTTTTATCCTAACTGACTCCAGAGAGCCAATTGTTGTCAGTTTTGTGTATTTATTTAGTTACCAGGAAGCAAGTGGTTCCCAGGTTCATTTTTAGAATCGACAACCTTGCCAGTCTGTCCTCAATCCATCATTAATGATCCCCTTTGTTTTAGTATTTAGCTATGAGCTCTGACATAACAACAGTCTGTGATGCTGATTATTTGTGTTATAGGACAATATCGCTGATGCAAGGACATCACTGAGAAACTACACCCATACTGTAAAACAAGCACTGCAGTTCTTGAGGGACTTTGAGGTCTCTCTGCTGCCCCTTCCTGCCTTAACTGGAGTCTGTTGTGAAAAGTTGGAGGAGACGCAGGTCATCTTGGCCTCACTGGAGGATCATTTCCAGCCTTACATGGACCAGTTGAGCCAAGTTGCCCTGCATCCTTTACTGTCCCCCGTGGAGTTAGAGCGACTCCAAGAGAGTATTCTGAGCCAGTTCCTGGTGAGGATGTCCACACTTAAAGCAAATGGTTACCTTCAATTGGAGAATCTCAGCAGGTTGTACATATACTCATATGAGCTTACTCCAAGAGTATATAGCGTAGCCTCTCTATTCTAACTGGTAAAAATTGTTTCACAGCTGTGCAGAAAACTACAGAAAATACACAAAATTCCATGACAAAATTAGTCTAAGTATGAGGAAAGCCGAGGCTAGCCTGGAGCAGTTTACCTCTCAGAAGGTCAACTCGCTAGCCGACTGCAGTGAGCAACTGGAAAAGCTTAAAGTACGCATCAGACCGCCGGTCACACAGTGAAACAAAGTACACGTACCTGACTTGCACTACTCTGTTGGCTCCGGTGCAGGTTCTGCAAGAGGATCTGGACTCTGTACAGGATCATCTTGAGGAGATGGTGGAGTGGTGTCCAGAGCAGAGGTGCCGAGGACACCGAGAGACCTCCATGGCTGCAGACTGGCGACGCGTGACAAAACTCCGCCTTTGCTCACAACAGCTGACTGCGAGACTCAAACAGAGGATTGTAGAATGGAGTGACATCACCCGCAGTGTACGTCTTCGCAGGCGTGACACAGTAGTTGAAAGCTACTGTCTCCTCAGTACAGTGGTGCCAACTCTCATTTTCTGGGAATGTTTCTAAAGGGTTTATTTTTTTACCAAAAGTTGCTGAATGATGTCATTGTGTGATGATGTTTACGTTATTATTTACGTTGAAATTTTTGTAGATTATACAGCGGCATTACTCAAATTGACCGGCCATCTCAGCAGTTTGCTTTGGTTTCTCAGGTGGAGAAAGCCTCCGCTGTGCTGCAGCAGGTGAAGGAGGAGCTCCCCCAGCCTGCCCCGTTGATGGCCTCCACTAAAGAACTTCTTGACCTGCAGCAGCGCTGGGAACAATACCAGGACAGACTGGACTGCGAACATCGTGCACTTTCCATCCTGGAATTACGTGTAGCCAGGCTGCTAGGCGTCCCTGCCAACATGGAACAGGCACCGCCAACTCCATTCTGTCTGCAGCTGCAAGCGATGCAGACCATCTATGACACGTAAGTGGTTATATGTGCACCAGTGGCGGGTGGTGCATTTGGCCTTTTGCGGGGGTTTAGCTGACTTAATCCACCTCTTAATATCACCAATATCACGTCACAATTACAGAAACTATCAATACTGTACAAATAAGCAATGTTAAAAGCACTCAACTGTACAACGTACATCATCTGCAGGACCATCTGGAGGACTTCACAACCAATATTTACCTAATAAAATGGCAAAAAAATAAATAAAATCATACCCAGGGCGGCACTGTGGACAAGTAGATAAGAAGTCTTCTTCCCAGTTCTGGTCAATTCTGCGTTCGAATCTGGGCTTTGGCCTTCCTGTGTGGAGTTGTTCTCCCTGTGCTTGCGTAGGTTTTCTCCGAGTACTCCGGCCTCCTTGCACATCCCAAAACATGCATCTTGGGTTAATTGAAGACTCAAAATTGTCTGAGGTGTGAATGCTTGTTTGTCTATATGTGCCCTGCGATTGGCTGACGACCTGTCCAGGGTGTACCCTGCCTCTCGCCGAAGGTCAGCTGGGATAGGCTCTCGATCATCCGCGACCCTATTGAGGGCAAGGACTGTAGAAAATGGATGGACAACATACCCACCAGAAATTCCGATTATTAAATGTGCTCATATGTGGAGATTGCAGCGGACATGTTTGCTAGCCGAACTTGGCTTGCTCCGACCAACCAATCAGATGATGGAAAAATGCTAACGAGAAAACTGTCCGATTGCTAAAATAGTGAAGTTACATGGGCCGCACTACTGATTCTGAAGACCTACAACAGATTAGAAGATTTTATTTCAACCTTTTAAAGAGGCAGATTTACAAATGGCAAAATAGAAAATTTACAGGTTAAAAATGAAAGTAGCAGAAGCAAAACTTGTGAAATTACACCCTCTGACGATACGTGTGTGTGAAAAATATTTTTTAAATTAAAATTGAAACAAAATAGAATACAGAGAATTTGATATTTACATGGAAATCATACGGTGTGGATAATGGGGATCAAGATTGATATTTTTCCAGATTTTTTAAATTTGAGATTTGAACAGTGGCGTGATTTAATATTGCTGAGTTCCAGTGTTAGTTCATTCCCCAATTTTTTGTCTTTTATTGAAGTAAAGTGCATTAGATTGTTTACATTAGATTGACATGGCAACAAATAGATGCTCAAATTTGATTGGACAATAGAATGTGTCATCCACATACACGTATTGTAAGTGGTAAAGCCAAGAGAAACGCTATCAAATGAAGAGAATAGCTTGTCGGGAATCAATACAATGTCATGGAACAAATTTTAGAATTTTGGTTGTAAATCGAGGTCAGTACTTATGATAGTGGTCAGGCCACTGCTAATCACAAGCTAACTTATGGAAACTTGGAAAAAGATTTGTTTTAGATGTTTTGTTTTTCCTTAGCCTTAAGCAGAGGAGCCGAGAAGGTTTGGAGTGGATCAAGCTGGAGCTGGAGGAGAAAGAAAAAGTGCAAGAAGAGCTGCAGGTGGTTTGGGTTTGGTTGACGGCGGCTGACAGTCTTTTGTCAGACATAGATCCAAGCAGCAGCCCAGCAAAACTGAAGGTATGAACACTGTCCAGCTCCATGACAAAAACTCACGTGCCTGAGTAGTGTCTGCTCTTTCCACAATGGTTATTGCACCGGACTCTTGCTCTATTAGTCATTCACACTGCTCTAATTTGATAGAGGACTCTGCACCTTTTTGCACAATTGTCAAAAAAAAAAAAAAATAATACAATTGTACCGGCATTACCAGATTACTAGCAACCTTTTATTGCTCAGTGACTGTTTTTCTCAATGTCTTTATGTCTCAAAATTGTTCTCGGTTAATTGACTGTCTGTTGTCGTACTAGAGCGGCTCCAACTACCGGAGACAAATTCCTTGTGTGTTTTAGACATACTTGGCAAAATAAAGATGATTCTGATTCTGATATACTGTACACTGCTGCGATGCATTATAATTTTATGTGGACAGTCGAAGCTACAAATACAACTTTGACAAGTTTTCAAGAGTGGTGGTTTGTGGTGTGAGCCATGTCCGCCCTTCGGTGGTTCCAGGGGATCCACAGCCAATTGTGCATCCAGAAAGCTCTGGTCCATCGCATCAAGGAGAGGCTGAAGTCAAAGTACTTTGAATCTGACATGGTCCCTGTCGAGATCAACGGCCAACTTCAGGAGATCCAAAAGACTCTGGAGCAAGTCGAGGATAAGGTAAACAAACGATGTCTGTGCAGATTCTCAGTCATCTAGGTAATGTTAATCTACAAAAGTTGAATGGAGACAATTGGACCCTCCTTGGTCGTTGAAGATGTTTCATCTTTAATCGAAATGACTTCTTCAGTTCAAAATTTTAGGTGTGGAGAGACATTAATAGGAGGACTCCACACCCAAAATTTTGAACAGTAGAAGCCTTTTGGGATAAATGTTAAATGTCTTAAGAACTAACAACAGTTCAGTTGCCTCCATCCAACTTTTGCAGGTAAACAAATGACCTTGATGGCATGTTAACACATTGGGCATGAGAAGAAGTCCTTATATCCATAACTCCTCCGTGCTTCTGTACCTGGTGACCCCTTTTTGCCTGATTTGTCCGTTCAGGTTGAAGAGGCGATCGAGAAGAGTGGACCCGTGCACAGAATCGCAGCAAAGCTACTCGAGACGCAAGCTGGCCTGAGGTCAGTGCAGGAGAGGCTGGAAGACAGAAGTTCCAGTGTGGCAGAAGCAAAGCTCGCTCAGAAGGTGGGTGGGGCTCTCGTGGAGCTTGTGAACCTCTGGCTTGAGACCATTTTCCTATGGACATGTTCTGTTCCTGCTCACTGATCCTTGTAGGACCACAACCCTGGAGGGGTTGTGGACATGTAAAGACATTTGAACCTGTAGTGTAGGTGACTTCTAACTCTATGTGCTGTTGCATCTGTGTGCAGATGGTGTGGGACAAGCTGGACAAGTGGCACTCGTGTGTTGCGGCGCTGGAGTCTGACGTGCAGGGCTTGGAGAGTCCACAGGAGGCACTGTACCTCACAGAAAGATTGGTGGAGGTGCAGCAGCTCCATGTACAGCTCGTCAAACAGGCAGAGCAGAAGACAACACTCCTTAGCAGGGTGGAAAAACGTTTTTGTTACGTTTTCAGCTTGACAATGAATATTTAATTGTTGTGAATAAATACGGAAGCAGCTTTCATGAACATTACCGGAGCTTCAAATTCATAAAAAAAAGATGATGGATGTTACCCCTGTGCTGCAATTGCATTTGTGATCGAGCTTGATGCCAACTGTTATCTTGTGCTTGTGGTCAGATGCAAACTTGGCTTGAGGAGCATCAGGAAATGATCAACAGCTCCAAGAGTTGGATGTCGGACTCTCAGTCGTGGCTCGCCGCTCCGCGCACTTACACCACGGCTAAATGTCTGAGTGAACACGTTGGAGCTCTGCAGGTCAGCAGAAGCACAAAGCTTCAACCAAATGAGCCTCCTTGCCCCAAAACTGTCCACCATGTTGTTTTTAGGTTTGAAGATGATGCCCTAATACAGTGTTTCCCAAATTTTATTGAGCAAAGGTACCCAGCGTTTTACATTAGAAGAATCTCACACAAAGCTCTTATTCTGTTCTAAGAATGGCAACAGATGGATACACGTTTATTTTACCTTCTGACATCGAATGGATGAACATTTCATTGTTCTGCCTGTCACTATATGTCGCTAGCGAAGATAGATGAACAAAGATGTACAGTGGAAAGTATTCAGACCACCTTAAATCTTTCACTCTTTGTTATATTGCAACCATTTGCTAAAATAATTTTTTCCCTAATTAATGTACACACAGCACCCCCATATTGACAGAAAAAAAACCGAATTGTGGAAATGTTTCCAGTTTATTAAAAATGAAAAACTGAAATATCACACAGCCATACGTATTCAGACCCTTTGCTCAGTATTTAGTAGAAGCACCCTTTTGAGCTAAGACAGCCATGAGCCTTTTGGGGAATTATGAAAGTTTTTCACACCTGGATTTGGGGATCCTCTGCCATTCCTCCTTGCAGATCCTCTCCAGGTCTGTCAGGTTGGATGGTGAACGTTGGTGGACAGCCATTTTCAGGTCTCTCCAGAGATGCTCAATTGGGTTTAAGTCAGCCCTCTGGGTGGGCCAATCAAGAACAGTCACTGAGTTATTCTGAAGCCACTCCTTTGTTATTTTAGCTGTGTGCTTAGGGTCATTTTCATGTTGGAAGGCGAACCTTCAGCCCAGTCTAAGGTCCTGAGCACTCTGGAGAAAGTTTTTGTCCAGGATATCCCTGTACTTGGCCGCATTCATCTCTCCTTCGATTGCAACCGGTCGTCCTGTCCCTGCAACTGAAAAACACCCCCACAGCATGATGCTGCCACCACCATGCTTCACTGTTGGGACTGTATTGGACAGGTGATGAGCACTGCCTGCTTTTCTCCACACATACCGCTTAGAATTAAGGCCAAAAAGTTCTATCTTGGTCTCATCAGACCAGAGACTCTTATTTCTCACCATCTTGGAGTCCTTCAGGTGTTTTTTTTTTTTTTTTAGAAAACTCCACGCGGGCTTTCATGTGTCTTGCACTGTGGAGAGGCTTCCGTTGGGCCACTCTGCCATAAAGCCCCAACTAGTGGAGGGCTGCAAGTGATGGTTGACTTTCGAGAACTTTCTCCCATCTCCCGACTGCATCTCTGGAGCTCAGCCACAGTGATCTTTGGGTTCTTTACGTCTCTCACCAAGGCACTTCTCCGCCGATTGCTCAGTTTGGCCGGACGGCTAGCTCTAAGAAGGGTTCTGGTCTTCCCAAATGTCTTCCATTTAAGGATTATGGAGGCCACTGTGCTCTAAGGAACCTGAAGTGCAGCAGAAATGTTTTTGTAACCTTGGCCAGATCTGCGCCTTGCCACAATTCTGTCTCTGAGCTCTTCAGGCAGTTCCTTTGACCTCATGATTCTCATTTGCTCTGACATGCACTGTGAGGAGTAAGGTCTTTTATAGACAGGTGTGTGGCTTTCCTAATTAAGTCCAATCAGTATAATCAAACACAGCTGGACTCCAATGAAGGTGGGGAACCATCTCAAGGATGATCAGAAGAAACGAACAGCACCCAAGTTAAATATATGAGTGTCACAGCAAAGGGTCGGAATACTTATGGCTGTGTGATGTTTCAGTTTTTCTTTTTTAATAAATCTTCAAAGATTTCAACAATTCATCTTTTTTCTGTCAATATAGGCTGCTGTGTGTACATGAGGAAAAAAATGAACTTAAATGAAATATGGCTGAAATATAACAGTGAAAAATCGAGTGGATGTCAGATAAGTTGGTTTGTGTGGTAGAGGCAAATGTGGAGGACCCAAGCGCAGGCGTGCAGGATATACTCAAAAGATTTACTACAGAAAAAGGAAATACAAATAGTACTTCATCCATCCATCCATTTTCCATAATGCTTATCCTCACTCGGGTGGTGGGCGTGCTGGAGCCTATCCTAGCTGACTCTGGGCGAGAGGGGAGGTACGCCCTGACCTGGTCACCAGCCAATTGCAGGGCAAAAAAAAAAACAAGAGTACTACAGCATGATAAAAACAAATTCCAAATGTCATTATAAAAAGTAACAAAGGAACACGGGAGAAACAACACTCAACACTGAAGACTATACGGGAAACATGATTACGAAGGCTACGTAACGTGAACGCAACAATGACCCGACACAGACTGACAGAAACCAGAGAACTAAACACAAACAAATTGATGAGACAATGAGGCACACCCAGACAAGACACGAGTGGTTAGAAGGAACTGATTGGTAGACTCAAGTAACAGGGCTGCTGAGAAGAGGGAAACGAAAACCTAACGAGTTGACAAGACATGAACAAGGGACACAGAAAAACACGACATACCATGAAACACAATAAGTCTATTCTAAATATAGTCCACAACGACGCATATCATGGCACAGTCGCTCAATGATCATGTTAAACATGTCGGACTTTCCACTAAGTCCATTTTTTAATCAGCTGACCTGTAGAAATGTAAATGACGGCTGGTGTTCTGTCTTCCTTCCAAGCAGTTTAACACACGTAACATCTTCTTTTGGACCAACATTTCACAAATTCAACCTATGGCGGTAGAGAAGAAGGCTAAAAATCCTCATTGAAGCCATTTCCCCTGTTTTCTCAGTCGCTCTGCCTTGGTCAAAAGACACGTAAGGGGTTTGTTTAACTAGTGGTGCTGTTGGAGAATGCTTCGGCTTTTGCCGCTCAGAAGACGAGTGAGGTGATGTTGAATTGGTCTCTGTCGCTGTTGTCTCAGACGGTGTTGAATGACTCGGAGCAGATCCGAACCACGTTGCAGGATTTCACTTCAGTCCTGGACCAAATCTCTCAAGCGGTCGAGGTCTCGACTCTTCGGGAACAATTGGCGGACGCCGACCTCCAAGTGGCAGCCGTTCAGGAGACTTTTGCGGCTCCATTGTCTCGACTTGAGCATGCTGCTGCTGTGAGGCCTAGATTGATAACGTTTGTGTCTTTTGTCTCTGCTTCTTTGCGTTGCTGATGTCTGCTTGTGTCGTCTTCTGGCTCAAAGGAGGTCAACATGATGGAGACTGAAGTCAGGAAGATGCAGAATAACATTGCTGAGATTAAGACTATCTTCTGTTCTCCAGAGACGTTTCCCAGTCCCAAGGAGAAACGTCTGAAGGTAAAGTGACTGTTCTCTCCTCAATGAAATACAAGTAAGTCCTCGCCTACTCAAAGCTCTTTGACAACTCCCAGATGGTTGAGCAGAAGATCCAGTCCATGAGGAGCAGCATAGCCGACATCCAGAAATCCAAACTGGACCTTCATCTTCCAGAAAAGGCAGAGGAGACCTTGACTGTCTTTAGTGTCATCAATCAGCTACAAACTTTGCTGCTGGAACTGGAGAAGGTTAGTCAGTCAATCAGCTGAACAGTTACTAGGTCAGTCAGTGGGCCACAACAAAGTGTTTTGCTCACATTGTAGAAGGTTCCAGCTCTGTTCATCCAGCATCTTCCGACTCAGACTCAACATACTCAACAGGTTCAAGGCAGAGCCCAATTGGTGACATCCCAACCAGAACTAGAGGAATCCAGCTCAGAAGAGCCCGAGGTGAGTTGTAATTCTCGTCAAAGGTCCAAACAAACGACTCCTTGACGATGTCGCCTGTAAGGTGGGCGATGCTGAGCCGGGCCGCATCAGGATTGCCCACGTCGAGGACAATGTGCTACAACGCTCTGGAGACTCACCGATGACAGCGAAAAGAGCGACGCCTGAGCAGAGACGCTCGGAGATGGCCGACAGTGGGCCGGTAAGGACCACGAGACCAGAACCCAGACTAAAAGCACATAAATATTGATGAATGTAGTACAAATTCAATATGCATATAAAATAATAAACATTTAAGCATTCTCACTGGATTTTCATTCTCATGGGCTTTGAGTGGCTGCTGGAGACATCTCACATTCTCGGACAGCACAATTAGTTTGGTTTTAAGCCCTAAGACGGCTCCTCTGCACCTTGGAAGGCTAAGCCAGAGGAACATTCTGACCATTTAGAAGAACATAAAACTCCTGGATATGCTTCGGGAAGGACGTAGTTACCCGCCCGTTGTGTTGAGAATGCAAAACAAGAAGGTGGACGTCGACTCTCAACACAACATATGGAACGCAATACCTTCGGCATTTCTGCCATGTAGGGGTATTCACAGCACTTCAATGCAGTACTGTACAGTTTTTTTGATACATTTTATGCTTGCATTTTTTTGTGTGTGTTCAAATACTGTACATTTGCGATGCGTTTGAAAATTGTGGGAGGGGTAATCATTGTGGCGGCACGGTGGACGACTGGTTAGCACATCTGCCTCACTGTTCTGAGGACTGGGGTTTCAAATCCAGCCTGGCCTGTGTGGAGTTTGCATGTTCTCCCCGTGCCTGTGTGGGTTTTCTCCGGGTACTCCGGCTTGCTCCCCCATCCCAAAAACATGCGTGGTAGGTTGGTTGAAGACTCTAAATTGCCCATAGGCGTGCATGTGTGTGCGAATGGATGTTTGTTTCTATGTGCCCTGCGATTGGCTGGCAACCAGTTCAGGGTGTACCCCGCCTCTCGCCCGGAGATAGCTGGGACAGGCTCCAGAATGCCCGCAACCCTTGTGAGGATAAGCGGTACAGAAAATGGATGGATGGGTAATCATTGTCAGTCTGCATGCCAACAACTACTAACGGCTTCGAATCGACTTGATGTAAACTTCACTGAAGTGTTCCTCAGCCAAGAAACACAGTTTTCACATTAGTGGTTTCACGCAAAAAAAATGAGGCAGGTAGCCGCTACCCCGTCGTCATTGTCCGCTTTCGAGCATGTTGGTCTTGTTTCTGCAGCGAGGGCGTGACGGCGGTGGTGGCGACGGCGATGATGACAGTGGCGGTGGCGGTGGCGAGGTGCTCCCAGCTGAGGAGGCCTGTCAGAAAATGGGAGGGGAGGCGCCGGAACTGAAGGCAGGTGCAGGAGGTGTTTTGTGGTGGCTCTGGGATACTTTCCAGGGTGCTTCTCCAGAGGTAACAAAGTCAGCCATCGAAGGCCACTACTACTTCTTCCTCAGTCTCTGTTTTTGCTCATCCCACTTGTGCTTACCTTTAATCTCCGCTCAGAGTTTCCATAAATCATCTCGGGCCGCTTTTCCACTGTACACTACCTACTTGGCTCAGACCCTTTCTACAGTACGTTGGGCCGGAATTCAGGACTCGCTTCAGAGTCATAATTCTGAATATTCTTATTTTGTTGTTGTTATTTTTATTACTGTATATTATTTCTTGATATGCTTATTTAATTGATTAATGTGTTGTACAGTTTGTTTTCTTTTTTGTTAATTTAATTAACTATGGCACATGCGTTGCTAAGTTTGAAAAAAACGTGTTAAATGTATGAGACTGTTTTGCTAAAACAGACAAAATCACAGAAGTTCGTATACTAATGGCCGCAAGTTCTGAGCCACCAAAAAGACTGATGCTAGCTCGGATGAATATGTTAGATGATGAAACAGGCGGTTTTTTGGATTACAAAAGACCAGGACGACTGAGGTCTGTTCATTCATTCATTCATCTTCCATTCCGCTTATCCTCACTCGACCTCAGGGTCGCGGGTGTGCCGGAGCCTATCCCAGCAATCTTCGGGCGAGAGGCGGGGTACACCCTGAACTGGTTGCCAGCCAATCGCAGGGCACATATAAACAAACAACCATTCACACCTACGGGCAATTTAGAGTCTTCAATCAACCTTGCATGCATGTTTTGGGTCCTCAGAACCGTGAGGCTGATGTGCTTGTGAGGATCAGCGGAATGGAAGATGAATGAATGAATGAATGAATGAATGAATGACTCATCTTCAATCAAGTGAGTCATGAATTCTGGCCCACCCTGTCTACACGCTGATGATGCTTTTCCATTGACAAAATTAGCTTAGCCTGTTGCTGTGCCTAATTTAGCTGTGCCTTTGGATGCTACAGTAGCTGACGCCGCGGTCTCCACACAGCTGCAGCGCTCCATTTTCTCGCTGCGCTCATTCTCCTCGCAGATAACATTTGTTATCACTACTTGGTGAAAAGGCTTTTTTCAGTTGCTAACACACAGCCTACTGGCACATCATTTCTAACATCTTGTAAATAATCCTTCAAAATGTCTTGTCTGCTTGTCGCTTGCTTCACTGGCAAGAACTTCTGCAGTTCATCTAGTTTGCAGTGACCAAACCTTTTTTCTTCCATCATGTTAGTTTATTTCTTTTTTATATTGTCTTTTTCATTGTTTGCATCAGGACGTCAGCAGCGTTAGTGTCCCAGAAAGGAGCCAAGCTTCACGCGGACAAAGTCAACAGGTAATATAAATACTGTATATTCATAACTATGTTCATGTGTTGCGGATGCTGTTTGATTAGTAGACGACTACCTTACTCCAATTTTGGCTGGCAACACAAAGCTGAAAATTGACCAAGCGGGGTCTCCTAACTGGTAAAACAAAGTTGGAGGCACACGTAAGTCCAGGCACCATTGTACTGGAAAAATCTTACGGCGCACCACCACACTAAATTGCCACAAATACTTCAAACACTGAAATTAGGATCATCTCGTCTCAATTTTCTTGACTGTGACATTTGGTCCTTTTTAGTTGAACACTTGGCTTTTATTCCGTTGTGAACGAGTGCACAGAATATTCAACCTCAAAGCAGGAAAACACAAATTTGAGCAAGCAACAAGGCGAAATGTAGCAAAGCATACAATCGAACAAGGACAAATGGCAAAATGTGGACAATATTCGGGCAGCTAGCTCCTGTCTCTCTAGCGCTTAGGAACCTGACTAATGAGGATCACGCAGAGGCTCCAAGCGCTTTTCCACACAACCGAAACAAAAACACAGCAGCCAACAGAAACATACCATCATGACATTTTTGGGAATGAATGCCAAAAGGTGCATTCACAGGTTCATTGGACGTTTTCCCATCTCGTGAAAGAGCATTTCAGTGTTCTGCCAGTCACGCTACATCACTGGCATAGATACTGCATATTTGTCAATTTTTTCAGACTGTTGTGGATCAGTGGATGACTCAAATAAGACACAATCGGATGTTTTTACTGACACACAGACTTTTATAAGCGCCCGGGACACCAATCATTCCAGGAAGTCCGCTCCCATTCTTGGAATTGCGAGGACAATCAAAACAATGGCGGGGGGGTATATTCACGTCAGAGGAACTCAAAGGTGTGAACATCTTTTCATGCAGTTATACAACCAGGTCAGAAAGACCCCTGCTCTGCTGTGGGTTCACATGAGTTCATGCAATCCTATTGTCCTTCTACCATATATTCCCCCTTTTGGGGTCAATGACCCCAAACCAAAGTGATGTTTCAATTAAGTGAGATTGGTTGGGAATCACTGCTCTAACATACGTTGAAGGAAACGAACGAGTTGCATTTGTGTTGACGTCCACTCACCTCACTGTTTGTTTGTTTGTTTGTTTGTTTAGGGCTCCGGTGCCCCCGATGATAGTTCCTCTGAGGCTAGATCCTCAACCCTGGACTCAGTCAGATGTCAGAACTTCCCCGATCGCATGGTAAACACCTCCACCTCCACCGTCTCCAAAGCTCAGCCCCGTTCCCAGCAGAGATGTTTGCTTTGCTAGCTGTAGAAACCCTTCAAGTCTTCTCATTGCCAAGCTGACTTGAATGAAGCCAGCTTCTTTTAGAGCCCAAGAACACCCGTGTCCCTCCATGTGTTTCCATGGCAACATCATTAGCTAATTAGCAAGTAGCCATGCAGGCCAATGTTTACAATGAGAGTGATTTCGTTTGTTTGTGTGTGTTTTTAGCATGTGAGCTAGCAAGAGTGGCGCATGGACCTGATCGATGTTTTCGTAAAAGTTACTAATAGACAAACTCCATGTTGTGTTTTCTAATCATGTTTGCTGATATGCTAATATGCTTTTTGTATTTCCACACGCTAAGTCTGTTTACTCTGCCAACGTCATTAATAAAAGTGATCAAAAGTCTTTACTCAATCAAATGAGGCCTTGAGGCCATGAAAATGCACTTTTGACATGTTTACTCATTGAACTCACCACTGCTGGCAGGTGAGGTTAGGATTAGGTTTGCTTAACATGAAATCATTGAACCTCATCGGTTGTTTTGAAGATGTACATTGACACGATGTGAAAGTTGTTTTCACCCGGCAGCATGACCCTGACGAGTCTTCCGCGTCCTCCTCTTCGCTTTTGCCCTTCTTGACTCGCTTTTCTTTCCACTTTGCAAACAAGCAGAAGTGCCAATAAATCACCACCATTGATCCACTTCTAAGTCTCTTTCTGTCTTTGTGTCTTTGCTCATCACGGGACAAATAACACAAAATAATAACACTCACAGATTTGCTTTGATCCTTCTTTGCCTATTCAACAGTTTGATAACACGATGACAAATGTGACGATGACCTAATCGATTTTTTGTTTTACTAAGAAATGTGACGATGATGTTATCAAGTTGTTGTTTTACTACCCTAACCAGAAGGTGGCGCACTTGTTCCTAGGTGTTCATTTTTAATTGTAATACAAGAAAAAGAAGCCATGCTAACTTGATTATCAAGGCCTGTATAATGGGTCGGTAATTCCTCTCCCCTCCACAAGAGGGAGACATTCCACACAAAACGCTTTTGTAGGAAGGCAAACGTATTTGTCCTTATCTTCGATGCCAATATTTGACTGGTCACTTTATTAGGTACACCGTCTAATCTGTGAAGACGACTCATCATCGCGACACGCCAGCGAGACGGAATAGAAATGAATCCAGATGAAATTATTGCTGCCTATGAAGTGCCCTGCGATTGACTGGCGACCAGTCTCCTCTCGCCCTCAGTCAACTGGGAAAGACGACAGGTCTCCCGTCCGTCGCCCTCAACACCGAAGTCATCGAAGACGGACGGACGGATGATGGACGGCAAACTGCCTGAAGAAAGGCGTCGCGAGCTTGATGCTAATGCTAATTAGCATCTATTTGGTGCTACGGATTGAAAACGAGCGGTGCGGCAACAACCTGTAGACAGACAATTTAACACTACCGAACAGTTCAAATTTCAGTTCACAACTTTTCAAATAAACTAGTTCAGTGCATAGTTCACTTTCCAAAATTGGAACTAGTTCCTAGTCCTCCCCCCCTCGAAATGTTGCTGCAAGCGATTACCGGCCTCCGAATGCTGGCATTGGTTGCCAGCCATTCAGTCCACACTGGTAGCTCGCTGCAGCTTTCACCTGACAGTTTTAAAAAAAAAAACAGGAGGAAAAACTTCTGCTTGAATTCTCTCTTTTTTTAATTGAAACAAAACCGTGACTGAAGTCTTAATGTGCAAACGCAATCTGAGGTAGGAACCTGAGGATGTGCGTCCGAATGCAACGGTCGGAAATGATGAAAGGAGGACATCGTGTGCTTTGTGGAGGCAGACGGAGTGCTGCTGCTAGTAGCGCCCGTGTCACTAGTGCAGGTGTAGCGACGGGCGGGTCACCAGTAGTGCACGTGTGACGGCGGTCGGGTCACTGGTGCGGACCGCGTGCGTTCGCTTCTCTTGTTCCGCTGCGCAGCGTTCAACACGCGACGACAGGACGGACGTCGCAAGTCGCGTTCAGTGTCCGACATCGACCATGAGCAAAATATTGGAGCTCATCGATTCTTCTATTACAAAACAAAACAAAACCAATTCCATATTATGATCGTATAAAGTTTTAACAAAGGCATTCTGATACAAATGAGAAATTTCCTCGGAATGCATTTTGACAATTATGCATGACAAAAGAAGCAAAGAACAAAATTCGCTCCCATTTACGGAGTGCCCCCGGACGTACCCCGCTCAGTCACGCGGCCTCGTCGTGACCGTGAAAGGCGGCGGCCGACACCGAACCGCTTGCCAAATACGGCGTTTTTCCCCGACGTGAGAAGAGAAGGTTCGTTCGCAGGGGGATTTGCCGGGTTTTCTCCCGGAAGTCCCGAACCAAAGCTCGAAAAAAAGCGCTCGCAGACGACGTTCATTGGAGCCCAAACTAACCCAAAACATGAACGACTTCCTGAACTTTGGTTCATTGAACTCATTCAGAACAACGCTGGTACTCACCGCCACATAATCGTGTCGTCCCGATGTGCTCAGAGAGGAGTCGGAGCTATTTTGAGTCCTCAACGAGGACACGCCTCACTGCAATAGGATTGGCTAAACGTTGTTTTTTTTATATAATTGCCGTCCATTTTGCGCAGATGTTCTCTTTTCGCTGTGGGCCCCCGGCCCCTTTTCTGCCCCAGCCCCTTGAAAATCTGCAACGGCGCGAACTGCTACTTGAAATATGAGTTTTTCATGAAAGACTCCATTTTTCAAATGTACAAATTAAAAATATGTTGAATCAAAATGAAATAAACATCAACAATGAAGAATTGATGGTGATTTTATTTTGGATTTGATTTGTTTGGTTTTGGATCTTCACGATTGTCACCCCACTCGAGAACACATCCGTCCATTTTCTCTCCACGCAGCTCGCGGGCATGCCGGAACCTATGCCAGCTACCGATGGCCAAGAGGCGGGCGCACCCTGACTGGTCGCCAGCCAATCGCAGGGCACATAGAAACAAACAACCATGGAGAACATGCAAACGCCACACAGGCGAAGTCAGAATTGAACCCGCAACCTCAGAACTGTGAGGCAGATGTGCCAACCGGTCGGCCACCGACGCTAACGTGTCTTTTTTTTTTCCTTACTGCAAGATTAAAAAAAAAAAATATATATATATATATATATATATATATTGCACCTGTTTTGCTTTGTTGTTGTTGTTTGTTTCGAAAGGAATAGGAATGATTTTTACTTGACTTTTTCACTTTGTTGACTTCCCGCCGATCGCTCAAAGGTCACGTGCGCGTGGCTGCCAGCGGCCCGTTGGGAGGAGTCAAAGCGGTTCGACTCCGCCCAGCGCGGCCCGAAGCGGATCGCGTCTGCGGGCAACTATTCCTCTCTCACGCGCGGCAGGTGTGCCGGTCTGGTTCTGTGCAGGACCCCCGCAAAGGCAGACTCCTCGCCGGCCGGGACCGGGAGGGGCCGCTCCCGGACGCGCTGCTGCGGGCGGACGTCTGCCTTGGTGCGGCGCGACTGCGGCTGGCGGCCGCCGGGGAAGACGGCGAAGAGGAGCGCGTGACGCAACAACCGGTCGCCTGCCAGGTACGCCGCGTCGCGCCCGCGGTGACGTCACAGCCCTCGAACGGCTCCCCCCAACGTTCCGATCCGAGTAGCGGTCACGTGATCAAGTCGACACACTTTCTGTTGAAACGTTGCCCGACTTTACAACAGACTCAGATGACTTGAATCGTCCCACAAGGTCAATTCACTTTTATCATCAACCCGTCCAGAGGAGAACAGTAAGAACAAGAAGAAAATCGAGATATGTGCATTCACATACACGTGCTGTCTATCTACATACGCTGTACATCCACACAAACACAGCAATTGAACAAGATGGCTGTTTTCTTCAAATATGAGACAATAGATGCAAATATTTGAGTGAAGTGAAAGGTTGCGTCGAAATGAAAAGGATGGCAATCAAATCCGAGAAACAGTACCGTTCCAAAAGATTGGGCTTACTTCGTGACGTTCTTGCTTTTGAAAGAAAAGCAGGACTGTTCTTCAATGAAAATAACATTCAACTCATCAGGAAAAGTTCGGGCCGCCCGCTGTTGAGGACGTCACCGCTCGGTTGGATTTCGATTCTTTCGGTTGCGAGTCAATTCGCTTTGGTGCATATTCAGTAAGAAGTAGAAATGGAGGAATAATTCAAGTACCGGTGGACAGTTTTTCAAGATGAATTTTCATGCTTGGTTTGGCACCTCACATTTGATAAAAATACAAATCAAATCAAATTAAACGATTGCGCAACAGCCTGGGACAAAAAACAAATGCACAATCACGTCACCTTGAATAGTTTTATTTCCTTTTGGAAATTAGGATGACAATCAAAATTCTGCCTTGCACAGCTTCTAAAAGACCGTCCGCTTGTGGCCCCCCACTGGGCAGGAGGCGAATTGATTGCTGAATCGATATCGGATTGGGATATTGCGTCGCATAAATTAACCGATATTTTTACTCACCGCTCGCTAAGAGTAAGCTGAATTGTGTATTTGTTGTCAAAAGTTGCTGTCACAGGTTCAAAGTTCAGAAGCGGCACGATGTCCCTTTTATCTGCGTGGGGGAGGGGTAGGACACGTTCGACTGATGCATTGTGACAAACGCGCGACTCTCATAGCGTCCGCTCACCGGACACCCGACTAGGTACGCGGTCGACACACGTCACCACAAACAGACGCAACAATATGTTGACGATATTGACGGACGTTGCTGTCAAAACGTCAGTTGGAGTCGTCGTTACTTTGGGATGAGGATCGATTTTGCTTTCGTCGCTTCAGGAGATGTTCTCGGAGTCGGAGTCGGGCCCCGCCGGCCCCTCGGACCGGGACGTGCCGCTCGGTCGCGGCGAGGCGGCGGAGAGGGACGGCGGCGTGGGCCGGTCCGAGGAGGCGGCCGAGCTACTTCGGTCCGAACTGGAGCTCGTCGAGTCTCAGCTGATCCCCTTCCAGAAACTTCCGCAGGCCAAACAGGAGACGGTACAAGAGGTAAAGCAAACGTTCCGCCCACCAGGGGGCGCCACACACTTCGCTTCCCATTTGAAATACATTCAGTTCAATGGACAGTGTTAGGGACCATTCAGTGATGCATTGACACCCCCCCAAAAAGGCTTATGATGCCACGAGATGGTGTTAAAGCACTACTTTTATCGAAATGAAAATCCTCAACATCGTAGTTGATTGGCGTCAAAGCAATACTATTAGAATGGACCGAGACAATTCGCGCAAAAAGCCACAAATACGAGACGCTCATCAAAATCACCATGAAAAAAACGGTTTTTGACACCCCCCCCCCCAAAAAAAAGAAAAACGGGAATAAGTGGGGTTTCAGCAAATAATGGGATATGGGTTCCCCCAAAAGCCCACAAATAGGTGAAAGTGTGAAAATGTGGGCTCCACCGTTTTGCTTGAGACAGAGCACAAAAAAGCAAGAGAAAAAAAAAGCGAATAGGTGATTTTTTTCAAGGGAATAACGGGTGAAAGGTTACACCCCCCCCCCCCTATTTTTTTAAAAATTAAAAAACACAAATAGCTTAACTGCGAATATGTGGGGTCCACTGTCATTTGCTCAACTAAATTTCTCATCAAATTGAATCCACCAAGAATGTACAGCAGGCAGCCAGCCACCAGGGGGTGCTGCCTCCACGTCATGTTCTCAAACGCTTCTAACCTCCTGACGGCCTTTCCCAATTGACTTCGGGCAAGAGGCGGGGCACACCCTGAACCGGTCGCCAGCCAATCGCAGGGCCCTTCTAGACAAACAACCATTGGCGCTCACACCCACACCTACTGGCAGATTTCAATTCGATACGGACAGTCTTCAATCAACCGAGCGTGCACGTTTTTGAAATGTGGGAGGAAACCGGAGTACCTGGAGAAAAACCACGCAGGCACGGAGAGAACGTGCAAACTCCACACGGGCCGAGCCGGATTTGAACCCGCGACCTCGCAACGGTGAGGCGGAGGTGCTAACCAGTCATCACTGTGCCACATATTTCAATGTTTGAAATCATCATTATTCTTTCGTCTCAATTTACACCGTACATTCATTTCATTTATAAAACCTTTTAAATTCATTTGCAATAAAGATTATGTCGATCAACAATTATCCATCCATTTTCAACACCGCTTATCCCGGCAAAGGTCCCGGGGCGCTGCGCCGGAGCCTATCCCAGCTGACTTGGGGCGAAAGGCGGACGACACCCCGAACTGGTCGCCGGTCAGTCGCAGGGCACACGTAGACACGGACATCCGTTCGCACTCACATTCACAGCGTCACTGAGTGGGACCTGAACCCACGCTGCCCGCACCAAACTCAGGCGAGTGCACCTTTTAAAACAAAAGAACTGTGGGCCTGTGAAGACCTTTGAGACTCTTTTGTGATCGGGGGGGGAATCTACTTGACTTGACATTATTGTTATTATTTATTGCATTGCATTATTGCATTTTATCCAATCGACTCAAACTAAGAATGTACAGCAGGTAGCCAACCACCAGGGGGTGCTGCCGTCATGTCATATTTCAATATTTGAACCAAGCAAGATTCTTTCATTATTCTTGATTTAATACATTTCAGTGATAAAACACCTGCATTTAATTCGAAATAAGGATGATGTTAAAGATGTTTATCACATGTATTTGAATCTATTCCATGTATAATTCACTGCGATTGGCTGGGTGCACCCCGCCCGGAAGTCCTCTTGGCTCGGCGACCCGAGTGAGCACGCGCGGTTGCGGAAATGGAGGGATGGAAGCACGAATGCGTGTGCGAGCGGCTTTGGTGGAGAGAAAGCGCTCTAGAAGTGCAGTCCATTCACCATCCATCCATCCATCCATTTTCTGAGCCGCTTCTCCTCACGCGTGTCCCTGAACTGGTCGCCAGCCAATCGCAGGGCCCACATAGACAAACAACCATTAG
This sequence comes from Phyllopteryx taeniolatus, assembly GCF_024500385.1. Taxonomy (NCBI): domain Eukaryota; kingdom Metazoa; phylum Chordata; class Actinopteri; order Syngnathiformes; family Syngnathidae; genus Phyllopteryx; species Phyllopteryx taeniolatus. Next base: position 32,938,311 of record NC_084507.1, read on the forward strand.
CACTCACATTCACACCTACGGGCAATTTAGAGTCTTCAATCAACCCAGCGCGCGTGATTTTGGGATGTGGGAGGAAAGCCACGCAGGCACGGGGAGAACACGCAAACGCCACACAGGCGGGGCCGGGGATTGAACCCGGGTCCTCAGAACTGTGAGGCAGACGCTCTAACCGGTCGCCCAGTCCATTTACCATTTACCGTAATTCTTTGGATCCAATCAGCTCAAGTTCAGAAGGCGGCGCTGCTGTCTTCATGTCGGCTCATGTTTTAGGGATTTTCTAAGATTTTGAAGTGACGCTCTCCAGACGTTTTTGTCACCATTGAATTCATTTTAAATGATATATTCATGAAAGTTGTAAAATGTACTTCGTTTGATTTCACCAATTCATTCAATCGATGAAAAAATGTGTTCATTCAGGTTATCTTCGCTGCTCAATTGTGTGCGCCAATCATCAAAATCAATGATCGGGCTTTTATTTGTCGTTTGAGTTGTTTACATTAAAGACCATTTATACTTCCTGCTTTCATATACCCACGTGCACGTACGGTTTGAAAGTCGCAACTATTCTACACCTGTTTATTGATGGGTTAGCACATTTTGGATTTCCGCTACTCTCCTGAAACATTCGTATGTGATTTCAGCTGATTTTAATTTCCATCGCTAGAATTCTTAGCGTTCTCGTAGCTGGCGACGTTTGCCGTCTCTCTCGCTGCTTTGCCATCGTCGAGACGGCAAAAGGAAGTCAAACGTTTCCGCTGTCCCGGGTTGGCTTTCGTTAGCGCACGCTACCCCCTTTCCCTGACCGAATTATGACCCACCCCAGGCGGAGCGCCCCCTGGCGACCAGGCTTTGGCTTCAGGAGCCGTCGCCCTCTTCCGGCGGCAAAATTCAGCGGCCGAGCGGCCCGCAGCGGCGGGAGGCGGGCCTCGGCTCGTTCGAAACCCAGAGACCTCGAGTCTCGCCCGGCCGGCTTTGAGATCCCGGACCGGCCCTTGTCCGAGTTGTCAATGGAGTTTTGTTTGTTCAGGAGTTGGAGCGACAGCCGAGCGAGCAGCGAGGCTCGACGCGGGCCGCGGCCGGACTCGCCCCCCGAGGAGCCGAAGAGGCGCCGGCGTCGCCACGGTAACACATGATGCTTTCGCCTGTGCGGCATGTACGATGTTCTTGTTGTCTATGGGATGTCGCTATCGCTGTGTTGGATTGATGACACTTCAGGGGACCGACCGCCACATATGACGCATTTTTTTATTGAATTTTATTTTTGAAAGGTTTTTATTTTTCAAGGCTAATATCATGAGTCGGCACGCCGACAAGCGGCGAGTACATCTGCCTCACGGTTGTGAGGTTGCGGGTGCAAATCCGGCCTGGCCACTCCGGTTTCCTCCCACATCCCCAAAACATGCACGCCAGCTCAATTGAAGACTCGAAATTGCCCGTAGGTTCGAATGTGTCTGACGATTGATGTTTTCATGGCTTTCATGGAGAATGACACAAATCGAAGAATACTTTCTGTTGAGAGGCTGAAATTCGGAAGGTTTGGACAATTTGAAAGTTCAACAAGGTCAACGATAAAAGATGAATGGAGTATCCAAATTGTTGTCGATGAATTAAATCCATGAATTGTTGCACTTGTGGTCTCGTGTGTGATGTTGTTTATGTTGTGAAAATGTCCTGGAATCATTTAGTTGGGTTTCACTTTGGAAAGTTTGTCTTTGAGGCGACTGGAAGCGGATGAGACGGGAAGGAAGCGTGAAGGTGTCAAATGAAGTGCAAATGATTTTTCGCCCACAGGAGGTCTCCCGCTGAGGACGCGGCGGCGGGGCGGTCGGGCCTTCGCCGCGGGTTGCCGGAGCTGGAGGACGGCTGGAGGCGGCCGGCGGATTCTCAGGTGAGAAGAAGAAGAAGTAGAGCTCGACGATCACACTTCTCCCCCCGCCCGGCTCCATTCGCACCTCCTGCCGCCCGCCGACTTTAACGAGCGTGGCGACGCGCTCCTCTGAGTTCGTCTTTTCATCCCCGTCAAGGTGACAAAATCGTCCGGCGCCGACGAAGCCGGGGGATGTCCGATCGCCTCCGACGACCTCGAGGAGCCTCGAGCTCGCGTCGGACGCCTGGCGCAGCGGGTGAGACCCACGCGGTGCCCCCGAGGACACGTCTTCGCGAACTTTTGGGCGAAATCGGATGATTGCTATAATGATGATCACGACTGATTCTGATGATGATTATTGTGATCATTTTAGTTGTGATGAAAATGAAAGCGCTTTTCTGCACAGCGGGAGGACGAGGAGGAGGATCCGAGGGGCGGCGAGGAAACGGCCGCGCACTGCAAGCATTTGGCGCGCAGCCTGACGAGTCTGGCCGGTGTCGGCCGCGAACGTTTGGCGCGGTCGCCGCGGCTCCGCAGCGCGACCGGCCTGAGCCAGCAACTCGCCGCTCACACGGTCAATTTACGCTTCGGGCTTTTTCTTCACATTGGTGTGGTACAAGTGCCGCTCATTCACAGATGATTTTAGTGAGCACCTTCAGAGAGAGAATGGCAACATTGATGCCAGCGGGCAGCGGGGGCGCCGCCACTATCGCGTCAACGCAATTACGGAACGCAGCGGCGCTGTACAAAAGAGCAAGTTCACTGCACGCGACTGTGCCACGTACGTCGTTGTCAAGCAATGTTGATCTCAGAACATCGCAAATAACGTCAACCATTGAAATCATGTCGCTGTCCAAAACGGCAACTTTTCACGAAATCCCCAAAATGTCATTTGGCTTGACTCGGCCAGCAAGTTGCTCTCGTAGCTTCTCTTGCTAACCATCTTCAGAATTGCTCACGAGACTCTGCACAAAAACACTTTTCCGTACTTCCCAGAATCAAACGGCTGTTACATCATCATGCTCGCAAACTCTTTTCTAAAGCTGCTGAATAAGAAATGGAACGATGAGCAAATGAATCTGCGCACAACTTACCTTTGTGGCTGACCTTTGTGACCTTCTGCACCGAAGCATGTCAGCCATCCCTTCTGAGTGAAACGAGCTTACTCAAATGTGTCTTACCTAATTATCTTCCCTCATTGTTGTCTAAAAAAAAACCATCCACACTTTCCTTCTTGGTGGCACACAATCGTACATCGCTCCCGCAAAGTCAGGAAGAGGCGGAGTTATTGTCGGACAGTTGGGCGTTCAAGGCAGGTTACAGATTTGTTCTCAAGCTATTTTCAGCGCTTTCAATTGGTTCATAATACCCAAAAATAACGGACGACGTGCAGACGGGCCAATTCAAGTTCCTGGACGAAACAAATATTGAAATGCAGCTTGTGGGGGAAATTGTCATCAACAATGAGGACGACTTTTTGCTTTTTCCATTTTGAAATCGTCATTTTCAGAGTGTGGTTAGTAGTTAGGTGAATTGGAGACTCTAAATTGCCCGTAGGTGTGAACGTGAGTGCGAACGGTTGTTTGTTCGTATGTGCCCTGCGATTGGCTGGCGACCAGTTGAGGGCGTAGCCCGCCTCCTGCCCTATGACAACCTGGGATAGGCTCCGGCACGCCCGCAGAAAATGGATGGATGGATGCTTAGTAGCTAGCATTTAGCTGCGGCACGCCCTAATGACAACAAAGTGAAACCTGGATGAAATGTTATCCCCAGAAGTTCTTCCACTTCCTGCACCAACATCTGCACGTCCTGCACTTCCTGAGCTGCAGAGTTCCCGAGAGCGCCCTCCCCATCCGGGCTCTGCAGGAGGAGATGCTCTCCCTGCAGACGCAGGCGCTCCACACGGGCGTCCGCATGGAAGAAATCCTTCAGGTTCCACTTCCTAACTAGCACGTTTGAGGGACATCATCAGCATTTGTTTTGTGTCACTTGTGTAACTTGTGGACCGGTGCCCCCTTCCTGTGGGCTTCAGAGGTGGCGGGAGTGGGAGGAAGACGCCGCCCGCTGCCGGTCGCTGCTGACGAGCGTGGAGACGGCACTTTCCGGCGGGCGCGTCCGCGCACCGGCGTCCCAGGTGATTTTCTCGAGAACGTCTCAACGTGTCGTTTCCTCGTCTCAACTCCTTCGCTGGCGTGGACGCTTCTATTGGTTAACTGGAATTCAACTTGTTTACTGCCACTCAGCGTGTTCGTCAAGAACAAAGACATTCAGTTTTGTAAACCACTGTAATGCCAAGCAGACGCCAGTAGATGGCGGCGTTGCATCGCTTTGGATTGGAGATTCGCACAGCTTTTGAGTAGAAGGTTAAGATTAGGCGGTGAATCTCGGCACTTCACGTCAGAAATGGCAACACGCTGGAAGTCGGACAAGTTTAGGCACCTGACACGCCAACGCAGCGTGTACAGTGGAGCCGCATTATTCACGGGGATTGGTGGCCGGGCCTGACCGCGAATAAAGAAAATCTGCAGTTAACTGACGCACATAATTGCAGCCCTATGGGGGCCACAAGCCAGTGCAAACCGTAGGCCGGTCCCAAGCCCGGATAAATGCAGAGGCTTGCGTCAGGAAGGCATCCGCCTTAAACTTTGCCAAACAAATATGAGCGTTCATCCAAAGAATTCCATACCGGATCGGTCGCGGCCCGCGTGGGTTTTCTCCGGGTACTCCCACATCTCAAAGACATGCGTGATAGGTTAATTGACGACTCTAAATTGAAATCAACTTTCATCCCAACAAAAACCTTTTAATTACGATCGGATGCACCAAAGTTTCTTGAAATGAGCAGACGTTCCGTTTCTATAGCGCTGGGACTGGTCACCGGCTTATGTCAGGGCACATATGGACAAACGTGCCTTCCTATCGACATGAAGCTAATATACTCAAATGTTTTTGGAATGCGGGATTTGCTAACCACTCAAAATGGCGAAACAAGAAAAGAATCAAAATTGACAAATCGTCGATTGCAGGATGCGTCTCGCATACTGGATGAGAACGCGGCACAGCTGGCTTGTACGCTGGAGGCGGGGCTTCGGCTGCAGCGGGCCGGCTGCACCCGAGTGGGCGTGGCCTGCGGGGATTTGGAGGCTCGCTGGACTCGACTCAACAAAACGTTCAAGCGACAGAATGCAGACATGGAGAGGAAGACAAAACTCAGCCACAGGTGACAAATCACAACAGTCAGGATCGTCATCAGATGCTGAGCTGGATCCTTCCTTACGTTGCTCCTGTGCCGCTAGCTTGCTATTTTCCAAAATGTTTGTTTCCTGGTTTTTCATCACTAAATGTTAGCATTTTTACTCCAATGAAAAGTTTAGGTTTATGTCCAGTTGCTGAATGTTAGCATTTTTATCCTAGTAATGTTTAAAAAAAAAAAAAAATGTTTTATCTTCATTTGCTAAATGTTAGCATTTTGTCTCCAGTTTCACACACGACTCCACTGCCCTCAGTGAGTGGATGGGCGTGGCCAGAGAGCTGATTGACAGGTGGAGTCTTCTGACGGTCTCGGCCACTGAGGACGCTGCAGGTGGCGAGCAGAGGCGGGAGGAATACCGTCGCTTTGTGGTGAGTCCTGAGTGGGTCAATTGCTTCTTTTACGGATGACTGAGGAGCTGACAGACTTAACAATTACGATGATTTGATAAATGAGCAGGCCCTGATCAAGGATCTTGAGGACCAAAGCAGACTCAAAGAAGCTGTCACCTCCCAGTTGGGGGAGCTGAGGGGAATTGACCGAGACTTGGGAGAAGATCCCGAGGATGGATCGTCCCTGTGCGAGACCCCGGACAAGGATCTCGATTGCATGAGCGAACGTCTTGGACGCTTGAAGCGCGACTGGTCATCTCTGCTGGCAGACGTTCCGACGGTCCAAAACGCTCTGCACAAGGTGAGCGGCCGTCGCTCCTGGATTAGCGCAAAAGTCACTTGAATGTTTTTGTTTGGGTCCTCCCGGGCAGTGGTGGATGGAGACGTTGAGCCAGCAGGAGGCGCTGCAGGAGCTGCAGGCCTGGTTGACGGACTCGGAGTCTCGACTAGAAGAGCGAAGACGGCGTGTGGGTCGAAACTCGTGCACCGCCGCCGACCTCTGGCTGCTCCTCAAGTACTACAAGGTAGACACAAAGATGGAACCAGGTTTCTCCAGGACGGCATGTTGGCTTCATTGAAGACCAGCAAATGGTGTTTGTCTATATGGGCCCTGACAGTGACTGACGTCCAGTCCTTAGTTTATCAACGTTCCCTGACCTAGACTGGAGACCATTCTATATTTTGCCAATATGTTTCCTGACAGTGATCGGTGACGGTCCGCTGTTTTTCACAACGTACCCTGCGGTTGGATGGCGACCGGTCGAAGGTGTACCCCGCCTATCGCGACTTCAATGACAAGAAAATGTCTGTCTGAAAGTGACTTGCCGTTGTAGTGCATTTTTAATAGCACCTGAACAGGGAAACTTTCACAGTACAGCAGAATGCATGAAAGAGAGCGATCGCTTCAGCTATCTTCTCTTTGAACGAGCTACTTCAAAGAGGGCAATTGCATTCTTGAGACCATTTGCTTATCTAGCAGGTCCCCCAGCTGTTTACAGGACAAGACGTCCTTTGGGTAAGCCAGGAGGCGAAGCCATAAACGGGGACAGCCATTGTAAAATCAAAGGGAACAATGACCATTTGGTACGGGGGGGAGGCTTAAACTCCAGACTTGCAGACATACAGACAGATTACAGACCGGCACCAAATGAATTTGCAGGGTGTACGGTTGATTCATGGACAGAAAGCCACCTTGTGGGCAAAAGTGACACCAAATATAGGTTAGGCGGAGTAGCTTAACCCATTCAGGCTTAGGGGCGGTACTTAAGTGTACGCCCACGGATGCGAGACTTTAAAAGCTTGTGACTGAGAATTTCGGGGGGGCTTTTAACGAATCTGACTTTGAAAACAGATGTTATGACACAAAGGCTTGTTCAATAAAGGAGATTTAGCCCAAATGCCTGCGCCTCAAAGTATTCTTTGCTCCTACCCGACGGTAACGCTCTCTCAGCCGGATGAGGACGTTTTCCAGACCCGGAAATTCACCTCACCGTGCGACCGCTCTTCTCTCAGGAGTGTCGTGCGGAGATGTCGGCGCATCGGGCCACCCTGGACCACGCTAGCCAACCTGGGCAGACGTGTAGTACCGGGAAGGGCCCGGGGGGGCGCTACGACGCCAACCGGCTGGCGGAGGACCAGGGAAGCCTCAAGCGGCGCTGGCTCATGATGCAAACGACTCTCGACGTTCAGGTAGAAAGGAGGCCTTTTTGTTTGGAGGTGAAAATTTATGATAGAAGTGACTTTTGGGTGTTTTGTGTCTGTAGCGGCTGCTCACCCGTCCATCCATCCATCCATCTATTTTCTGAGCTGCTTCTCCTCACTTGGGGAGCCCATCCCAGCCGTCATTGGGCATCATTCTCACTCACCTTCACACCTACGGGCAATCAAGTGTCAAATTCAGTCTTTAGTAATCTGACCTTTTCTGAAAATAAAGCGCGAGTGAGTAAATTTAGCCAAATTGTGACATAACAGTGGGGCTAATTAACATAATAACCACCCCTACACACTGTTTCTCAACCAATGACATGATCAGCTAGGCTGGACTAAGTTCCAGATCGAAAGAACCACTCCGCACTATCGGCTCAATCTCATTTCTTTATTTCCTTCTTTTACATGTTAGGTCCTCCCACCAGAGATCCCATTGAGGAAATGTCTTCATTTTATGGAGACATCCTGTTACGTCATGTCATTGACGCATGCCTCAAATTGATCTATTATGTTCAACATGTCTTCTTTGATGATGTTTTAGATTTCTTCTGTTCGTCAGACAAATATTTTCAAGTAAAGAGAAGTTCTCTTACCTGGCTAACGTGTCAGTTGACTCTCACGAAGGCCGAAGCGTCAGCCGAAACTTTACCTGAAAATTATTTGTCTGAACACAAGAAATCTAAAATCAATCGTCCCTGTGTCTTACTCTCACAACACATGGCCACTTTAAGCTTACGTCCGCAAAGGAAACAGCAGCCGTTCCTCGATTTGAGCTCCTTCGTGACACCTGCTCGATGCGCCATCCTCGCTCCTCGATGTGGATTTAAGACATTTGAGATGCGTCTTAATGTTGCGGCGGGAAAACAACTTTTGGGTTGCGGTCGAAGCATCAGGGAGCGAGGAGTTAGGAACGTTGACATTAACAGAAATGACATCCACTCATCATGTCAAAGCCAAAAGATCACGGATTAGCATTAGGTGAAAGTGTTACCAGAACAAATTGATGTCTTACTAATGTTCAGCTAAATGATCAATCTGGACGTGGGAGGTCGTTGTTTGGCGCCACACCTTGCTAAATGGACTGCAGTCCACCTTAATGGACAAGTTTAATTCGGTGCCTTGGCGGTGAAATGCTGCTTGTGATAATTTTTTTAGATTAGTTTACATAAGGCGGGGCGGCACGACTGGCTAGACCGTCTGCCTCACAGTTGTGAGGACCGGGGTTCGATCCCCGGCCCCGCCTGTGTGGAGTTTGCATGTTCTCCCCGTGCCTGCGTGGGTTTTCTCCGGGCACTCCGCTTTCCTCCCACATCCCAAAAACATGCGCGCTAGGTTCATTGAAGACGCTAAATTGCCCCTAGGTGTGAATGTGAGTGCGGATGGTTGTTTGTTTATGTGTGCCCTGTGATTGGCTGGCGACCAGTTCAGGGTGTACCCCGCCTCCTGCCCGAAGATAGCTGGGATGGGCTCCAGCACTCCCGCGACCCTTGTGAGGATAAGCGGCTCAGAAAATGGATGGATGGATAGTTTAGATAACTTTTATTCGTCCCACAATGGGGACATTTGCATAATTTTAGAAGCAATAGTGGATACAGGAAAAAATGCATGTAAGGACACAGAAAATGTATCCGTTGTATGTGCCGGAGAGGTTCACGTGTCGCTTCTTAAAACGACTCGTCTGGTGTTAGAGTTGTTATCCACGTCTCCGTAAACAGCAGCAGGCTTTCCTCCCGAAAGTCTTATCTCATGCTGGGTTAGCGTCACTAGCTTGACCATCCTATCGGGGATAGGTTCAATCTTCCCCATGATAACAGATGGAAGACGAGAAAAGTTCAACAGTGAACTGCACCTGTTGAAACATATGCGGTTGGATCCCAAATTCGCTGCGTTTGGCAATTTTATTTCTCGGTAATGTCAACGCAGTGGAAATGTGTTGGTGATTGTGTCCACCCACCACAAAAATTCTTGTAAAAATTGTCGTAAGAAAGTATGCCACTGACATTTCATCAGGATGTGTACTTGATCTTCTTTGCTGTTGACAATTTGATGTCAGATTGGCGAGCTGGAGGAGGACTTGAGGGTCAGGACGGAGCAGGAAGTTGGTCTTGAGCGCGTTGACGCCTGGATGGTGGATCAGAAACAGAGTCTGGACTCGACCCGGGCACCCCGCAGCCTGGCCGACCTTCAGCGGGACCCCCACCAGGTCCCAGTCACCCGTATCTTTTTAGCGTCTCTTCACGTCTTCTAAAAGTTTGTTAAAATATTTTGATGAAATGTTTTAATGTCCATTAGGATCTTGATGAGCAAATCCAGATGAGACAGGTCGCTCTGCAGGAGCTAGCAGACCAACATGGCCGGCGAGGAGGTGGTGGAGCCTTCAGGTGTCACATTGACCAGTCCAGAGCGGCGTGCGTGGAGCTAGCACAGCAGGTGAGAGACGTAAGGCTAATGGTACCCTGGGAATTTCATCCTGCCATCATTGTACCCTTAGTGGCGTGATGATGTCCGTTCAAGAATGATGCCCTCAGGAGTCACATGATGCTAATGCTAATGCTACGTTGCCAATGTGCTCGATTGTCAACTTTTTTTTAGGGTGGCAGTGATGTTCATTCCAGAATGAAACAAGCAAGAGTCACATGGTGTCAGTTGCATCAGGCTAGTGCTAATGCTATGTTTTGAATTTCTTATTATTAGCAGTGCTATGATTTTGGTTGACTTCCTGAATGATACAGTCAAAAGTCAGCTTGTCGGAGATCAGAATCTACAGAGACAACTTGTTGGAGATGGTTGTTGTCACATGATGCTCATGCTAATGTTAATGCTACGTTGTCGATGTGCTCATAACGTAAATTGTATTTATGCGGCCAGAGTGAAACAGGTGGATCTCCAAGTGTGTCCAAGAAGGTATTCTGGCTTTGTAAGTGACTTTAAGAAGGAGTTCTTGCTCTTTAAGTCTTTCAAAGAAAGAATTCTTGCTCCATAAGTCATTTAAAGTCATAAGGCGGTATGAATCCAAAGGTGTCTCTAAGAAGGAATTCTACATCTCAAAGTGACTTGAAGAATGATTTCTAGCTTTATAAGTTCTGGATCCATACATGTCTACAACGTCACGTTGTCAATCACATGATGCCAATGCTACGTTGTGACTGTGGTCATAACAAGAACAAGGCGGTCACGAGTCACCTTATGGCGACGAGGCAGCTGTGGCTTAGCTTGGACATGAAAGTGGACGACATGACGCAGAGACGAGTGAGGACGTCTCAGATGTTGGGTCTTCTCCGCGGTCAGAGCCTCTCGCTGCAGGCCCACAAAGATCTCCAATGTCAGCTGCAGGTAAACACCGCGAGCGGGGCCAGCAGATGGCGCTGCGGTGGGGGAAAAAAAAAAGCACATCAGACTTGAGATGATTGACCGGTGGTCTTGCTTCCAAACAGAGTCTTCATGAAGACATGAAGGCTTCAGAGTCTGACTGGGACCGTCTCCATCAAACCTTTGCGGCTCTCAAAGACCGAGTACACCCGGACGCAGCAAACATGCTCGCTCAGCGCATCGACACACAAACTCACAGGTGACACACCATGCACACACACGCGCACACACACGCATGCACACGCACATGCATGCAGTTTGGAAATGCGCTTTTCTGTCCTGCAGCTGGTCTGTCGTGCGTTCCTGTTTGGACCAGCACCTCCAGAGGAGCCTTGTCCGGCAGACGGTGTGGGAGGTTCACACCCTAAGTGTAGCCGTCCTGTGGGAGCGCGTGAAAGAGCTAAAGAGGGACGCCGCATCCGTCCCCAACTGGGACGGCGCAGCGTGCCAACATCTGGACGACCTCAACCAGGACTTGCAGAAACTTCAAGTCAAGATAAAAACACTGACGATTATTTTTTTAACAAGAGATTGTGCAAATCCTTCATGTTTTTGTTCTTGTTCAGACTCTGCAGGAGAGAGTAGACTCTTTCCAGTGTGACTTGCAAGGGGTGCTGGAGGCCTCCAAGGACCTGATTGGTCAGCTGGAGCCCTCTGTGGCTGCTCTGGTCCAATCGGAGAGCAGGTTGCTGTCTCGTGCCGCCCTTCGGCTTGGACACACGCTGGCTGAGAAACGGGACGAACTGCAGGTGTGCAGTGAACGCACGAACATGAATCAACAAACCTTGTTTGGAGTATTTTTTACTCCTGAAGTCCAAAGTCACAAATCTTAAGCACATAGTGGAGGCTTATGAATTAATCAATTAAGCATGTGCTTGTGTGTGAGCGTGTGTGTTGGTCAAGCCGTCACCCTAGTAGCACACTGACCCAGAAATTAGCGTGAGCATATGTCGCCCTGATCAGATTGTTCTTGTGTCTTTGTGTGTTTGTTTGCCATCAGGAGGAGCTGCAGACGCTGCAGGAGGTCAGCAGCCTCCTGGACACTCTGGAGGCCACACTGGAGAGCTGGATGGAGCGTCTGGAGCACGCGGCGCAGCACACCGTCGAGCAGAATGCCGTCGAGCAGAACGCCGTCGAGCAGAACGCCGTCGAGCAGAACGCCGTCGAACAGGTGAGCGCGCCAGCGTTGTTTCCGTTGTTGTGCGCCGGCGTTTTTTATCGTTGTCGTGAGCCGGCGTTGTACTCGCTGTCGTGCGCCGGTGTTGTCTCCGTTGTTGCCGGTATTTTTCCTTGTCGTTCTGCGTCGGCGTCGTTGTGTGCCAGCATTGTCGTGTGCCGGCGTTGTCATCGTTGTTGTCTGCTGGGGTTGTCTTCGTTGCTGTGCGCCGGTCTTGTCTGCTGCCGTTGTCTTTGTTGCTGTGGGCCGGCGTTGTCGTCGTTGTCATGCACCGGCGTTGTCGTGCGCTTGTTGGTAGAGCAGCTCTGACACAAGTTAAGATGTCGCTTCGACTCTTTGTGTCAGCCCAAAAATATTCCTCAGCAATCCTCATCCAATTGTCTCCAAACTCGTCGGTAGATGATGTGATGTGTTTTTGGTGGCAATTGACCTTTGACCTGAAGGAGATTGCTTAAATTCTAAGATTACCAGCAACAAGGTCAAAGGTCTATTGACAACAAAACATGAAGTTATACGTCACATTAAAAGTCTGGATGAGGGAATTCCAGATATGAGACTGCCCTCATATGATGATGCAATCATCAAAAAAGAAAATCTCTTTGCGCTTAAAACACTGAAGCGCAAACCGATGAAGTTACTAGCACAGATGCATTTGCTGTATCTTGTGAAGTAGACCTGCGCAGAGGAGGAGCCAATGAGATTGAAGCGAGCTGTAGACACGCTGATGTCACATCCACTGGCGTGAAGCTCTCCAATGGGCTCAATCTCCAGTTGGTATACAAGGTTTACGCACTTGTTGAAACCAGGTTTTTGTGATATCAAAAAATGATGTTGTTGGGCAAGTGTTCACATACTCTTATATGAACTGGGATGTGGCTGCGTTCAGAATGAACCAATCACATTCAAACTCATCTTAAATGGAAATCAGCAGACACCTGTTACCATTTTAAGGGCCTCTGCTTCATCCCAAATAAAGTTCAGATCTTCTGGTAGGCTTTTCTTTACATTTTTTCTTTTACTTTTTATTTATCTGCCTGCGTACGAATCATGGCAGCATCATGAACAGGGGCAGTTTTTGGATCAATAGGATTCATCATGTCTTCTTTTGTGATGGGTTTTAGAGTTGTTGTTTTCAGACAAAAAAAAATCCCGGTAAAGAGAAGTTCTCTTTGAGTTGTCAGCAAGGTGAGAGAACTTCTCCTTACCGGAAATAAATGTTTGTCTGAACTCAAGAACTCTCAAACCTAGGGGCTGTTTTCCTTCAGCTGGACCTGGGGCCTCAGACAAGGTAGATGCAATTATGATCAGTTTTAAATAACAGTCAGTGTGAGCATAAAACCTAGATGGCAAACATGTCAAGAAGAGCCTACTAGAACAGCTGATCTTTATTTGAGGTTAAGCAGAGGCACTTTAAATGGTAGAAGTTTGAGTTGAATGTTATTTGTTCATTCTGAAAACAGCCACATCCCAGTTAGTATAGGTCACTTGTTGAGACTCTTGTGCAACCACATTGCTTCAGTTTATTTAAAAACATTCAATTGAGTTGTACAGGTTGTAGGTCCCATTTATGGTGGAAACGTTTTGAAATGTGTTATCGTGGTCTCATTTTCGGATACCCCAAAACACGTGGCATTTGTGCAGGGGTGTATAGACTTTTTATATCAACTGTATGTCAGAATCAGAATCATCTTTATTTGCCAAGTATGTCCAAAAAACACACAAGGAATTTGTCTCCGGTAGTCGGAGCCGCTCGAGTACGACAACAGACGGTCAACTGACAGAGAACACTTTGGAGACATAAAGACTGTTGAGAAAAACAGTCACTGAGCAACAAAGGGTATATGTGTTCTTATTGTCATTGCGATGTGTCGTCAGCGCGTCCTGCTGGACCCGTGCGCTCTGGCCGCCGACCTGGACGTACTCAACGAGCTGAGTCGTGGCCTGACGTTGAACGACGGCGTCGCGCGACGCCTGAGGCGCCTGAACCGACGATGGAGCGACGCCTCCGCCAGAGCCCAGGAAGCCTGCAGGTCAGACAACGTCCATCCATCCATCCATCCATCCATCCATTTTCTACCGCTTATCCAAGGTCGGGTCGCGGGGGCAGTAGCTTTAGCAGGGACGCCCAGACTTCCCCCTCCCTAGCCACTTCATCCAGCTTTTCCTGGGGGGATCCCGAGGCGCTCCCAGGTTAGCCGAAAGACGTAGTCTCTCCAGCATGTCCTGGGTCGCCCCCAGCGTCCGGGAGGCATCCGAATCAGACGCCCCAGCCACCTCATCTGGCTCCTCTCGATGTGGAGGAGCAGTGGCTCTACTCTGAGATCCTCCCGGATGACAGAGCTTTCACCCTCTCTCTAAGGGAGAACCCGGACACCCTGCGGAGGAAACTCATTTTGGCCGCTTGTATCCGGGATCTTGTTCTTTCGGTCACGAGCCACAGCTCATGACCATAGGTGAGGGTAGGAACGTAGATCGACCGGTAAATCGAGAGCTTCACCTTTCGGCTTAGCTCCTTCTTTACCACAACGGACCGATACAAAGTCTGCATCACTGCAGACGCTGCACCGATCCACCTGTCCATCTCCCGTTCCATTCTTCCCTCACTCGTGAACAAGACCCCAAGAGGCCACCAAACCGGACCCCCTCTACGCTTCGGCTGTGCCTTGAAATTCTGTCCATAAAAGCTATGAACAGAATCAGTGACAAAGGGCAGCCTTGGTGCAGTCCAACCCTCACTGGGAACGAGCCCGACTTACTGCCGGATATGCGGACCAAACTCTGACTCCGGTCGTACAGGAACCGAACAGCCCGTATCAGGGAGTTCGGTACCCCATTCTCCTGAACCACCCCCCACAGGACTACCCGAGGGACACGTCGAACGCCTTCTCCAAGTCCACAAAACACATGTAGACTGGTTGGGTGAACTCCCATCCACCCTCGAGGACCCTGCCGAGGGTGTAGAGCTGGTCCACTGTTCCACGGCCAGGACGAAAACCACACTGCTCCTCCTGGATCTGAGATTGGACTTCCCGATGGACCCTCCTCTCCAGCACCCCTGAATCGACCTTATCAGGGAGACTGAGGAGTGTAATCCCCCAGTAGTTGGAACACACCCTCGGGTCCCCCTTCTTAAAAAGGGGGACCACCACCCCAGTCTGCCAATCCAGAGGCACTGTCCCAGATATCCACGCGATGTTGCAGAGGCGTGTCAACCAGGACAGCCCCACAACATCCAGAGCCTTTAGGAACTCCGGGCGAATCTCATCCACCCCCGGGGCCTTGCCACTTTTAACCACCTCGGTGACCTCAACCCCAGAGATAGGAGAGCCCGCCTCAGAGAACCCAGGAAGAGAGTCCAACCCCTCTCAAGAGGACTGGTACCAGAGCCCAAGCTGTGTGTGCCTTGCCACTTTTAACCACCTCGCTGACCTCAACCCCAGAGATAGGAGAGCCCGCCTCAGAGAACCCAGGAAGAGAGTCCAACCCCTCTCAAGAGGACTGGTACCAGAGCCCAAGCTGTGTGTGCCTTGCCACTTTTAACCACCTCGGTGACCTCAACCCCAGAGATAGGAGAGCCCGTCTCAGAGAACCCAGGAAGAGAGTCCAACCCCTCTCAAGAGGACTGGTACCAGAGCCCAAGCTGTGTGTGGAGGCAAGTCCGACTATATCTAGTCGGAACTTCTCGACCTCACACACCAGCTCGGGCTCCTTCCCTGCCAGAGAGGTGACATTCCACGTACCTAGAGCCAGCTTCCGTAGCCGGGGATCAGATCACCAAGGTCCCTGCCTTCAGCCACCCCCCAGCTCGCACTGCACCCGACCCCTATGGCCCCTCCCACAGGTGGTGAGCCCACGGGAAGGAGGGCCCACGTTACCCTTTCTGGGTGTTCCCCACGGGTTCAGGCCCGGCCACCGGTCGATCGCCTTCGAGCCCCACCTCCAGGCCTGGCTTCAGAGGGGGGCCCCGGTGACCCGGGTCCGGTCAAGGGAAAACTGAGTCCATCGTTTGTCGTCATCATAAGGGGTCTTTGAGCCGTGCTTTGTCTGGTCCCTCACCTAGGACCTGTTTGTCATTGGTGACCCTGCCAGGGGCATAAAGCCCCAGACAACTTAGCTCCTAGGATCATTGGGACACACAAACCCCTCCACCACGATAAGGTGACGGCTCAAGTGGGGTCAGAAAAGGTGAACATTTAATTTTAAACATAGTTAAAATAATTGAAACAATACAACATAAAACCTCAATTAAATTGGCAATTGATATGGGAAATGTTCACTTGAGTGGGCAGTACGGAATACGTGAGTTTGGATTTGAAGAGTTTCATGAATCTGTGTTGGGTAGTGGGTTCAAAAGTCAGGGGACAGAGCGGCTGAAAACTGCCGGTGAGGGACGGTGAGGTGGATGGAGGACGAAGCTCTGAGACAACGCGTAGGAGGTCAGCAAGATCTGGCTGGGCACCTTGAAGGTGGAGACCAGTTTGACATTTACAATCCCCCTTCTTGGGACCGGCACTACAAATACGCTAGTTTATGGCCCCTAGCGTCTGGTTTAAACATGAACTTATTGACTGGCAGCCTTTTTAGAGCATTTTGACTGATCTTTCAAGACCCACAGAATATTGTGTTCTGTGTCAATAGAAGCACCAAACCTACTGTACTAAAAGAAAAACTCGACTGTCTTCTTTCGCCAGGCAAAACAAAGTTTGTTTCTAGCTTTTTCCGTTATTTAGTAATCCGCAGTAGAACATGGGTTGCTTTCACCAGAAACATCACTTTCTGATTCGAGCAGAACAGCGATGCAAATAATTTTTCCTTTTGTGACACAGCAAACAGTCAAACAACAAAAACAAGACTGAGCCAAATGTTTTTAGTTTTTTTTAACAGATGTAAAACTAAGGCACCGTTGACTCACAGTATCCCTCGAATTGAACGTCAGTGTTTTTTTTACTTGGCGTTGCCATTCACATTCAGTCATCTTTTCTCACCATCGCAACACACGTTCTACTAATTACCCTCATGACACATAATCCGTTTATACTATACATATTTATACTCTCGGTGTGTCAGGTGCCTAAACGTGTTTGCATTTCTCTCCCTCCTCATTGATGTGACAAGATTCACTGCCTAATCTTCATCTTCTACTCAAAAGCTGTGCTGATCTCAAAGTGATGCAACGCTGCCATCTACTGGGATCTGGTCCTCATTACAGCTAGTTGGATGCTTGAATTTCACAGAGAGGCTGGGCAAATCCCTCTTTTGAAAAATGTACTTGACGAATACATACGTCGCTAGCAGCTTGAATTCCATTTGACACAGAAACGTTCACGGCAGTCAATGAGTTTGTAATCTATCATGTGACTTTTGGATGCATTATGTTGGTTTTTACGTGATACTAGTGAGCTGCAGGCGGAGGCGTTGCGCCATCAGAGCTTCGAGCAAAAGTGCGAGAGCTGGATGTCGTTCTTGCAGAGGATGGAGGAGCGTGTGGCCGTGGACGTGTCGGGATCGTACACCGGGCTCAGGCAGCAGCTGCGCGCTCACAAGGTGACCGTCCTTGCGCCGCGCCTCTACCATGTCATTGCAAAAAAGGTCTGGCGAACCTTGCGGTGTTGATGTCTCAGCGCTTCCAGGCGGAGATGTCCATGGGCCACCAGATCCTTCATTCCGTCATCTCCGACGCGCTTCGCCTACTGCAGAGAGGAGACGTGGACGATAGGTGACAAACACGAGACAAAGGACACCTTAATCAAGAATTGTGTCACGGCTGGGGGTGTCGGTCACGATGGTGTTCTGGAGACTGGCAGGTGGACGCAAGCAGGAGTGCCTGGTTTATTTGGGGGGGCGGGGGGGTATTTAATTTCACAAAGGAATAGAAAGGTACTCAAGGTACGTAACGGCGCCAAACTTGGATTGGCAATCATTTTAATATTTACACGGTCTATGCGAACATCAATCATTTACAAAGCATATAAGCACACGACACAGCTTATAATAGCTTTGAATATGATCTTTTAACAACAAAAATTGGAAATGAACATTCAAATGAACATAACCTACTTAATTTTACACTTTCAGCTGAATCAATATCATCATACAATACTTCCCAATAACGTTAAACATGTTTAGGACTGAGATCTAGCTAAAATTAACTTTTTTTTAACGTACCGGTGGACAAACGAGGACACGTTAATCAATCAGCCACAGCGTTGACTTCTCAATAATAAGTCAAATATATATCCTATATACATTCATTCATTCATTTTCTTGACCGTTTATCCTCACGCGGGTCGCGGGCTGCTGGAGCCTATCCCTGCTATCTTCGGGCGGGAGGCGGGGTACGCCCCGAACCAGTCTCCAGCCAATCGCAGGGCACATAGAAACAAACAATCATTCACATTCACACCTACGGGCAATTTAGAGTTCAATTAACCTAGCATGCATGTTTTTAGGATGTGGGAGGAAAGCGGAGCGCCCGGAGAAAAGCCACGCGGGCACGGGGAGAACATTGCAAACTCCACACAGGCGGGGCCGGGGATTGAACCCAGGTCCCCGGAACTGTGAGGCAGATATGCTAACCAGTCGGCTAGCGTGCCGCTCTCATATATACAATAAAAAAATTATAATTCACAGAATAAATAATATACCATTACACATAGCCATACATCACACTAATTGACCACGAATACAACTCTCACAATACGTTTCTCTCGCTCTACCATCTCTACCACGTACAGTACACACACATGCAGTGCGGCGACGTCAAACAAAAGTGCCTAGAAACGGCGGCAAAACAGTTTCTGGGGAGTTTCCGTGGAAACAGAAAATGCCAGCTGCGCCAAACTTGCGATTATTTTACTCTTTACTATCTATACAAACATCACTCATTTACAAAGCATATAAGCATACTACACAAATTATAATAGCTTGGAATATGATCTTTTAACAACTACATTTGGAAATGAAGGCGGCGACTCATCTTTTTAGATTCAAATTAACCTTCAGGACACAAAATATAAACGTTTATATAACCAGATTAATTGTATACTTTCAGCTTTATCAATATCCTTATACAATACTTTCCAATAAAGTTAAACATGTTCAGGACCGAGATCTAGCAAAAGAAACACACAGCATTTACTTCTGAAGCTAGGCCTGCACGTACCCCTCTAGTCCACAGCAGCTCTTACAGCACCATCTGCTGGTTTGGTAGTGTATAAAATCAAAACATTGTTAAATCACACCCAAAAAATAAGGGGGTGTCTTTTTTAAATGAAACTTTCGATTAGGCATTTTCAATCCTACTACTATGTCACACACGCATTTCTATTGGTGGACCTCCAAACATGCGTTCAGTCATAAGCACAGTATTCTGATTAAATTACTTTTATTGGATTTATTTCATACAGATTAAAAAAACGTGCTCTCTCCTTCAAAGTGTATGTGGTAGACGGAGTGGCGTGCCCGTCCCACTGGCAACAACATATCTGCTACGTAAGGTATTTTCATATATAAAGTGTGCTATATTTTGAAAATGACATTGACAGATCTCAGGAAAAGTCCGAGCTTCCATTATTTGCAGCCGGCCTCAGACTTCAATGAGTCACGCCTCTTCGGTGGTTACGCACAAATTCGCAGTTACGCACAGTGGGTGTGCCAGAAGTCTGGACGGGAGAATACGTGCACTTTACTTTACTTTGTGTATTTGGACGGATGAAACACATTCAACAAGTACATGATAAAAATGTAAAAGTGCCAGATTCACCACGGCGCGAATTTCCATCCGTAGTCCCCAAAACAAAAAACATAACCCGTATTGGCAATAAACCCTTCAATACAAAAGTGCAATACAAGTTAAGTACAAAAATAACAAAAATAAAATGCACAATAATATAATTAGTGTTCACATTTTGGTTGAAGAACCATTTTTTAGTTGACGTTTGATGTTTCCCTTATTGGGACAGCCTTTTATAGATATTGTATTTTGTCCAAACGTAGTCCGTTTATGGTGGATCTCACCCTCGAAGGGAAGGGAAATGGGTTGGACAAACTTCTACAAATAAAGCTTTGAAGGGTTTTCAAGTTCTCAAAGGTAAAAAAATGGTGTTTCTCTCGCGCTTTACAGTGGTGATAAAATTGTGCTCTTTCATGGTAAGCTTTGATGCTCTATAAATTTACATTTGTTCGAGGGGTAGATGAGAGGTGACTTAAAAAAAAAAAAGAGTGAGTCAGGCGCGAGCGGGATAATATGGCCCATAATGAGCAGATAGAGAAAACAAGACGCCTGCTGATGACAAAATCCCTTCAGGAAACATAAATGGTCAGTTCCAAAGTCAAACCAAGAGCTAAGCAAAGCACAGATCACGACACTCCCCCGGTGACAAGTGGCTGTCGCACATTCAAACGTTCAAACGTCTTCCCAACAGGAGCGACTTCATCCTGAAGCTGACGCAGCTGCGCGAGCAGTGGCGCGGCGCGGCCCAGGGGGCCGAGCGGCAGCGCTCCCTGGTGGAGGGCCCGGTCCAGCGGTGGCACCAGTACCGCCGCGGCCTCCGCAAGCTCCGGCGCTTCCTGGCCCACACGCAGAACCTCCTGCCGGGAGCCGGGCCCGGCGGCCTGCGGACCCTACGGCGATCTCTGGGACAGCTGCAGGTGCGCGCGCTTCACATTTACAATTCAATTGAAATGATTTTCTATCATGCCAGAACTTTACACATGGAGCAGGTCTAAGACCGCACTTTCACTCATGAAAAAAACAACTGAACCACATGAGGGTTAGCTACAATTAGCAACTCGTTCGTGTAGACAAAACACAGTGGTGCCTTGACTTACGAGTGCTCCAGCTTATGAGTTTTTCAAGTTAAAAGCTGTCACTTTTTTTGGGGGTGATTTTTGGCGAGCTTCAGATACACAGCCTCTCAAGTGATGTGAAGAAAAAAATCGGAGCAATGAAGGTAGCGTGATGCCCTGGCATGTGGGCAAGGAGAGTTACACACCTCAGTGAAGGTAATGTGATGCCCTGGCATGTGGGCAAGGAGAGCCCCAGTTGCCGCTCCAACACAAATACAAAAATGACCACACTCGTTACTGTACTTAAGTAGATTTTTCAGGTATCAGTACTTATATATATATATATGAAATATTTTTCTGGTGACTTTTTACTTTTACTCCATACTTTTAAACACAAATAGCTGTGCTTTCTTCTCCTTACATTTTAAAAATGAACACGTTACTATAAACATTCTAAGGTTAGCGATGACACGACATAAAAGACACGAAACTGGGTTGAAACCGAACCCGAACGCTGAAAAACTAGAAATACGCCTGTCAAGTGCATGTATTATAGATAGGAACAATAGGTCAATAGGACACGCCCCTTGAATCTGCGTTACTACAGCGGCACAAAGCTAGTGAGGGCAAAATGTCAGCCCATTCCATGTTGGTGGGCGGCGAGAAAACCAAAAGATGAATGTTTACATGGCACGGTGGACGACTGGGTAGAGCGTCGGCCTCACAGTTCTGAGGACCGGGGTTCAAATCCCGGCCCCGCCTGTGTGGAGTTTGCATGTTCTCCCCGTGCCTGCGTGGCTCTTCTCCGGGCACTCCGGTTTCCTCCCACGTCCCAAAAAAAAAACATGCATTAATTGGAGACTCTAAATTGCCCGTAGGTGCGACTGGTTGTTTGTTTGTATGCGCCCTGCGATTGGCTGGCAAGCAGTTCAGGGTGTAGCCCGCCTCTCGCCCGAAGATAGCTGGGATGGGCTCCTGTCTCGGCTCTTCCCTAGACAGTTTTTTGAGGGCATTTTACAACGCTCCCGGTTCAGGCAAGCGTCGGCAACACTCGGGCAACATCGGCGCATATCCGGAAGTGTTTCTTCTTCTTCGGTTTTGTGAGATCACGTGCGATCATGCGAGATATCTGCCTCGGAGGACTTGGCGGTGGAACAGAATCTTTATGTGTGTGGTGTTCTGTCTTGAAATGATCGGAGCACACCACACACAGAACGATCAAGACAGATTTTTTATCTTTCATTTGTGGAGTCTGTCACAGATACAAAAAATCCTTTTGTGTTAAGTAGGGTAGCGGCTTCGGTACTTGGACTTTGACCAGGGTTGTGCTTTGGACTTTGACTTGATTTGCGAACACGAGTGCTTTTGACTTCTCTGGCAGTCGTATCTTAGGTTTGAACGCAATTCAAGGCAAAAACAGCTCGTATCTCAAGAAACTCCTCAGTTGGGTCAGTCGTAGCTCAAGTCATAGACGAAGCGGGACGAGGCATTCGCAGCGTGACAAAAGTCAAAAATGGAAAAAGATCACAGCAAAGACAAACAAGTGCGTTTGCGTCTTCGATGACGCGGCTGTTTCGTCTTGTTGTTGTTCAGCACACGCAGCTGCTCTTCCGGCGCCATCAGAGCAGCTTCATCCACACGCTGGAGCTGGGCCGCCAGCTCTTCTCCGCAGCTGGCGAGCGGGACGCCCAGGACGCCATCCGGGCCGAGCTGGCGACGCTGCAGGACGACTGGGAGCGCCTGCGCGGCGCGCTGGCCCGCCGCCTGGACCTCACCCGGGCCGTCGTGGAGGTAACGTCGGCACGAACGTCAAAGTCGAGCTGTCGGGAAGGAAGCTGGACCTCACCTGAGCGTTTATCCTTCAAAAGATACTTTCGCTTGACTTTCTGCGTTGGATACGTTGGTGTGCCTTGAGATACGAGTTGAATTTGTTTCATACACGCACTCGTCTCTCAAAACCCTTTTTGTTGACTTTCTTTTGTCAAATTATTCCCTCTAAGAAACACAACTTTGCTCAATGCTCATCAATGACTCCCAGAAGTAGAAAGCTGACTTTATTCATTGGGTGTCACACTTGAATAGGGCACCCGTCTGACATGCGCGTACACGTGCATATTATTTCATCATTTTAAATTTCAGAGATTGAAACCATGTTGGCGGCACGGTGGCCAACTGGTTAGTGTCTGCCTCACAGTTCTGAGGAGCGGGGTTCGATCCCCGGCCCCACCTGTCCTGTGTGGAGTTTGCATGTTCTCCCCGTGCCTGCGTGGCTTTCCTGCGGGCCCTCCGCTTTCCTCCCACGTCCCAAAAACATGCGTGCTAGGTTCATTGACAACTCTAAATTGCCCGTAGGTGTGAATGTGAGTGGGAATGGTTGTTCGTTCGTATGTGCCCTGCGATTGGCTGGCAACCGGTTCAGGGTGTACCCCGCCTCCTGCCCGATGATAGCCGGGATAGGCTCCGGCACGCCCGCGATCCTAGCGAGGAGAAGCGGCTCAGAAACTGGATGGCCGGATGGATGAAACAAACCAAAATGTTAGTGGTCACTGCATGTGGCCTTGCCGTTCATTTGGAGTCATCGTCAAGGGAAATGAATCAATGGAATTGGCTCGTCGGTCACTTTTTGGTTGTGGTGTGATGACGACATGCATTTTGTTGAGTAGTTCAGCCAGCGCCAACAAATCCAATCGGTGTTTGATTATTTTCTGGATTGCTCGAAAAGTATTGTGTGGTTTCCCGCTCTTGCTTGTAGAACTGGGATCGCTGCGAGGCCGGACTGGAGGACAAAATGCTGCTGCTGAAGGACATGAAGACCAGGCTCAACCAGTCAATGCCAGAGTGCGGCACGCACGGCGACCAGGTGCGAGAACGAACAGCAAACATCCAGCCGCCTTGTGAAACGGGACTTGTCAGGTTTTTCTGTTGCATAAGGACGCTCGTTTGCCTCATTGGAGACTTGAAAAAACTCAATCAGAAACTTTTCACCATTTTTGTCTCCCAACCTTCCCTTATGCAACCTTGAAAGTCACACACACACACACACACACACGAGCCCTAATGAGCCTTTGAAGTAGCAACCTGGTCTGAGTTTGTATCTTTCCAATGAAGTTGGGACGTTGTGTTAAACATCAATCAAAACAGAATACAATCATTTGCAAATCATGTTCGACCTATATTTCATTGAATACACTACAAAGACAAGATATTTCACGTTTAAGCTGATCAACTTTATTGCTTTTAGCAAATAATCATGAACTTAGAATTTGATGGCTGCAACACGTTCCAAAAAAGCTGAGACAGGGTCACAGTGTTTCCCACTGTGTTACATCACCTTTTCTTTGAACATGTTGACATCTACAGTGTTAATTTCACATCGTCAAACTTTCAAACTTGGAAGTGTTGCGAAGGCCAGCCATAGTTGGAGGTTTTCCAAATGTGCAAGTAGCTTCTCTGTGTGCTATTTTCCCCATAGGCATGTCCGTGCAAAGTAAAAATGATAAATACTGATTACGTCACTTGAAAATCTCGCCCTGCTCAACGGAGACGGACGGGACAGCAAAAGCCAAGTTGAACTCGCGACTGCGGCCCGTCAAAGCCTTTATCCTCCTGCCGGCCTTCCCGCCGTACGCCTCGCCTCCCTGCCAACCCCCCCCCCCCCCCCCCCCCCCCCCTCCCCTCTGCCCGCTGCACGTAATCCCCTTTGGGGCGGGTTGTCCTAAACCCAGAGAAAAAGACCGGCGCTTTGTGCCTCTCTGCCAGACCGGCAGCAGCGGAGAGCAGAGGTCCTAACTGCGCCTGTACGTGTGCGATGGTATGCAGGAGAAGGAGGAGGACGGTCTGGAGGACGGTCTGGAGGACGCTCTGCGGGACTGGGCCCGCAGCCTGAGCCGGCTGAGCGCCATGAAGACGGACCTGAGTCAGTACGTGATGGCCGACGACGTCCTGGTTCTACACGAGCGCGTCCGACACCTTGACTGCCACTGGGAGGAGCTGTGCCTCAAGGTCAGCGCGACACAAAACACTTGGAAACACTTTGAAACACACGTCTGTTAGCTCCTCCTTTCAATACGTCTTCTTTGGGCTCCCGGGAAGTGACGTTATTTGCTTGCGTCCCACTTCTTGCCCAAGATGTCATATGAGGACTTTGGAGTTGAAGATTACTCTGCCTCCAAAGAAAATGGAAAAAAAGTCAAATCAAATGATTCAAAGATGGGATGGGATTTGAGTTGTTGCAAGAGCTCTGTTAGTTTTTCTTTTTTTGTTTGTTTTTCCACCTTTATTTCTTATTGGGTGTTTATTGTGCGTCGTGTGGACCCGTTGCAGCCGTGACATCGGTTGGAGGAGAATATCGGCGCTCGTTGTTTTGCGCCTAAATGGTCAGGGCCCGTCGCAGTGTTTGTTTTTGTTGAGCGAGCATCTTCGACGTGGAGCGAGGCGCGTCCCAGAGGAGATGCGGAGACACGTGAGAGTCGGCGCTTGGAAGAAAAGTCAAGCGAGAGAAATGAGGAAATTGAAGAATTCTTCCTTTCTGGCCAATGGACACATTTTCGGCTTTTGCTTGTTTGTTTGATGTGGCAAACGTGAGTGAGGAGGTCATGCGCGGTGTGATCGCAAGATTTCAATTCCGGCGTCCCTGGCATCGTCGAACCGGTCGGAGAAGTCTCATCTACTAACAGCTTCAAACCACCTTTGCAACAAGACGGAAGGAAACGGTGCCAACTTGAAAGGAGCTATGGTGCGTTTTGACTGGAGAAGATTTTGTTTGTTTTTTTAATGATTTTATGGTTCTGTAATGTTCTGTGTACAGCTGCGGCGCCTGTTGTGAAAGTGCTCTATAAAGATGCTGTGGTGCGACCGGAGGGGTCGGGCGGAAGAGGGCTGATGAGGAAGCGCTTCTTCACGTTCTCAGATGCTCGGTGTAGTCTCATTGCCGCATTCATTCAGAACGACCCCGCATTGTCCCATTCTGGTTCTCAAAAGACACTTTTCCACTGGTTCTGTCGAGGAGGAAGTTGTTTAGCGTGCGGGACAGTATTTGCATGGAAACCGCCGGGCGACCCTTTTGGAGCTTTTCCATCCATAGCGGGAGTCCGGTTCGTTGCCAGGATCTTCCGGGGTGAGATGTGGCCGAGAAAGTTTCTCCTGGACTTGACAATGTCCGCGGAGATCGTGGCGGTCGTCTGGCTTTCGTCAGCTCAACTTAGCTTGTGCCTTTTTTGCCCGATGGGAGGGGCAAGACGGGCTGGGAAAACACTTTGAACGTAGGCTTCAGCTTCAGTCGCAGGCCAGAATAACGTCTTAAGACTTTAATGGCTTTAGTACTTCTCGGCATCTGCCAGACAACTTTACAATTCTACAAGTGGAGGGGAGTGGGAGGGTTGCTGGACAGATGGTGCGAACACAGAGAGTGGCTGGGGGGGGGGGGGGACGCAATAATGAGCTTTGCTGTTGAGAGGAGAGGTCAGTGAAGCAGTTGCTAAAACTGACTTGCCTTTTTTTTTTTTTTTCCATTCTTACAAAGCAAGCACTCCAAAATATTGGGACACTGCTCTTAATCAACAATCATAGTAATATTATTAATGCGTTACACTCTTCAAGGAAATCAAAGCGCTTTTACACAGTGACAACTGGTGGTGGTAAGCTACTCATGTAGCCACAGGCAGTCTGACGGAAGCGTGGCTGCCATTCTGCGCCTACGGCCCCTCTGACCACCACCATTCATTCGATCAGTCAATGAACAACAGTTCGCATTGAGGGAAGTTGCTGTTGTAGTGGTTCACTGACTTTGGTAAATTTCTGACTTCTTTCACAATTTGAAATGTGGACTCGTCGGACCACAGAAGCCTTTTTCTTCAAAGACAACTGCGAGGGGAGTTGACATCTATAACGCAGTGAAGGAATTTTTCACGGCGAAAACGGTATCGTTGGAAAATTTGGTATCGGTGACTACAGACGGGGCTGCTGCTCTGATCGGCCGACATTCAGGATTCATCGCTCGCTCTGAAGGTGACACGCACTTCCTGAAGTTTCTCCATTACCGCTGCATCGTTCACCAGCTTTAAGTGACGGCAAAACAGCACAGAACTTTCCGGGTGCTTTTGGAGGCGCTGTCAGCTGAATACGGTGACCTGTTACTACACACACAAATCGGATGGCTCAGCAGGGGATGAATTTTGGTGCCTTCATGCATTCCAAAGGCGAAGACACCTTGCTGCCTGAGGATGCTGAGTGGACACGTGACCTCGCATTTTGGACAGAGAACATTACTGTCAAACTGAAGCTGCAAGGCAAAGGCGCAGCTGTTGCCGATAAGTTACTATCGCAAAGGCGTTTAAAGCTCAGGTGAACACATTCTCTGTGAATTTCCAGAGAAAAAAGTTCTGTACTTCTGTGCAGATGATGCTGGAAGACAATGCTTGTGTGTCTGAGACTTTTGACAAAGAGGCAGAAAAGTCCTGTTACATCATAGAAAGAGTTTGAGAACGGGTTTTGTGACGTTTGTCATCTTTGCGCCTTGTGTGTCGTTCATTTCCAACACTTTCATGAACGTGGACACAACATACATTGCTGGGCAAATAAGGGCAGTGTTCAGCGTGGATACTGCACGGGTGGAAATTGAAATTGTAACATTGCAAAATAATCTCAGGCTGCCGAAAGTCCAGTAGTGTGTGTTGTTGTTGTTGTTGTTTGGATCAAGCTGTCTCTGTGAATGTGCCTTTTCTGACATGGAAGTCATTCAAATGGACACCTGCAAGATTTACTCAGAGTTGCAGTGTCAAATTACAACCCACGGGCGCACAGCAAGCAACGAAACAGAGAAGTTCTCAGTGGCAACGCACAACTAAATTCCAATTTCCGATTTGGTTGTTCTGTAAACAAATTGTTAGTAGTGATGAAAATGCGACATCGTGATTTCGTACACAGAGATCTCGAGAAAAAGTGTTGAGCATTGATATTTATCTGATTCCTAAATCATTGTTCATAAATACTTTGAGAAGTCATTAACATGATCAATGAGAATGAAATGTGTTATTTCAGAAGTGTGAATCAAACTGGAAGCCCTTCGCATGAATCAGTATCAAGAAGTGGCTTTGGGTTTTCGGAAAGGTTGCTGACACCTGGATTAGGGTGTTCAGCATGTGCGTGCGTGCGTGCGTGGTCAGAGACGAGCCCAACGGTTGGGATTGACACTCGATTGTGTGCGGTGCGTTCAGGTGTCCCTTCGCAAGCAGGAAATCGGCGACCGGCTGAATGCGTGGATGATGTTCAAGGAGAAAAATGCCGAGCTGTGCGACTGGCTCACGCACATGGAGAACAAGATGGCCGACGAGTCCCACCTCAACATCGAGGAGATGGTGGAGAAGCTCAAGAAGGTAAAACGTCTGTCGTGTGGC
Organism: Phyllopteryx taeniolatus; assembly: GCF_024500385.1. Lineage (NCBI taxonomy): Eukaryota > Metazoa > Chordata > Actinopteri > Syngnathiformes > Syngnathidae > Phyllopteryx > Phyllopteryx taeniolatus. The sequence continues at coordinate 32,966,254 of NC_084507.1, forward strand.
CTTCAGGGACGTTTGGATGATTAACTGTTCAACGGGCGACTGCTGTTGGCGTGTGTGTGTGTGTGTGTGTGTGTCCCGGGTTTTGCGGGTTTTGTTCTGCGCCCCCTTCATTTGTTCATTCATTTGCTGGACTCTTTCACCTGCAGCACTTTTACCTTCATAACTTCTTTTGCATTTTTGGCTTGACAAGACTGCATTCTTCTTTTTATAGAATCGTTTTAGTTCTGACAAAACCACTTGCATCTATTGTTTGCCTTGATGATGCTAATTAGCTAACCAAGTCCTCCAGGTTAGCAACATCTCAGCGTCTGTAAAGCTGACCACGGTCTGTGAAGCCACGCGTGCTAAGCTAACAGGTTAGTCTGCACGATGCTAATGGTCTGCCTGGCGCTCAGGACTGCATGGAGGAGATGAACCTGTTCAGCGAGAACAAAAGTCACCTGAAGCAGCTGGGAGAGCAAATCATCGACGCCAGCAACAAGACCAAAGAGAGCGACGTCAACGACACCCTCTACCACGTCAACGACCGATGGCAGCACCTGTTCCACCACATCGAGGCCAGGTACGAGCGCGGCGGAACGAGCCGCCCCCTTCTCCTTCTTCGCCGGAGTGCGGCGGGCACGTCGCAAACGAAACCGCAGCGGTGGCACGCTCGAGTCACGTCACGTGACTTGCATACATCACATTTAATTGTGTGTTGCAGTTGGAGGCGCTTGGCTGGGTTCTGTGGGAAAGTCAATAGAGGCTTCCGCTTCTAGTGGCGCTTTCAACAATAGCAACGGCTGATGAGTACATTTTATTTAAACAGCTTCACATACTTCAATTGTTTCTTTTTTCCTGGCTAAAGTTAAAATAACTGTCAGCTGCTTTCCAGCATTTTGACGGATCTCTCAAGAGCCACTGAACCTACAAAAACAGAGTAGACTCTCGTCTTTCTTGCTTTTTCCGTTTGTCAGTAATCAGCAGCAGACGATGGGTTGGTTGGACCAAAAACACCCCAAAACAAGCTTTTTGTAAAAAGAAACGTGAAGAAGAGTGACTGACTTTTCTTGTGACGCCTTAAACCATAAAACAACAACAAAAGACTGAGGATGGGATTTTGATGGCAAAATAATCCTTTTTATTTGTATTTACGCGGTGAGCGACGCTGACTCAGCCAGCGCATGGCTCGAGTTGAACGTCAGCGACTTTTGTGCATAACGTCGGCCATTCGCTGCAACTGCATCCTCATTTCTCACCATCACGACATCCACTTTCTACGAGCTACCGCGACACATCGTCTGTTTATTGCATGCATGCGTACATACATACATTCTTACATTATACGTACTCTGTTTGCATGTGAGCTGCCAAAACTTGTCCGACCTCGAACGTGTTGGCATCGTAATCGAAGTGACAAGCCCACATTCAGCGCCTAATCTTTTGTCTTCATCTCAAAAGCTGTGCTGCCACCTACTGGGATCTCTTCATCATTACACGGGTCATATATGAGGGGCCGTTAGGGGCGTTATTCAGGATTAGCTCTCACACTTACTATTCAAATGCTTTCACACACAAACTATCATAAGGCTATCATAAACACAACTCAAACACTCTCATGCGCACAAGTCTTGCTCTTATAAAGACAACTCAAACACTGTCATCAACACTACTCAAACACTTATACGCACACGTCTTGCTCTCATAAAGACTACTCAAACACTCTTGTTAACACTACTCAAACACTCTCATATGCACGAGTCTTGCTCTCATTAACACTACTCAAACACTCTCATACACATGAGTCTTGCTCTCATAGGCTACTCAAATACTCACATTAACACTACTCAAACACACATACGCACGAGACTCAAATGCGTTCACACGAGCACGTCAATTATATTCTCGCACACGTCACTGGCATTCACGAGTTCATGTCAATTATGCTCACGCGAATAGTGCAAATCTTTTATTAGGTAGTTCAATTCAGAAAGTGAAATTATAGAGATGCACTGCACACAGTCAGAGTGAAGTATTTCATATTTAAAATATGTATTATTTTGATGATTATAGCACATAGCAAATAAAATTGCCCATATTGAGAAACTAAAAGACAGTGTCCTTCCATCACAGTCAGGTTGCGTCTCGGTAAAGTGAGGCAGAGTTGTGCCAGCTCACCCAAAACATCTCCCGGAGCAGTGACAGTAACCTTGGACTTTGAAGCGCTCGGACTTTTCGTAGCAGAGCTTTGCCACTGGATCTCTGTTATCGGTGAATTCTTGAAGCGCAGCGTAGTTCCTCAGAACAGCATTGACAGCTCGGTGCCGTGACAGCCATCGCGCTTGGTTCAGAGGCCTGCATGACAGTCTCTCTTCTTCATCAAGAATCTTTGCTAGGTTCTCCATCTTGCCCTTCTTCACAGTGGACCGAGAGAAAGTGGAATCCGCAGTTCTAAGAAGAGTTTCCACATCTCGCATCAAAGGTCCATTTTTCCAGGCATCATCAATGCCCAAGTCCTCTCTACGAGCCACACAATGTTGTTCAGTTAGGTGCGGTATTCGGCGCTTTAACAAAGCCGCAACTCCGTTGCATTACTGAGGCACCGTCGGAGGTCAGCATCGCCATTCCCTGCATGTCCCGTCCGTCCATGTTTGGAGTCCAACTGAGTTATTGTCTGCGCAATATCCTGAGCAGTGCAAGCTGCCAGTTGGACGATGCCACCAAACACCCTTTTCTGGTTAACATCATTTTCCTCCCTGTATGTAATATTTTGTGTACCGATATGTCTGTGCTCTCATCTACTATCAGGGCATGCCAGGGTGCATTTTTCACACTGCAGCACATCATCTCATTCTGCACTATTTCATTGATTGAGTACACAAATTCAAAGGCGTAGTTTTGACTTGGCCAGCTTTCTGGTATACTTACATGCTTTGCCATGTGCTCGTTGACAGCACTGATGCATTCATTTTGATAGCAAGTCAAATATTGTCAAGGAGAAGTTGAACTTGCTCGGGGTCCGATTTTGCTTTGTGCGACAGCTCGTTCTCTTTTGTAATGTTCCGATCCCCCGTCCCATCTCGAGTCTTCGTACAATTCCAACAGCGTTCAAATGACATTTCTGATAAGGGGTTAGCGTTTGCGTCTCTTAACTCCGCCGTTGTTAGCTCGCTAACCTGCACGGCACGTACGGCGCATATGCAAGCATTGTCAATGCTGTGATTGGCTGTGTAGCGTAAGTGAACCGTATCGTATCATTGGCTGGGCACATGTCGCTCACTGAGTTACATTGAAAAAATAGTACAGAAAACAATATTATTGGTCTAATTAATTAGATTACATCAGGCGTAAAATCAGACATTATTTAATACCTTTCTGTTGAATTTTATTTTTTTTAGATTTTCTTGTGCGCTGAGTCTGTGCTAACAGTGCGGGATTGCGCAGGTGCGCAGCTTCGAGGGAACATTGATGCGAGGTTAATTGGAGACTCTAAATTGCCCGTAGGTGCGAATGTGAGTGCGGATGGATGTTTGTTTGTATGTGCCCTGCGATTAATCCTGAATAATGTCCCTAACGGCCCCTCATAGTCATAAAGCTGATATTCACAAATGGGCCTGGACCCTCCTCTACGTACACCCTTTATTAAACGTACTTGACATCCATAGATGTCGATTACAATGAACGTTCGGAATCCAGATGACCAATAGAAACGTCCATGCGGTCAAGGATAATATAAACAAACAACGAAACAATTCAAGACAAGCGAATTCAGAGATTTGTTTCCAAATACATTTTTCGTGTTTGAAGATAATTGCTGAAAACATGCAAATACCAAGTACCCAATTGTGGAGGTTAGTTTGAAACAGTTTTTCACCATTTCAGCCATGGCTAACTTATGTGACGCTTGTTTTTGCCGATTTTATGGCAGGTATTACGGACAAACCAGAAACTGAATCATAATCAATTTGAAAGAACGTCCTGTTTTTCAATGAATGGATGGAAATCAAACAATGTTTTTTGTCCAATTCATCCATAAATCCCAAAAATAATTGACACATTATGATTCAAATAATGGTTGGTTACAGCCCTAGATAAATAATAGATAGAAATATGTCAAAACAGCATTCAAGGGTCCCACATGGAGCCGTCCGAACTCTTCCCAAATGCATTGTGGGATTTGCTGAAAGGGTTAAAAGCTAATTGAAGCTTCGCGGATAAATGTTAGCTAGCAGAGTTTCCACAAGCTGCTTACAATCATCATGATATCAAATATAAAACTCTAATCATAGCTCTACTTGCATCTTCCATAGAAGCCATTTCAAAAGAAGAAACTCACTCAAATGTCACATTTGAATATTTGATTGAATATTATTCTTGTTGTAATGCAAGCTCGTATGTTCTTTGTTTTCTGCGCAGTCGGTAGGATTAGATGCACTAACGCTCGCCTTTTGTCCCCCCAAAAAGCAAACAAAGGCCGCTGCCGTCCGTCCGGCCGGCAGCTACTGATTTTTGACGCGCTGAAATGTTGAAAGCCTACCCCCCTTGGCCCCCACACCACGGGGGGCTTTTCACGACCTCGCCGTGTGTGCAGCTTGTAATGAACGCAAAAGTGGCAGATGGAAGTTTCCTGCCCGCTCACAATGTTCCGCTTTTGAGTCCTGCCACAGTAACGAGTGGCACAACGGCCCCCGATGCAGAGCCTCTCGCTCGCCCGCCGGCTCGCTCATTTTCTCTTTGGCGTCTCGTTGGATTCTACGTCGGCTGACTCGGGTCAGTCGCTAATCATCGCGTCGTGTTCGTCTCTTCGGTCGATCGTGTCTATCACAAATGTTGTCTTCTGCCTTCTTGTCACCAACGCAAACTTTGGCGCTCTCCAGTGGAAACATTTTTTGTTGGTTTCGGGCTGAAAAACAATCACAGAAAATATTCATCCATCCATCCATTTTATGTATCGCTTTACCCTCACAAGGGTCGTGGGTGTGCTAGAGCCTATCCCAGCAACCTTCGGGCGAGAGGCGGGCTACACCCTGAAATGGTCGCCAGCCAATCGCAGGGTACATACAAAAAAAAAACCCATTCGTGCACACAGTCACACCTACGGGCAATTTAGAGTCTTCAATCGACCTAGCGTGCATGTTTTTGGGATGTGGGAGGAAACCAGCGTGCCCGGTGAAAACCCACGCGGGCACAGGGAGAACATGCAAACTCCACACAGGCGGGGCCGGGATTTGAACCCCGGTCCTCAGAACGGTGAGGCAGATGTGCTAACCAGTCGTCCCCCGTGCCGCCACAGAAAATATTATTATTCCAAATATTTTTTTTTTTTTAATTTAAAATCACAATATTTTGGAGCTACTGTTGTCCCTCACTATATCGTGGTTCACTTTTTTGCAGCTTCACTGCATGACAGATTTATTTGATCATTCTTGTGTCGCAGATTATTGTCTGTTTTTCAGTAATTATTTTTCCACACGGACTGTTAGTGCTGACTTACGTGGAAATAAGCGCCAGCCAGTTTGGGATTATTTCCCATTTAATAAACAGTGCGACAAGTGTATCAAATCCTGAGTAGCAGCCAATGTCAGAATGTCATCTAAGTGAGAAGTGCTCATTTAAATCTTCGTCTGTGCGCCCTCTGGTGGACAAACTGAGCAACAACAGCTACTTTAATTGACAAATTGCAGTTCGTGAGTTTTCGATCCCCCACAGGCCAGATTAGAGCCGCTGACGGGCCGTATACTTGATGGGGCTGGTTTAAAAGGACACTGGCGACCGAGCGGGAGCGCCGAACATTCCGTCCCGCGAAAAGTAAGGAATGCGGAATCTGACGCCTTTGTGTGTTTGTGCCTCGGAGGGTGCGGAAGCTGAAGGAGACGCTGGCAACGGTGCAGCAGCTGGACAACGACATGAACGAGCTGCGCACGTGGTTGGCACGCGTGGAGGCCCAACTGGCCCAGCCGCCCGTCTACCACGTCTGCCACGCCGACGACATTCACCACAAGCTGGAGCGGCAGCAGGTCGGTCGCACGCTAACGATCACTAGCGATCGCTCATTCATTCTCTCCACTTCTGATTATTTTTTTTTTTTTTGTAATCAGTTTATTTGAAATGCCATAAAACACATGAAATACACATGGTTAAAAAAGCCTGAATTAGCCAGAAGGCTAGTTTTCGTCTGTAGTCCCCTGGCCACGATGTAAAAAAGCAGTCAAATACATCTACAAGACAATATCATACAGGATACATCATCAAAGACTTACTATACTATTAAGAGAGAATAAAACCACAAATCATTTGATCATAACAAAAAAAAAAAAACCCATCATAACATACTTGTCTTTTAGTGTTGGCAGCTATAGGTGTTAACTAGCCACATTTTGCGTTTTTTTGTGAAGGCCTTGTCTTGTATGTTGTAAGCAGTTGAACCTCCTTCCACTCACCACTCACTTCGTGAAAGTGCTCCTGCGCAGAGGAATGAGACGGTCGCCTCGAGTGACACGCTCGGAGCCGTTTCTTTGGCTGATGAACTCAGCCAGAGTTAGCTGGGGCCAAATCGTGCAGTACTTTATACATCAAATTGAAATCTGCAAATATGTGAAGACTGTCCCAGTTTAAAAGACTGTATTTTTTTCAAATTGCACAGTGATGATAGTGCCTTGGTTTTTCACTTTAATGACTTGTTTGTACAAAACTTCCAATGGTTTTTTGCATTCTGACCAGCCTGGGACCAACTGGTTATGCAATAGTTAAAGTGACTAAGAATCATTGAATGCAAGTACATTTTTTGCGGCTTCAGTTGACATTTCATTTCGAATTGCACGAAAATTTGCGAGGTTTAATTTAATATTTTTACACAATTTGTCAATATGGGCTTTAAAGGAAAGCTGTGAATCTATTATTAACCCAAGATATTTGTATTGGCTGACAATTTGCATTTTTTTCTCCATTAACAAGTATGTCGGTGTCAGGTGATACTCTATTTGTTTTAGTGAAATACATGCCTACAGTTTTAGAAACGTTTAGCTGTAGACAGCACTCCTGCAACCAAGTTGTGACACAGGACATTGTATTAGTGAGTTTAGCAGCAACTGTATCTTTGGAGCGACCATGAACAAAGAAAACTGTGTCGTCTGCATACATTACGCACTCTGCTTCAGAACAAACAGTGGGCAAATCGTTGATATAAAGACTAAATAAAAGGGGGCCTAATATTGATCCCTGAGGGACTCCAGAGGTTAGCCTAAGAGACTGATCTGCAGTTGTTAACTGATACAGATTGTGTTCGATCCTGCAGATATGATTCAATCCAGCTCACAGCTTTGCGAGAGAAGTTAAATTTTGAGAGCTTGGTAAGAAGAACAGAGTGATTTACTGTATCGAAAGCTTTCCTGAGGTCCAAGAACACCGCCCCTACAACTCCACCCTTGTCGAGAGAAGATTTTATTTTCTCAATGAGGAGGCATGTAGCCATTTCAGTGGAATGCTTGGATCTGAAACCAAACTGCATAGCGTGGAGAGAGGGGAAGCTGCTGTTTAAATAATGGACAATCTGCTCTGACACCCATTTTTCTGCAACTTTGGAAATGGCCGGAAGAATGCTTATAGGTCGGTAGTTATTCAGAGAAGTTGAGTCACCGGATTTAAAGACAGGGGTAACAATAGCAGATTTCCAGGCCTTTGGAAAGTGACCAGATGAAATTGAAAGATGAATGATTGAGGCAATAGGAGGAGCAAGAGTTGAACCTCGATCTTTGAGCATGTTCGTGTCCATTCCAAAAACATCCTTTGCCTTAGATGGTTTGAGTGAATGAATTCAATCGATAACTTTGGTCTCAGTAATATTTGTCATAGTAAAGAACTGCGTTGCAGACAATGCAGGGCATTCCTTCCTTCATTCCTCCATTGTCGACACGTGTCAATGGCCGACGCGTCGCAACTTTACGTTCCCCAATCCGTTATATGCGGAATGTCACGTGACCAAGGCGGAGCACGGAATCGCGGACTTCCTGTGTATGTCTGTCTAACATAACTTTAAACGGTGACAGGATTATTTGAAGTCGAACTTGGGTGGTGTCTTCGCACAAAGTTAAATACATGTATATCTTTTTTTGTTTTTGTTTTTTCATACAAATATGATATCATGCATGTAAACAGGAACGAAGCCCGAACACCGTCTGTTGTCATCTTCGGTGGCTCTTCGGTGGCGTTATGTTAAAAAAAAAAAAAAAAAAAAAAGACATTGTAGATGTTTTCTCCCGAACGAGGCGGAAGTGCTTTGACCTGATTTGCCGAATGCGCATATACCGGATTCAATATTTATTCAAATCCTCTGAATCAGTTTTATGTCCTGGCCGGTGGGGAGGGGGGGGGGCGCTTTGGCTGAAATTGGTAAGAAATATTTAAGTTTAGATTCACTTAACATTTTAATTGTTTATACATTTTTACTCGATATGAACAAATAAGTTATTCTCATGCAAATGTTTCACTCAATATCGAATCGAAAACCAACCTAAATAATCGAAAAGGAATTGAATCGTGAGGTCCTCAACGAGACTCGGCCCCAATGGCAACGAAGATAACATTAAATGCTGAACTAAAGAACATTTCTTGACTGTTTTTAATTGAGAGATTACAAATCTGAATGAAAAAACCTGAGTGCTGAGCTAGCAACTCTTGTGAAAATGATTTTAGGTTTCCAGATGTCACAGGAAAAATGTGAAGCCTCCAGTAGACGAAAGACAGGACGAGCACTTTGAGAAAAAGGACCTCCGATTTTCCGGAAACTGGCATGCAAGCTGACAGTTGGAATAGCAGCAGGTTGGCGGCAACTATTATTTTTCTCGAGTGAGGTCAAATACGGAAATGTGAATAGGCAGTTATCTTCTGCCTTATGCGACTGGCGCCCCCTCCCCAGATGCAGTCTCTCACAGCTAAGCGTCAGGAACAAGGTGACCTTTTTTATCCTCACAGGAGAGCCCGATTGACATGATGTCATCGTTAACAGAATGGAAGAGAAACATTTGTAGAGCAAAGAAATATTTTTCAAACAGTAGAAGTTCATCACGAGGCAAACGGCAAATATTCGGTCACAGATGCTTCGAAATGAATGATCTAATAATCTAATCTGCCGCGATCGTCTGCTCGGGATTTTGGACCGGAACCACGGTGGAAGCTGCGGAAGGGGGGCGGAGCCATGTGACAGACTGGAAAGCAGAAAATATACAAAAATAAAAACATTGAAAAAAACTCGGCTGCTTGGGCCCGTCCATTAGCGGGTGACGGACGGCTCGCGCGATTATCGCTTGGATCAGCTCTTGAAGCCTTTAGCTGTTGCCGTGGCAACCAGCGGGAGGGCCACACTTTGCTGGCAGGAGGCAGGAGGGGGTGCAACGAGGGGGTGCAACGACGGCTGCATTGTGTTTGAGTGGATCAGCTCTATCTTTGTCTGTCTAGCCATTCAACCATCTCTCTCTCACACGTCTACCTGCCCGCTGACCACAAAAAAGCAGACTTGCATTGTTGGAGGAAATCTTTACATTATTTTAGGGAGGTTTTTATTTATTTTGTACAATTTTCTTGGACTGTGAAGTTCAGGTTTTGTACATGGGTTGGGGGGCTGGGCAAAGTACGACCTGCAAACCACATATGCCACACATAAATGGATTTATTCATTTATTTTTTGTTCATGCATCTTATTAAACAGGTTAATTGATTTAATTTCTTTTTGATAGTAAAACGACAATACCTTAAATAAATATTTTGACATTTCTATTTCCAGTATGTGATTGAGCTCATCATGTCTCAAGTCTTGAGTCTTTACAGTGACTAGAGCAGAATCGAGTCCTCCTCTGTGGCGCACGGTAACGACGCTAACGCTCCCTTTGACGTCCAGGAGGTGCAGCGCGACATCGACGACCACGCGGCAACGGTGGCTTCGGTGGCGAGGTCGTGCGACGTCCTACTGCGCGACGCCGACGCCTGCGGCGGCGAGTCGGAACGCGATGCCATCCTGCAGGCCGCTAGCAGTCTGGACCGACGCTGGAGGAACATCTGCGCCATGGCCCTGGAGAGGAGGATGAGGTCAGCTCAGTTCCCGGGACGAGGGTCTGCCAGCCATAGCTCGGGGCGCCACGAAACAATTTGTGATCAATGATTTTTCAATGGACAAATGGGCATCGTGGGAAATGTTCATTGTGCCTACCTCCCAGCGAGCTCCTTTCTTGTCGTACGCCAAACAATGTCAAAATCATTCCGCTCATTGCGTCTGTTTCTTAGCGGGAATTAAAAGCCGATCGTCGTTTTTTTTATAAAATAGTCGTTAGCGCGATCGGAAAAGTGGCTAAATATAGCCGACCCGTGTTGTTAGTGTAAGCTGCGCACATCAGCCAGCAACAATGGATAAATATTGAGTTTAATATATTTGGTTAGGTTCCTTTCTATGAAACAGGTTTTGAATATTTAGGTTGAACCATTCATAAGGCCTATGGCATTTAGGGTCGCACGTTGTAGTTAGGGGTTCATCTAGAGATGGAACAATTAATCGACAGCCAAGCGATTATCAAATTAATTGACAACTATTTTGAGAATCGATTGTTTAGAGACCTTGTTTAACTTAGAATTGTCCAAGTATTCCTACATGAAAGCAAAATGATTATTGTTGTGTTTTTTTCAAAATAAGACAATTGCAAACATCTGCTTTACTTTATAAAATAATCATCCACATTTTTGCCAATTTTCTAACGGATTTTACGGACCAAACCGAATCATAATCAATTCATGTCTATTTGAAATAACTGATACATCAAAAGAATAAGCGACAGATGAATCGATTTTTAAAATAATGGTTAATAGCACCCCTAGTTTGATTAGGGTTAGGATTATGACGTGGTCCTTGGAAATGTTTGTGAAGCCCTATTCTGAAACACTCAACGTCCTTCTGCATCCCCCCCGAGTCGCTCCTAATAACAAAAGACGTTATTAGGAGAGCCGACACGGCTCGGATGGTCTGCGTAGGTCAATGAGGAGTCGCTAGCCAAAGTGGAAGCCCGTTGAGTATTTTGAGATGATTTCAGGATCGAGGAGACGTGGCGTCTGTGGTGCAAGTTCCTGGACGACTTGGCTCGCTTCGAGGACTGGCTGAAGGTGGCCGAGCTGACGGCGGCCAATCCCGACTCTGCCGACGTCCTCTACACCAGTGCCAAGGAGGAGCTCAAGAAATTTGAGGTGAACTTCTGAACGCCGTTGTTGTCATTTGTGGACCTTCTATGATCGCGATAAACTGTTTGTGGAAGTAAAGATGTTTCTTGGTTGTGGTTTGTTGGGCACCAGAATTGGTTTGCTGTGTTTACACCTGAACAAATTAACCACGGCAAGGGGGAACCAATTAAGAGTTCCATCAAAACAACTTGAGCCTGGTACACGCAACAATTTTTCACATCTTAAGAAAGACCCCACACGTGACAATCAAAAGTGGTGTCACTGCTCCTCTAGTGTGTGGTGAACTACAGATTTACAACAGCAGTGCCATCCAATCACAAGTCACCTGGCATAGTACCAAGACTGATCTGTGAGAGGCAGCATGGTGCTACAGGGCATCCGGACGAGCTGAATTTACAAAGAAGAAGAAAAGGTAGTGGTGGGTGTGGAAGAAGAAGAAGAAGGCTCCCCTTTTATTGTCATGAACATGCATGCACGCACACAAAATGTGTTCTCTGCATTTTACCCATCACAGTGAACACATACACATGTTAGTGGAACACACTGGAGCAGGGGGCAGCTGAAGCACCCAGGGAGTATTTCAGGGTATCAGTGTCTTGCTCAAGGACGCCACAGCCGTTATTCCGAGGGATGTTGGCAGATGGTCCAGTCGGGGTCTTGAACCTAGTTCCCCCACGGTGGCAGGTGAAGATCTTAACCATTGGGCCACGCTAGTTTGTCGCAGCAGCAGTACAAGCCGATGTAGAACAAGAACATCGCTTAGGTACGATTGTCGGCTCGACTGTTTTCCAAGCAGATTGGGGAGGGTTCAAAAGACTTTGAACAGCAACGTGGCAAGATTTCTCCAAAATGACAGTCAGTCAATATGCAAAGTCTGGTTGGAACAGGCACTTCAACCTGATTAGCACGCACAAAGAAGTTTGAAAAGATTTTTTGTGTAGGAAAAATACATTGCCTTTTGGGGTGAACATTTTTGTGTGATATCACCTAGAGAAGTTCTGGTTAAAAAACCCCCAAAACAAAACACCTTGAGTAGAACGTGATGATTTCTCAATGTCTCTTTGACACCTTCGTTTCATCGGCTACCCGGGGAAGCCCTTCTCTGATTGGCTGACAAGTTTCAGTTAAAAACTATCCACCAATAAGCTCGTACAGACCGAAATTACGATGCGTTTTCCAAGTAGACGTGTTAAAATTAGCGTGACCTTTCAAACGACGTCACTTGCCCAAAAAACCCAGCTTAATAACGCAAACGACACATTATTCCTGAGCAGAACAGTAGAATAGGTCGTGCACTTCAGTCATCAATCCTGAATTTCTTTCTTCTGGAGGATTTTTGAGGTGCTCATTCCATGATTATTTGGAGAAAATTCCACAAAGATGGTGGCCACGTTCACCTCACACCTCAGGATAATCACTGGGGATCATCCTTGGAGATATCCGACATCGGGGCCTATGCTGACCTTGATCAAAAGAGAGGAGTGGGGCTGAAAACCGAAGCCTGCGTACCTGGCTTCGAGGGGGCCGGTATGAAAGCAAACCGACCGAAACACAGCGTCCGCCTGACGTCCCGGCCGTTTTGCTGTTTCCGTCAGGCCTTCCAGCGCCAGGTGCACGAGCGTTTGACCCAGATGGAGCTGGTCAACAAGCAGTACCGCCGGCTGGCCCGCGAGAACCGGACAGACGCCGCCGGCGACCTCCGCCTGAGGGTCGACCGGGGCAACCGGCGATGGGATGGCCTCCGGAGACGAGTGGCCGCCGTTCTGCGACGACTCAAGGTGAGGAGTTTTACGCGAAACATTCGCACTACATGTATCCAGACGCCAACGTGAGGCAGCGACGCCCTCATGTGTTTTTGTTGTTGTTTTGTATTGACGGGTGTGGCTGGTGAATGATCGGTTTTGCCGTGTTGCTTAACGGCCAGTCATTTGCAAACAGCTCGTCAGTGTCCATTTTCCCAAAGGTGTGAGACAATCCTTTGGGGAAGAGACTCAGATGTTAAGAATTCGTTGTAAGCAGACGAGTCTTCTGTCTTTTTCTTTTCTGTCCTTCACACCTCTTCAACCTTCTTCTTCTTTTCCTTTCGGCTTGTCCCGTTAGGGGTCGCCACAGCGTGTCATCCTTTTCCATGTAAGCCTATCTCCTGCATCCTCCTCTCGAACACCAACTGCCATCATGTCTTCCCTCACGACATCCATCAACCTTCTCTTTGGTCTTCCTCTAGCTCTCTTGCCTGGCAGCACCATCCTCATCATCCTTCTACCAATATACTCACTCTCTCTCCTCTGGACGTGTCCAAACCATCCAAGTCTGTTCGTTATGGACAATGCGTTATGAGCTTATGTTCAAGCATAAGGTTTGTCCACGTGTGCACTTGGCACCAGGACACCCTATGTCGCAGTTCGGTGATCGACTTTGTGGTCGTGTCATCGGACTTGCGGCCGTCTTGGACACTCGGGTGAAGAGGGGGGGAGCTGTCAACTGATCACCAACTGGTGGTGAGTTGTCTCGAATGGTGGGGGAAGATTCCGGTCCGACGTGGTAGGCCCAGACGTATTGTGAGGGTTTGCTGGGAATGTCTGGAAGAATCTCCTGTCAGAAGCAGTTTCAACTCCCACCTCCGACAGAACTTTGCTCATGTTCCGGGGGACATGGAGTCCGAGTGGACCATGTTCCGCGCCTCCATTGGTGAGGCGGCCGACCGGAGCTGTGGCCGTAAGGTGGTCAGTGCCTGTCGTGGCGGGAATCCCCGAACCCGTTGGTGGAAACCAACAGTGAGGGATGCTGTCAAGCTGAAGACGGAGTCCTATCCTTTTTGGCCTGTGGGACTCCAGAGGCAGCTGATGGGTACCGGCTGGCCAAGCGGAATGCAGCTTTGGTGGTCGCTGAAGCAAAAACTTGGGTATGGGAGGAGTTCGGTGAGGCCATGGAGAAAGACTTCCGTACGGCTTCGAGGAAATTCTGGTCTACATCCGGCGTCTCAGGAGGGGGAAACAGTGCACCATCAACACTGTGTATAGTGGGGATGGGGCACTGATGACCTCGACTCGGGACGTTATGAGTCGGTGGCGAGAATACTTCAAAGACCTCCTCAATTCCACCGACACGCCTTCCCATGAGGAAGCAGAGTCTGGGTTCTCTGAGGTGGGCTCTCCTATCTCTGGGGTTGCTCCTTGGTTGCAAGGCCCCGGGGGTGGATGAGATTCGCCCCGGAGTTCCTAAAGGCTCTGAATGTTGTGGGGCTGTCCTGGTTGACACGCCTCTGCAACATCGCATGGATATCGGGGACAGCGCCTCTGGATTGGCAGACTGGGGTGGTGGTACCCCTTTTTAAGAAGGGGGACTGGAGGGTGTGTTCCAACTACAGGGGGATCACACTCCTCAGCCTCCCTGGTAAGGTCTATTCAGGGGTGCTGGAGAGGAGGGTCCGTCGGGAAGTCGAATCTCAGATTCAGGTGGAGCAGTGTGGTTTTCGTCCTGGCCGTAGAACAGTGGACCAGCTCTACACCCTCGGCAGGGTCTTCAAGGGTGCATGGGAGTTCGCCCAACCAGTCTACATGTGTTTTGTGGACTTGGAGAAGGCATTGGACCGTGTCCCTCGGGGAGTCCTGTGGGGGGGGGGGTGCTTCGGGAGTATGAGGTACCGAACTCCCGGAGTCAGAGTTTGATCCGCGTATCTGGCAGTAAATCGGACTCATTCCTGATGAGGGTTGGACTCCACCAAGGCTGCCCTTTGTCACCGATTCTGTTCATAACTTTTATGGACAGAATTTCTAGGCGCAGCCGAGGCGTAGAGGGGGTCCGGTTTGGTGGCTTCAGTATTGGATCTCTGCTTTTTGCAGATGATGTGGTTCTGTTGGCTTCATCAAGCCGTGACCTCCAACTCTCACTGGAGCAGTTCACAGCCAAGTGTGAAGCGGCTGGGATGGGAATCAGCACTCCAAATCTGAGACCATGGTCCTCAGTCGGAAAAGGGCGGCATGCCTTCTCCAGGTCGGGGATGAGATCCTGCCCCAAGTGGAGGAGTTCAAGTATATTGGAGTCGAGCTGTGCGTCGTGACCGAAAAGCGCTATACTGTATAAATAGGGTTTAGACAGACAGGCAGCTCGATAGATAGAATGATAGATTTGTTAACTACATGAAGTTAGTAAAACCTTTTGCACATGACTGTGTAATAATGAGTGAAATGAAAACAACAGACAAATTAAGCAGGCAATCTTTGTAGTGAGGGGTATTGCTGAAACAAAGTCGCATTTATCTCTCTCACTCTCGATCCCTGAATCACTCGGCCCTGGTGTAGCGTCCCCTCCCCCCTTCACACTGCGCAGGCACCCAAGAGCTGCGAAGCGAGCACAAGCAAACATGTCAGATCATATAGTCAATAGCACTCACCGTAATCAATTGGAAAATGTACAGCGAATCTATATGATCGTATCAGCAGTGATCTGCACATCTCGGTCAGGATTATCGATGCCGGATTGCCTGATCGGAGCAGCCCTAGTTATACATAGTGTACACAACATCAAGACACTAGATAAAGCATTGTTGGAATGTCATTGCTAAGTAAATATTTTCAGAATTTTGTAATTGATTTATTATTTTAAGAATTCTTAACTTGTGCAGTTGCAATGCCTTGATTTTAGTGAGGTTAGTACTGCGTCATTGCCATGAAAGCAAGTGTACCAATAATTTCTTAATGTGGCTTAAATAATACATTATGAAGACACGAAATAAGAAATAATGACTACTAAAACTTTACGTATTACATCCTGGATATATGGGACCAGTACAGGCTCTGACCACAACGTGACTCACGGAGGCCCGAAAGGCTTAACGTCAGACCCTGCCGACTGTCAGTATGCTAAACTCGAGCACCAATAAAAACAGCTTTTATTACATTACAAGTGTCAAACATGAGGCCCGGAGCCAGATCCGGCCCGCCGTCTCCTTTATGTGACCCAAAAAAGCAAATCATGTGCTTTGACTTAATATTTCTTGCTAAAATTCCCAAAATGCAAATTGTCTTCTCTTTTAATAACACTGAGCTATTGCAAGCAGTTTTTGTTACCAATCTCCCTCTTAAAATAGATGGAGTAATAGTTGAACAGGTTTTTAGTGGTGTCTGATTTCAAAATAGTTTTTTCTTGAGTATACTGTATGCATTCATATGAGGCAATCATGCATTTAAATGGTAAACGGACTGCGCTTTCTCTACACCATCACAGTGCCCAAAGCGCTTTACAAAGCCTCACATTTACCCATTCACAGACGCATTCAGACACCAATGCCATGCAGGGCGCTGCCAGGCCCACAGGGAGCATATTAGGGTTCAGTGTCTTGCCCAAGGACACCTCGACGTGCAGACATTGGGAGCCGGAATTCGAACCAACGACGCTTCGGTCACCGGATGACCCGCTCTACCTGAGCCACAGCAAGCCATGGTTCACTTTTATAACGGCCCCTCTGAGGGAAACCATAACTACGATGACAAAGACCAGTTTGACACCCCTGCATTAGACTCACTTTTTTTTACTGATACCACGAAACACTCCATTGCCTTTTTTTGGGGAGCAAAAGTAACAAACAGTTTCAGGTGAGCAGATGGAGCGGTCGCCTCCACGTCCGTATTTGTGTCGACCGCTTGTAACCCAAGAAGACTTTTTTTTAGGGGGCGGGGGTGACCTTTTGAATCTCCAAATGTCCGACATCCGTCGGCATCGAGAGAAAAGTCGCGTCCGTGCCTTGCGGGTGTCCGACCAGCGGCGCCCTCAACGCTGTGACATTGAGCCTAGCTTCGCATGGAGGGATGAAGAGATCAGGTAGACAAAAGAGCGTTTCCACATGAAGGATCCGGCTACATGTTTGCTAAACTAATCCCGGTGGCCTCATCTCTCGCTAATCCCAGCAGGATGCGATACAATCGGTCGCCGTTCAGTATTCTGCCAAGATTTAGTCACATGAATTCAGTGTGTGGAGTGTAATTGTGAGTGTGGCCTTCGCTACCACGCCTCCCTTCGTCGTCATTCGGTTCTCACTTCTCCTGGATGTTGCACACGTGATTGGCAACAGTCGCTAAGAGCAGAAATTGTCGCTACAGGCTCTTCCTTAGCTTGATCAGCTCCCACCTCTGGCTTGTTAAAAACACTTGGCACGCCATTGGGTTTTAATCTCAGCCAGGTGGCCTGCCCCATTTTAGTTTCTATTCAATTTTTATAATCCTTGCGTGTGAAATCTTTCAACACACACAGGCTTGCTTGTCCTTGCCCGGAGGTCTACGTTAATATCCTTTTTGTGGCAAACTATGACGGGTTATTTTTGTCCAAAACTTTGCTATACAGTGTGTCATTGTTTGTTGTCTCCTCTTCGTTGTCAAACGTGTGTTAGCGTTTTGCAACGTGTGACGTCACTTCCGTGATTAGCAGCCGAGATGGATCCGCCCGTTTGATCAAAAATGTTGCTCTTAAAGGGCAACAAATTAAGGTGTATTTTTTTAATATCTTTTTGTCACATTTCGCCGCTCAACTAATTCATTACTACCAATGAAGCCATGCACGTTAATTTGGCCAGTGTCCTATTCATCGAAATATCTTCTAAATATTGCACGTGGCGTTCCCCTATTTATGCCTCTGGTGAGGATTGTTATTGTTGCTGCCAGGTGTGGCTGGGGAATGAGCGAATGGCATACCAACCGATCATTCTCTAGCCTGGTAGCAATAAAGCTCGTTAGTGTCCACTTTGCCGATGGTATGACTGACGATAACTGATGGCGTAAAGCTCCTCTTCCTCGCTTTCGAGTTGGATTTAGATGGCTTCTTTCACACCAGCAGTGTTTTTGTTTTTTTTTGTCCTGTTTGGCTGTTAGGTCAAGCAGAATGGAGGATCTGTATCCCTTTTATGCCGGAACAGTTTTACTGTCCCAGTGGAGTTTTTAAGCTTCCGCTGTTGTTTCTTAGTATTAAAATTGAAGTTTATTGAGAATCAGAGTCGAACAGAACAAAGTTTCTAGAGGGGAGAGAGAAACAAAGAAAGAAAAAGCACTAATTGTAAACAGGATGAGAAAAGTAAGTCATTCCATTATCAACAACAATGAAACATTAAATAGTGTTACATGGGGCTGTAGTGCCACCCCCTGTGAGGGAAGGACAGGACAAGCTGGAACAGGACAAGGACAGGGGAAGAAGCATATGCAGGACAAGAGTCGTGAACCCGAATGTAAAACTGAAGTCTGGTGGGATTGACTATGTAAATTATAAAACTCTACAGGACGAGAGTATGAGTGAGGGGATACACGAGCAATTCGCATATTCATGAGTTAAGGCTTCTTAATACTCGTGCGGACGGCGACCGCGCCGACGTCACTGCGGCTATCCCACACGCAGTATGCCTTTATACTCGAGCGCAACCCACACGCGCTGTTTTGAAAGTGTGCTGCAGTTCTCCTCCAAGTCGGGGGTGTCGCTACGGCTGGTATTGGCTGGGACGCCACAGGGTGGAGCTTCCTCTTCATTTTGTGGCCATTTCCGGTAGCCATTTTTCCTTTCCTTTCCGTAACAAGGAACAAAGCAACAACAATGGTGACCGTGGAACAGTCTGCTTGAACAAATGGACCTAGATGACCAGATGATACGTTTAATTATGCTGCAAAATCGATCGAGAAGGCGGCGGCGTAGCTGCTATGTGGAACCGGGAGGAACGCTGATTACATCATCACAGCATGTGACTAAAACGGACCAATCACGAGAGATGATCTCCGCAGCATTCTACGCGCAGCAACTATTTTTGACACCGTTTTACATGCACAAAGACTGACAGAAGCGTCCTGTAATTGCTGTGCCCTCACCGCGGAGGCTGAGGACCCCACCCAGTCAATCGAGGGCCAGGATCGGGCCCAGGGGTCCACCCGAGCGCAGGAGGGACCCAGGGCGGTCTGCCGGCCCTACCGAGGCGTCCTGACAACTGGCCACCCGGTGAGGCAGGGACCCAATGCCAGCACCCCAGCCACCAGAGAGTAAAAGGAGACTCCGCAGCTGAAATTTACAACCCCAATTCCAAAGAAGTTGGGACGTTTTGTTAAACATAAATAAAAACAATACAATGATTTCCAAATCATGTTCAACCTATATTTAATTGAATCAGAATCATCTTTATTTGCCAAGTATGTCCAAAAAACACACAAGGAATTTGTCTCCGGTAGTTGGAGCCGCTCTAGTGTGACAACAAACAGTCAATTGACAGAGAACACTTGACATTGAGAAAAACAGTCACTGAGCAATAAAGGGTTGCTAGTTATCTGGTAATGCCGGTACATTATTTATTTTTTTGACAATTCTGCAAAAAGATGCAGAGTCCTCTAGCAAAGTTAGAATGACTAATCTCCCAATAGTCCGGTGCAATGACCATTGTGCAAAGGGCGCCGAGACTTCAGGGAGTGTATGCAGTTTAAAGTGATGAGTAGTGGGATAATCTGGGACAATGTTGATTGTGCAAATGTTGCAGATACTCCTCAGTCAGTGTGCAAATGAGGCAGATGCTACTCTGGCATAAGTGGCCAGTATTGGTCAACAACAGGGACAGGGTCATGTTTACCACTGTGTTACATCACCTTTTCTGTTAACAACATTCAATAAACGTTTGGGAACTGAGGACGCTAATTTTTGAAGCTTTGTAGGTGGAATTCTTTCCCACCGCACTCTTTTATTACGAAGCCACGCTGTTGTAACACGTGCAGAATGTGGTTTGGCATTGTCTTGCAGAAATAAGACAATGAAAAAGACGTTGCTTGGATGGCAGCATATGTTTCTCCAAAACCTGTATGTACCTTTCCGCATTAATGGTGCCTTCACAGATGTGTAAGTGACCCATGCCATTGGCACTAACACAGCCCCATACCATCACAGATGCTGGCTTTTGAACTTTGCGTCCATAACAGTCCGAATGGTTCTTTTCCCCTTTGGCCCGGAGGACACGACGTCCACAATTTCCGAAAACAATTTGAAATGTGGACTCGTTGGACCACAGAACACTTTTTCACTTTCCATCAGTCCATCTTAGATGAGCTCAGACCCAGAGAAGCCGGCGGCGTTTCTGGGTGTTGTTGATAATTGGGTTTTGCTTTGCATAGTAGAGTTTCAAGTTGCACTCACGGATGGAGCGCCAAACTGCATTTACTGACATTGGTTTTCTGAAGTGTTCCTGAGCCCATGTGGCGATATCCTTTACACATTGATGTCGGTTTTTGATGGAGTGCCGCCTGAGGGATCGAAGGTCATTCAATGTTGGTTTTCGGCCTCACCGCTTACGTGCAGTGATTTCTCCAGATTCTCAGCACCTTTTGATGATATTATGGACCGTAGATGTTGAAATCTCTCAATTCCTTGCAATTGTACGTTGAGGAACATTGTCCTTAAACTGTTGGACTATTTTCTCACGCACTTGTTCACAAAGGTGAACCTCGCCCCATCTTTGCTTGTGAATGACTGAGCGATTCAGGGAAGCTCCTTTTATACCCAATCATAGCACCCACCTGTTCCCAATGAGCCTGTTCACCTGTGGGATGTTCCAAACAGGTGTTTGATGAGCATTCCTCAACTTTCTCAGTCTTTTTTGCCACCTGTCCCAGCTTTTTTGGAACATGTTGCAGGCATAAAATTCTAAGTTTGTGATTATTTGCTAAAAACAATCAAGTTTATCAGTTTGAACATGAAATATCTTGTCTTTGTACTGTATTCAATTAAATATAGGTTGAACATGATTTGCAAATCATTGTATTCTGTTTTTATTTATGTTTAACACAATGTCCCAACTCCATTTGGGTTGTAGAACTGAAGAAGCAGAAGGCTTTGATTCACGTGTTCAACAAACAAGAAGAGTCTTATTTACCTCGATTCTGTCGTTGCGAGCTATCACGGCCACATTGACTTGAGAATCAACACAGACCGATCTTGTCGATGCTGATGTTAATGTTGTTGTTGTTCAGCACTTCACGTCGCAGAGAGAAGATTTTGAGGGCACTCGCGAGGGAATCCTAATGTGGCTGACTGAGATGGACCTGCAGCTCACCGACGTGGAGCACTTCTCCGAGAGCGACATGGAGGACAAAATGAGGCAGATGAAGGTACTGCGGGTTCGCCGACCCCGACCTGGCCTCAAGCGACACCTGACAAAACTAACCTTCTTCTTGTTCGTCGCATAGGCCTTCCAGCATGAGATTACGCTCAATGCCAACAAGATCGACGCCCTCATCGTGTTTGGCGAGAACCTGATTCAGAAGAGCGCTCCTCTGGACGCGGCGCTCATCGAGGAAGAGCTGGAGGAACTGCACTCGTATTGCCAGGAAGTGTTTGGCCGTGTGGCACGTTTTCATCATCGGCTTGTCTGCCGCCGCCCAGTCAGTAACCTAACCCACTTCATCACCCAGTTCGCAGACAACTTCAAGAACTCGTGCGAAATCTCCAATTCTAACGTCCGGCTTCCTGTAGGTTGAGGTGCTGGAGGAGGAACTGTCTGACCAGGAGAACCCTGCCAAAGCGAGCGGCGCGGTGTCTTCGTGGAGGGACTCATTCAAGAAGGACGGCGCCGAACGCCAGACCTCGTGCCAGCTCCTGGTGCCGCCTCTGGAACATTCTGGAAGAGAGACGCCCGTCAGCGTGGACTCCATCCCGCTGGAGTGGGACCACACGGTGGACGTGGGAGGGTCCTCATCACAAGAAGACGACGAGGACACCGAGGACGTCGCATTCTTCAGCACCCTGTCAGGTAACATCAATGGGGGGAAGTAAACAAATACAAATACTTTGTGTCTCTTATCTTTTTACAGTGCCATGAAAAGGTATTGGCCCCCTTCTCTTATATTCTGACATTTTTGTATATTTCCCCACTTTGTTTCACATAATTAAACAAATGTAAATATCAGACAAATATAACACAGGTGTACTGAAATGCTGTTTTTAAACGGTGATTTCATTTATAAAGGAAAAAACCTGTTCAGTTACCTTGCCCTGTGTGAAAAAAATAAATTTAAATTAAAGTTAAATCATGAATTAATTGTGGCTGATCACATTATTTTGGATCATACCCAAGCCTGATGATTACCTCAAGACCTGTTCAATCAAGAAATCACACAACAGAATCTGTTTGACAAAATCAAGTCGGACAAAAGATCTTAAAAAAGAATTCCAGAACAGTCGGGAAATAAAGTAATTGACATCTGTCAGTCTTGAAAGGGTTATAAAAGCCATTTCTAAATCTTTAGGATTCCAGTGACCCATAGGGAGAGCCATTAACCTCAAATGGAGAAATTATAGAACAGTAGTGAACCTTCCGAGGGTGTGGCTGGCCTACAAAGATTACCCCAAAAGAATGACTCATCCAGGAGGCCACAAAGGAACTCAGGACAACAAGAACTGCAGGCCTCCCTTGCCTCAGTTGAGGTCAGTGTTCATGACACAACAATAAGGAAAAGACTGGGCAGAAATGGTTTCCAAGGCCAAAATCACTGCTGACCAAAAACAACAAAGGCTCATCTTTCTTTTGCAAAAAAAACCAAAAAAAACATCTGAATGATTCCCAAGACTTTTGGGAGAATATTATACGCACTAACGACTAAAGTTGAGCTTTTTGGAAGGTGTGTGTCTCGTTTCATCCAATGTAGCACAGCATTTCAGAAAAAGAACATCCTAGCAACAGTCAAACATGGTGGTGGTAGTGTGATGGCCTTGGGCTGCTTTCTCCTTCAGGACCTGGACAACTTGCTCTGATTGATGGAACCATGAATTCTGCTCTTTAACAGAAAATCCTGAAGGAGAATGTTCAAGCTGAAGCCCACTTGGGTTCTGCAGCAGGATAACGATCAAAAACACAAACACACCAGCAAGTCAACTTCTGAACGGCTTGAAAAAAACGAAATGAAGGTTTTGGAGTGGCCTAGTCAAAGTCCAGACTTGAATCCAATTGAAATGCAATGGCATGACCTTCAAGAGGCCGTTCATGCTCGAAAACCCTCCATTTTTGATGAACTCAAGCAATTCTGCAAGGAAGAGTGGGCCAAAATATCTCCACAGAGATGTGAAAGATTCATTGCCACTTCTATGCTGCTGAGGATGGCCCTACCAGTTCTTAGGTTTAGGGGGCCATTACCTTTTCACATAGGGGCAGGTAACTTTGAATAGTTTTTTTGTTCTTAATAAATGATCAAATCACCATTTAAAAACAGCATTTTAAGTTCACTTGGGTTATTTTTTGTTCTTAAAGTGGGGAAACTATGCAAAAATGTAAGAATTTGAGAAGGGGGCCATTACTTTTTCACGGCACTGTAGTTCGATTTTTCTGTTATCTGTATTTGAGTCTTTATTGCTCTGGCAAATTTTCACTCTCATCCATTCATCCATCCAACCATCCAACCAACCAGATAAACAAACTCTTTCTTCCACTTATCCGGGGTTGTCCTGTGTCGTCCCCGTCGACTCCCCTCGGTGTGAGGTGTCCGGATCACCTCACTAGGGAGGCGTCCAGTGGGCATCCTAATCAGATGCCTGAACCTGAGCCACCTCATCTGGCGCCTCTAAATGCGGAGGAGCAGCGGCTCGACTCTGAGCCCCCTCCCGTATGACCGAGCTTCAAACCCTATCTCACCCTGCGGAGGAAACTCATTTTGACCGCTTGTATCCGCCATCTTGTTATTTCGGTCACGATACACAACTCGTGACCGTAGGTGAGGGTAGGAATGTAGATCAACTGGTAAATTGAGAGCTTTGCCTTTCGACTCAGCACAGATCCACCTGTCGATCTTCCATTCCATTCTTCCCTCACTAGTAAGCTAGACCCCAAGATACTTGAACTCCTCCACATAGGGCAGAATCTCATTGCTGACCCAGAGTCAGCCCTCCACCCTTTTGCGACTGAGTACTATGGCCTCAGATTTGGAGATGCTGATTCCCATCCCAGCCACTTCACCCTTGCCTACAAACCGCTCCAGTGGCTTTATGAAGCCAACGGAACCACATTATCTGTAAAAAGCAAGAGACAAATACTGAGGCCATCAAACCGTAACCTTTCAGTGCCTTGGTAGCGTCTAGAAATGCTGCCCATAAAGGTTACATGCAGAACTGTGACAAAGGACATCCTTGGCAGAGTCCAACGCTTACTGGAAACGAATCTGACTTACCGCCGGCAATGTGGACCAAATTCTATACCTGAGGTTGTAAGTCCACTGTTCCACAGCCAGTACAAAAACCACAATGCTCCTCCTAAATCTGGCTACTTCCCGAAAGATCCTCCTGTCCAGAACCCCCGAATAGACCATAACAGGTTTTTTCCACAGTGAAGTCCGCGAGTGACACGCCAAGCTGGCATCGTCCTGCCTCCCCGCTGAGGACGGCGCTTAGCCGACATGTCTGCAGTACTTCAATCCACCAGCAGGGCTACGTAAGGAAGCGTCGCATCCGAGAAGATGACTTTTGGTGTTATTGACGTGCGGTCATGTGACCAGGTGAAGCTGATGTCCGAGTGCAGCGGAAGCATCGATGACGTCAAGCGAGTCAAGTTGCTCCTTGACGACGAGCAGAAAGTGGAAGGTCCGCTTCGAGCGAATCTACCGGGTTTGACCAGTGGCACCACGCCTAAACACACGGGAACGGGTAAGAGCCAAGCGTTGTTGGGAATCACTCTTTATCCAATAAATGGTGGCCCATGTGGTAGTTGAACATGTATTTAAACCAAATTTAAAAAAAGGCAGATTTGCAAATGGCAAACAAACAAACAAACAAAATACAGGTTAAATATAAAAGGGCAGAAGCAAAGCTTATGAAATGAAGTCCTCTGCACCTCTGCTGGTTGCAGGCAAGCAGTGTTACAAAACTGTTTTCCATTCTAATGATGACTATATATAAATTCCCAGTATTGTGATTAGGGAGTGTTCGATTTCAGCCCTTGAGTCAACTATGTAGTCCGTATAAAAATGCGTATTTAATGTTTCGGGTGATTAGATGGGTGAATGATCATTCACTCATTCCGACTCCCTTATCACTACAATAGGATTTTTAGTCGACTTTTCGGACCTATCCAGGTCCACTGAATAAAAATGCCTACTGAGTGATGAAATCGACTCATGGTAATAATCTTCATGGCCTTGTTGGTGGTGTGTGTAGGTGTGATCGAGCGCTGGGAGGTAGTGCAGGCCCAGAAGGTCCAGCAGGAGACGGAGGTCCATCAGAACCCGCAGCAATGGCACCAGTTCAGCACTGACCTCAGTGACGTCACTTCCTGGCTGAACAGGAAGCTCCCCGATCTGGAGGCGCTGCAGACGATCCCGCCCTCCACCGGCGTCAGACACTTTGAAGACAACGTCAGGACGCTCAAGGTTGTCTCCATCTTCTTGTCTAGGAATTTCTCCTCTGGTTTGGGGTTTCAGTTGATTCTTTTTGTTAAATCAGTTAGGCTACATTTGAAAGGGTTTCAATCAGGTTTATACAGTCTTGAATGGGATTAAATCAGGTTTGGACTACTGCCTTTGCTATTTAACATGCGATTTTAGGATTTATTAAAAAAGAAAAACTGAAATATCACACAGCCGTAAGAATTCAGACCCTTTGCTGTGACACTCATATATTTAACTCAGGTACTGTCCATTTCTTCTGATCATCCTTGAGATGGTTCTTCACCTTCATTGGAGTCCAGCTGTTTTATATTATACTGATTGGACTTGATTAGGAAAGCCGCACACCTGTCTATATTAGACCTTACAGCTCTCAGTGCCAGAGCAAATGAGAATTATGAGGTCAAAGGAACTGCCTGAAGAGCTCAGAGACAGAATTGTGGCAAGGCACAGATCTGGCCAAGGTTACAAAAAAATTTCTGCTGCGCTTAAGGTTCCTAAGAGCACAGTGGCCTTCATAATCCTTAAATGGAAGACGCTTAGGACGACCAGAACCCTTCCTAGAGCCGGCCGTCCGGCCAAACTGAGCAATCGGGGAGAAGAGTCTTGGTGAGAGAGGTAAACAAGAACTCAAAGATCACTGTGGCGGAGCTCCAGAGATGCAGTCGGGAGATTGGAGAAAGTTCTAGAAAGTCAACCATCGCTGCAGCCCTCCACCAGTCGAGGCTTTATGGCAGAGTGGCCCGACGGAAGCCTCTCCTGAGTGCGAGACACGTGAAAGCCTTCGTCTGCACAAGACGTAATCCAGCTGCGTGCTTCTACCACCGCTCTTGTAGGTTATCCTATGTTTCTGCCTATTCTGGAAAAAAGTGTTCGCTACAGCCATTGCCATCCTTGTTGTAAAGTCTACCACCATCTGTCCCTCCAAGTTCCTTTCCTGGATGCTGAACTCACCCATCACTTCTTCATCACCCCTGTTTCCTTCACCAACATGTCCATTCCAATTTGCACCAATCACGACTCTCTCTCTGTTTGGGATGCTCACAACTACTTCATCTAGCTTCTGCCAGAATTTCTCTTTCACCTCTAGGTCCCATCCTACCTGTGGGGCATACATAACACCCTCAAGTTCAAGTTTCAGCCTCATCACTTGATCTGACACTCTTTTCACCTCCAAGACATTCTTAGCTAACTCTTCCTTTAAAAAAAAAAAAAAACCCTACTCCATTTATCTTCCCATCTACACCATGGTCAAATAATTTGAACATTGCCCCTAAACTTCTAGCCTTACTGACTTTCCACGTGCTCTCCTGGACACACAATATATCAACCTTTCTCCTAATCATCATGTCAATCAACTCCTGAGCTTTTCCTGTCATAGTCCCAACATTCAACGGCCCCACATTCAGTTTTAAATGAGTTTACATTGCGTTAGTTTCGATTGGGTTCAAACTGAGTTTTAAATGAGTTTCCATCGGTCCAGAAAGTTTTAAATGTGTTCCGATCAGGTGTAGACTGGGTTTTGAATGAGATTGAATCAGGTTTAGAGTGAGTTTCAAATGAGTTTTGTTCAGGTTTAGACAGGGTTTTAAATTAGATTAAATCAGGTTCAGGCTGAGTTTCAAATGAGTGTCGATGGGTTTTGGGAAGGTTTTTTTTTTAATGAGTTTAAAGTTGAGTTCAGACTGTCTGTCTGTGTCTGTGTGTCTGGAAAACTACAATGCGATACTATGACTGAGACCGCGATTCTTTTCTTTATCTTCTTGCATTATTATTTTAATATTTGTAGTAAATATTGTATATTTTTAACTTTTAGATTTTACATATATATCTGCACTGGCGAAGGAGCTGCTTTGAGTCTCATTTACACACCTGGATAAAATTGTTGGTATGCCTCTGTTAATGAAAGAAAAACCCACAGTGGTCACAGAAATATCTGGAATCTGACAAAAGTTAGAAAACAATGAAACGGAAAAATGAAAATAAACCAATGAAAATCAGACATTGCTTTTGAATTGTGGTTCAACAGAATGATTTAAAAAAACAACAACACATGAAACAGGCCTGGACAGAAATGATGGTACCCCGAGAACAGATTGAAAATAATTTGACCATAATTGGAACATGTTCAAACAGGGTGTGTCCTCTAATTAGCATCGCATGTGTCTTCAGACTTGGAATCAGTCAATAGGCCTATTTAAAGGCTGACAAGTCATCACTGTGCTGTTTGGTGACATGGGCTGTCACCACGTGCACGATATAGTGGTCACAGCCCAGTGAGTGATTTTGGACACAGCAATGGTGTGTACAACACTGAACATGGACAGGAGGAAACAAAGGAGAGAGTTGTCTCAGGAGGTTAGAAAGAAAATTCTCCACAAGCACATTAAAGCTAAAGGCTACAAGACCATCTCCAAGCAGCTTGATGTTCCTGTGACTACAGTTGTACATATTATTTCAAAATTGAACATCCACGTGATGTGGGCGCAGGAGGAGAATCAATGGTAAAAAAAAACAACCCAGAACGACCTCGGAAGAAATTTCAAGGTGAACTCCAAGGTCAAGGTGCATCAGTGTCAGATCGCACCATTCGTCATTGTTTGAGCCAAAGTGGACTTCATGGGAGACGACCGAGGAGGACGCCACTGTTGAAAAGAAGTCATCAAAAAGCCAGACTGGAATTCGCCAAACTCTATTCGCATTCTCTACTCTTGTGCCGATTTGTCATTTTCTTTTTCCCAGGAGATGCAGCGGGCATTCTGCCTGCACAAGCGCTCGATGATCTCGGTCAACCTGGCCAGTCGTCACTTCCTGCTCGCCGGTCGCGACGACGACAGCGAGCAGCTAAAGGAGCTGAAAGTGGGGCTTAGCTCGGCTAATCACAGCTGGATGCGAGCCTGCGGCGCTCTGGAGCGCTGGGAGGCGGGGCTTCACGCCGCGCTCATGCAGTGTCAGGTGGAGTAAAACGACTTGCACGTCTTGTTGTTGTTGTTGGTTTGCATTTGATGTTTTTTTTTTTCTCTCAGGAGTTCCACGAGTCGCTGCATTCGTTGCTTTTGTGGCTCGCTCAAGTTGAGCAAAAACTAAGCGAGATAAGCGAGCGGCGCCTGTCACCCTCTTACGCCGCCCTGCTGGAGCAACGGGATGAGCTGCAGGTAAGAACGCGGCGCGCCACTTGGGGATCTCGTACGACGTGTCGCTTTAAGTGAGCTCTGCGTCGCCCCCTCAGGGGTTGCAGGAGGGACTGCAGGAGCGCCAGGAGGCTGTGGCGTCGCTTCACGCCGTCGGCACGCAGCTCCTCCTGGAGGCGGGCCGGGACCATGAGGATTGCGTGCAAGCCGAGGAGAAAGTTCATGTGGTCAGCAACAAGATGAAACTGCTCCTCAGGCACGTCCACGAACGCCTCAGTGACCTGAACCAAGACCTCAACACCCTCAAACACCACAAAGTATGTCTCAGAATGTTGAACTTGATGGTACCCTCTGCTGAACGCTAACAAACATGATTGCGACATTTTGTGTGTCAGCAGGAAGAGGAGGAGCCAATAGATGACCCACAGGCAGACGTGCGAAGAAGGTACAGGTCTATTGTTGTTGTTGTTGTTTTTTGTTCTTTTAAAGCTGCATTCTGGAAACGACAACATGAAGACGGTTGGAAAAGTGGATAGAGGCTCACGTTAGTATTTTCTCAAAATCTCAATGACAGTCGAGTTGAATTCATTCGTTCCATGACCAAACAAAAAAACCCTCAACTTTTTGGTTTTTTTAATGAAAGAAAACTAGCACTCTACAATGTTGCACTTAATAAAAACATACACAAATGACATCAGTACATAGAATTTGGTCACACTTGCTCCTTCTGGTGCGCCTGAACAGACAGACGAGATACTGTTCATTGAAGCATATCAGTCCCACGACGAGCCCAGCTGCAGTATGGTTGACTGGATGCAGCAGCCAATCATATTGCTGCGGGGCGTGTCCTTCCTTGAACTCAAGTCATAACAACACCTTCATGCCTCTCTGAGCTCATCAGTACGGCACTAATACTAGTTCTTTGGAGAGGATAAAGAATATATGACTGCGAGTACTAGTAGTGGTGTTAGATTGGCGGTGTACATGTTGCTGCGCCGTTTGTGTTCAAGCCATTGCTTCAGGAGTTAAAGCACAACAATATAGATGCTATTAGTGTCAGCATTAAGCTAGCGGTGTGTGATTGTCTTGGTTTTCTATTTAGTTTTCGAGTAAACTTCAGCCGAGGATAGCAACAAAGCTTTTTTTGGACAATTGCTCACGATTTGCCAAAGTGCTGCTTATGAGTTCACTGCCACCAAACAGCGGCCATTGCTGAAGTCTGCACTCGCAAATGAAAGCAAAAAAAAATATCAAGTCTAACCACGGAAAAGTCATACATCAAGGCACCACTGCTCGTAATTCAAATGGAGGTCTTCACAATGCGTACAAAGGTTTTGGGACTCAGCTTCCGGCCAAAGTTGGCAATTTGTTCCCGTCCAACTTTTGCATGTTGCTCTTTGTTTGCATCCAGGGGTGAGGTCGCCGAGGTCGCGGCCCCCTCCCGCCGCCGGCCTCTCCTGTACCGCGTGGTGCGGGCGGCGTTCCCGCTGCATGTCTTGTTGGCGCTGGTGCTGGCGTTGGCGTGCTTCGTGGCGGCACCCGCGCAAGAGCCATCCTACTACAGCTGCTCGCTCACCAACAACTTTGCGCGGTCCTTCTACCCCATGCTGCGCTACACCAATGGACCCCCGCCCACGTGACGACAACCCACCCCCCGCCATGTGTGCGCGTGTGTATTTAAGAAGGGTTTTTGTTTACTTCAAAGCCAGAAGCAAAGACACTCCACTATTTTCTAGTTGGCTTTTCATAACAAACGTAACGCAAATGGGTTGATTTTGTCCAAAAGGGTAAATTTTTTTTTTTTTTTAATTGAAAAAGTTTGTGGACTTCAAATTGTTAAATCTTGTACATAATGCCATTTATCATGTTCCCATACAACGTAAACACACTCTTCTTATAACATTGTGAAAATTTTCGAGCCCAAAACGGCTTTTTCCCCTCAGAATATAAAAACTTTTGCCACTTTTTCCGCAATATTTTGCAACGTTTTTTGCAACATTACGACAATTGCCGTAACATTCGGACATTGGTCTTGTTGTATTCCAACTTGATTTCATCATCTCACAAAAATTCTTCTTTATTACAACTTTATTCTCAGAACATTGCGACTTTCAAACTGAAAATAAGACATTTTTGACAGACCATAATTATATAATCTCTAAATATTAATAACTATATTCTCGTGTTGTCTTTTTCTCAACTCTCTCATTTTTACTTTATTCTCTTTTATCAAAAAAACCCTTCAGAACATTAGGACTCCTTTTTCAAAATCAACTTCAGTCTTGAGTGGGACACCCTTGTAAAAGAGATTTATAAGATTTTTAAATGAAGGTTAACTTTTTGAAAACACACTTTGCGTGAACGACGAATATAGTGGTGCAACTATTTTAGCATCAGCCTTTGAGGCCCTCTGCAAAATGGACAAAAACAATGGAATATTTTCAATGGATTTTTTTATCTTTGCTTCCATTGATGACTTTGGGGGAAACAATTGGTTAGCTGTGTTTTATTTTTGTGTGTGTCAGAAGTTGTAGGAAACATAATTGGTTTACTGTGTTTTATTTGTGTGTGTGTCAGAAGTTGGGGGAAACATAATTGGTTTGCTGTGTTATATTTTTGTGTGTGTCAGAAGTAGGACGCTAATGGACAGCGTTAGCTAAACAAGCGAGCGTATTGACGAAAAAATAATAATTTGCATTGTATTGCTTTTTGTTTTTGCCAGGAAATGACAAAACATTTGTAGCTGCTAGCTAGCTAGCTAACTAGCTTCAACCTACAAATGACAAAACGCTACAAGGTCAAATCCTCTTCAGCAACAAATGTAGTTCAGCATCTCGATTGATATAAAACACCATTTGAGTAAAGTATTGGACCCCGTTATACAATTTTTGTTTTTTGATTTTGACAAGCTTGTCATGTGCCGTGATTTGCACTTTGCGCCCTCCGGTGGCAAGAACACAAACAGCACAATATTTTCAAAGAATTGTGTGTGCAGGTTGACTGTGCAACACAACATATGAGTGTGGACCGTTTATTTGTCTGATTTCTGGAATTATGTACGCAGACATTGTCAATAAACGCTTCATCAGTGTAGTTTGTGTGTACGCGCGACAAGACGACTTAGCATGCGGCGGCTATTAGCGGTTAAAAAGCGACAACACAATGTGACACGCTTTCCACACAAATTGTGGTGCAAAAAAGCTCTTAAAAACTGCAAGTCTCAGAGAAGGCCAAAATTGGCATTTTGTATTCCAGTCAGCCAATGATTCAAATTTAGCTGTCATAAATGAAATGCAAAGTGTCTTTGTTATTGTCACAAATTTCAGTCACTTGAGACACAGAGTAAAGCAGGTTGCGTAAATGAGCAAGTTTGCCACGACATTCTGCTTTTAGGTGCAAACGGTTCCAACGGTACAGTGAAAGCGGCCGCCGCCTTTTCCCCACAACACAGGAAAGCTACGCTAACGCTAACACACGACATGATTGTCCGAAGAGTAGAAATGTTTAAGGGAAGGCGACACGGTAGGCTGTTGTCATGGCAACCTTGCATGCAAAAAAAAATGGAAACGTCATTGGAAGGGATGACGTTACAGTGACGAGACGGCACGATAAAAAAAAATTCCGGGACGTCGCGAAATTTAAACCTTTGACAGGAAACCTCGACAACACGAAAACAACTTTCACTTTAATCACGACTCAGCAATTTTTGGGGGAGGGGGGGGGACACGTTAAGCCTCTTTTCAGTTCAGTCTGCCCCGCAAAAAGGTTTGCATGGCGACACCGTCGGGAAGGCCAAAGTTGGAAGGGGCGGGGTCACCCAAATCCAACGACCACGCCTCCGCGGGGACCAAGCTGGAAAAAAGGGCAACAATTAGCAGCCAATCAGTTTTTCAAAGTTGCAACACGTGTATTTGCTTGAGACAACTTGATAAAGGCTTGCAATGAATCTCGATGAACTGCATTTCATTTGTATAACAATATTTGTCCTAAAACGTAACGAGGTTTCATTTCATTTTCGACATGACTAAAATTCTCCCTTTTCGCAGAAATGAAAAACAAAAAAAATTCTCATTCCAAATTAAAAATGTTCAACTCATTCAAAACACCTTGGGAGCTATTTTCCATTTTTCAAACAATTCCATTTTCTTTTTTTAAACAGTAAAATTCCCAATTTCTCCAGAATAAAAATCTTGGTTGTCGCGATCTTCCAAATGAAATTCCCAAATGGACAGATTTTGATCCATTTCTTGAGCAATCCGTCCCTTTCCAGAAGGGTTTCTCCTCACCGGGGTCACGCGCGGGTGTGCCGGCTGACTTCCATTGAAAGGAAGGGCACACCCTGAACTGGTCGCCAGCCAATCGCAGGGCACCTTTACACTAATCGAGACACTAACAGGTTGTTAAAAACGGCAATGAAAAATGATTTGGCGGGCCTCACCCGTCAGTCACGTGAGCGAGCGCCACGCCGGACGTCATCTTCGGGTCCCGGGCAGGTCCGGCGGGGGGCGCGTCGGCCGGGCGACAGACCAAGCGGCGGGCGTACGCGTCGGACGCCGTGACGTCGGCCGTCTGCGGGCCGCCTGACGTATTGGCTTCCAACATCTCCAGGAGGAGGTCGTAGACCAAGACCACGTTCTTCCGCTTCATGCTGGACAGGTGGTCCATGCCCTTGTTGCTATGGAGACCACAAACACCATCAGCAACTTTCAACATGCAGAATACGCGAAGCCGGTTGCATATCGTCGCTGCCGGGAGGAACCCTCGCAGCTCCAAAATGGCAAGTTTACAGGAAATTGACAAAAGAAAGACAGAAATGCTGCATTGTTACAGTTGCTTTTGTCCGCTTGAAAGCAGATGTTTTGTATACAATATAGAAAAGGTCATACACCTTTTTTTTTTTTTTATTAGACTAAACTTTTCCTGTTTTAGGTCAACTGGGATTACCGCAGTTATTTCCATTTGCTTCATGCAAGAATAACACCGGTCAACAACAAATTTGTTTTCAGATTTGGGACAATTTGGATGTGTTGAATCCAAATATCACATTTTAGTTTTGCTCAACTTTTGGAACTATGGCCACATCTTTTTGTTGACATGTACATGGATTTTTGCTTCAGAGTTCCAAATAAACCGAGGTTTATACCCTGAATTTTGAAAAATTAGGAGGTGACATTCAAGTTACACATACTTACTTTTATCAATGCCTCCTATTCAATTTCCTATTTATTTAAGCAAAGTTTGTAACAGTTGATTAATAAATTGTTAACAACTTGGCATTTGTGAACTATTTGTGAATTTCTGCTATCTACGGACGGGCCCGGTCAGTCCCCGACCCCAACGAATAGCTGGGGTCTGCTGTCGTCGAGCGTGCGGCCTTCTGCCCCACAGCGACGACATTCATCATTTGCACATCCCGCACGGCGGAAAGACGAGGTGTGCGTCTGCAGCCTAAAAATGAGCGTGGCAGACCTGACGTGTCGTATGTGAGAGAGGAGCATGGTGAGGTGTCCGAGGCGCAGCGTCTGCTGCTGGCTACTAAGACCCGTCTTAGAAATGGACCAAACCAGAGCGTCGATCACGATGTCCAAAAGACGCAAAAGTTTCTTCCTGCTGGCGAATTCTTCCGCCGTCTGAGGAGAACTCGTGCAAACGTCTGAAACGCAACAAATGAATTGCAGTCACAATTTGAAGTCACAAATTGCCACAACCGAATCCCTGACAAACCGATCGTGATCCCAACCCAGTCATGAAACCCTACCTCTCGACTAAAACCCTAACCGAGGCTTCGGGCCCTAATTTAAAAGTCGAATCCTCAATTCCAACACCAACCCAAACCCTACTCTGAAATACGAAAGCTGCCCAGGCTTGAAACCCTAATTTAAACACTGAACCAGGCTGAAAACTTTTATATTCTAAGCAAATGTTCAAAACCAATTTTGAAATCCTAACTGATTTTTTGGGAACCCAAGAACCCAAACAATCAAGTCAAATAGCAAAGATTTGAAAGTAAATAAACAAGCACGTGCGTGTATGTGAGCGTGTGTGTGTGTGTGCACGCGAGGGTGCTCCGCATTGCGTTCTGACTTGAGTTGAGGAGGATCATGGCCTTCAAGCAGACGTATTCTTCACGTTGAAGTTTGAGTTCTCGGAATCGGGACGTCGCCGCCAGCAACATGTCGAAGATCTCCGTGATTCCCTCCACACACTCGCCCTCCTCCCTGCACGCACGCACGCACACACACACGCAAGAATACCAGTGGCATGTCACGCAATTCATTTTGTGCGTTGTGGGAGGACTTTATGTAAATGCAGCCTGGAGATACGAGTTGAATTTGTTCCAAGACCACGCTCGTAACTCAAAACACACATTCCAATCATCTTTCATCTTAGCGTGAATTCCAAACGCCGCTAATCTGTTCCAACCAGCCTCCCTCAAAAAAGCTTCTTTTAAAAATAGCACTCAATAGTATTGCACTTTATAAAAACAGTGTCATAACTTAATTGAATAGAATGTAAATAATTTAACACTTTGTGC
This sequence comes from Phyllopteryx taeniolatus, assembly GCF_024500385.1. Taxonomy (NCBI): domain Eukaryota; kingdom Metazoa; phylum Chordata; class Actinopteri; order Syngnathiformes; family Syngnathidae; genus Phyllopteryx; species Phyllopteryx taeniolatus. The sequence goes on from NC_084507.1 coordinate 33,001,488, forward strand.
AAGATTTCCAATTCGTTGTGCTTCTCCTTCTGCTGTGCCCGCTTTGGCCACCGGGAGGAAGTATGATACGCAAATGCTGACAAAAACAAAGTTGACTAGACTTCTACTGCTACTGTACTAAGTTGCTGTAATATTAGTTGTTCTTTGCTGAGGATAAAGAATACAGCAGCTGAAATAGGTATTTAACACGTCACCATTTTTCTCAATAAATACATTTCCAAAGGTGCTATTGACATGAAAATGTCACCAAACAACCCAAGTAATCTAAACAAACAAAGAAAGTAGAACAAATAAGATCAGAAATTAAGTTGTGTGTAATAATGTGAAATGACACAGGGGGAAAGTATTGAACACATGAAGAAAGGGAGGTGCAAAAAAAAAGGCACGGAAAGCCAAGACGACACCCAAAATCGATCAGTAATCAAACAGCAATCCAGTCCAAATGAATCTCAGCTGGTTCAGTCCTACTTGATGGCCTACAAAAAGGTCTCATTGCCAAGGTGGGAGTCAAGACACATCTCAGGATGGGGAAGACCAAGGAACTGTCTCAAGACCATTGCGAACTAATTGTTGCAAAACATAACGATGGCATCGGTTGCAGGCGCATATCCAAGCTTCTGAATATTCTAGTGATCACGGTGGGGGCCATAATACAGAAGTGGAAAGCCAATCATACCAACTTCGATTTGCCTCGATCAGGTGCTCCTCGCAAGATTTCTCATAGAGCAGTGCAAAGAATAATCAGAAGCGTTGTCCAAGAGCCAAGGACCACCCGTGGAGAGCTTGAAAAGACCTGTAATGAGCAGGTACTGTTGTCACAAGGAAAACGGTGAATAACGCACTCTGCCGCCATGGCCTGGATGCACGCTCGCCAAGCAAGACCCCATTGCTGAAAAAAAGCATGTCAAAGCTCATTTCAAGTTCGCTGACCAACATTTGGACAAGCCAGTTAAATTCTGGGAGAATATAGTCTGGTCTGATGAGAGCAAAATTGAACTGTTTGGATGCCATAATGCACACCACGTTTGGAGGAGAAATGGCACTGCACATCAACCTAAAAACACCATACCCACAGTGAAGTTCGGAGGTGGGAGCATGATGGCGTGGGGCTGCTTTTCAGCAAATGGGACTGGTACACTTCACATTATTGAAGGAAGGATGAATGGGCAAATGTACCGAGACATTCTTCACAAAAATCTGCTGCCATCTACGAGTACGATGAAAATGAAACGAGGGTGGCCATTTCAGCAGGATAATGATCCAAAACATACTGCCAAGGAAACGCACAATTGAAAGAAGAAGAAAAAAAAAAGCTGCCCAGCCAATCACCTAACTTGGATCAAATCGAAAATCTATGGAAAGAACTGAAACTCAAGGTCCATAAAAGAAGCCCACGGAACAGTCAAGATTTGAAGACTGCTTGTGTGGAGGAATGGGCCAAAATCACACCAGAGCAAAGCATGCGGCTAGTTTCTCCATACAGGAAACGTCTTGAAGCTGTCATTGCAAACAAAGGCTTATGTACAAACTATAACATAAATAACAATTGCCGTGTTCAGGCGGCACGGTGGGCGACTGGTTAGAGCGTCAGCCTCACAGTTCTGAGGACTGGGTTCAATCCCCGGCCCCGCCTGTGTGGAGTTTGCATGTTCTCCCCGTGCCTGCGTGGCTCTTCTCCGGGCACTCCGGTTTCCTCCCACATCCCAAAAAAAACATGCATTAATTGGAGACTCTAAATTGCCCGTAGGTGTGACTGGTTGTTTGTTTGTATGCGCCCTGCGATTGGCTGGCAACCAGTTCAGGGTATACCCCGCCTCCTGCCCGATGACAGCTGGGATGGGCTCCAGCACGCCCGCGACCCGTGTGAGGAGAAGCGTGACAGAAAATGGATGGATGGATGGCGTGTTCAATACTTTTTCCCCGTGTCATTTCACATTATTCCACACAAATTAATTTCTGATCTTATTTGTTCTACTTTCTTTGTATGTATGGATTACTTTGCTTGTTCCCAACGTGACTTTTTCATTTCAATAGCACCTTTGGAAATATATTCAGTGAGCAAAACTGGTGACGTGTTAAATACTTATTGATTTCAGCTGCTGTATATGCCTGTGAGTATTGTTATATTGTCTGTCTACGTGTCGTTCCACCATTTATGTTCAAATATCCGTTGTTAAAGGCTTATAAAACGGTGACTACTGATGGTAACTGTTTGCATGTCAATGGCCTTTTTCATTCAAGTTACCATTAAGCTAGTGGGGGGCCGTACTTAAGAAAACATAGATTGCTTGTTTAAAATACACAGTGAGTAAGTCTGCTTGTTGTGTTTCATTTTGGACTGAACCTCAGCTGGGAGATGCAAAAATAGCTCGAAGGCTCGTTTTTGATGAATTGTTCACTATTTACCAAACTGAAATTGAATGCAGCGAGTCCGCAACGCTCACGTTCTCGTTTCTTTGTTGTAGAGCTGTACGTAAATGATTATTCTGAGAACTGCAGCTATTTTTCTGTCTTGTTTTTATTGTTTTATAGTTTGTAGTGTCACAAAAGTACAAAATATTTGCTTCAGTCACTGTTCTGTTCTTGTTTCATTTCACAAAAAGCTCCTTTTCTCCGCTTTTGTTTTCTGGTGAAACCAAGCCACATTTTGCTCATTACTACTAAAGAATACTAAAAGCTAGAAACAAACTTTTTTTTCTGGCAAAAGAAGAGAGTTTAAGGCGGTACGGCTGGTTAGAGCGTCTGCCTCACAGTTCTGAGGATCGGGGTTCAATCCCCGTCCCCGACTGCGTGGAGTTTGCATGTTCTCCCCGTGCCTGCGTGGCTTTTCTCCGGGCGCTCCGCTTTCCTCCCACATCCCAAAAACATGCATAAATTGGAGACTCTAAATTGCCCGTCGGCATGACTGTGAGCGCGAATGGTTGTTTTTTTCTATGTGCCCTGCGATTGGCTGGCAACCAGTTGAGGGCGTACCCCGCCTCCTGCCCGATGATAGCTGGGATGGGCTCCGGCACGCCCGCGGACCCGCGTGAGGAGAAGCGGTGAAAGCAAATGGATGGATGGAAGAAGAGAGTTTACTCTTCGTTTTAGTAGGTTGAGTGTTTCATCCATCCATCCATCCATTTTCTGTGCCGCTTCTCCTCACTAGGGTCGCGGGCGTGCTGGAGCCTATCCCAGCTGTCATCGGGCAGGAGGCGGGGTACACCCTGAACTGGTTGCCAGCCAATCGCAGGGCACATACGAACAAACAACCATTCGCACTCACAGTCATGCCTACGGGCAATTTAGAGTCTCCAATTAATGCATGTTTTGGGGATGTGGGAGGAAACCGGAGTACCCGGAGAAAACCCACGCAGGCACGGGGAGAACATGCAAACTCCACACAGGCGGGGCCAGGGATTGAACCCGGGTCCTCAGAACTGTGAGGCTGACGCTCTAACCAGTCAGCCACCGTGCCGCAGGTTGAGTGTTTCGATTGTCATAAAACACAATATTGTGTGACTGTGAGAAGATCAGTCGGAGTGCTCGAAATGGTTTCTGACAAAATGTGGAACCGCTTTGGAAGCGGCCGGCAGTCTTTGGGTTAAATTTGCCCGTTTCCGCTACTTTCACGCCTGCGATCTGTTAGGGGGAAGTCAACTTGCAATTGAGCACCACCTATCTGAGGTCAAATTAAAGGATTTCACACACACAATTTAGCGCCTGCTTTTTGGATCTTGGAGAATGACTCCCGAAAGAGTGTTGGAAAAGTTTTTTGTATGACGCCGCCGGGACAAAGTTGAAGGTCGAATCGGGAGATTGAAAAATAAAAGAAGGAAGCGTCATAAATGTCCGCTCGCTATCTTGACGCGTTCAAGGTCTGAGCTGACGTTTATTAGCGCAACACAACCACACGTACGTACATACGTGTGTGCGTGCGTAGCCTTGAGTGAATGACAAGCGAAATTACATCAGATGCCAATCAGGGACTTTAGGAGAAAAATCAACAAACGTGCGCCACAAAAAAGCAGTCCCCAACGACCCTAACGTTAGCCGACAGGGCACATGTAGATAAAGGGCGGACCGGTAGCCGTCAGACCTGTTGAGTTTGAAGTCGGGCGAGAAGATGAGCTTCCCGGGATAGTCGACCGATCGCCACATGAGGCCCAACATGAGGATCTCCAACCAGCAGCACTTCAGCAACTGGATCTGGTCGCACAGACTCAGCTCCACAAAACCTCAACACACACCCACACAAAAAAAAAAAACCCACAGAAATTAAAAAAAACAAAAAAAAAAACACAACAACACTCATACACAAGCACGCACACAAACACAAAAAACATGTGCGCGCGCCCACACATACACACACACACACACGCACACACACGCACACACCAACCAACCAACAAAGCAAACAGAAAAAAGACACAAAGATAAAAGCACGAATCTCATTTGATGTGCGTCCTAGATGCACAAAAATGATCAGGGACTCAAAAAACATGGGGAATCTGTGTCCACTGCCGCACAACATTGCTTATCTACGCATGTGTGCAAGGCTCAAATTAAGCAAAATTCACTTTGCACATAAAAAAAAGAAAAAAAAAAAAAGAATGAACAAAACTCCAAATCAGGTTTATTGCAGAGACGGTTGCGAAAACGAAAGACGGCAGTGGCGTAAAGATAACGCGCTTACGTCACCGATTCGTGAACGCGGAAGTGAACGGCACTTCGACTGAGCAGCGGGAAGACAGCGGTTGCAAAATGCGACGCTGAATTGAGGAGAGACAAATGACGAAAGTGTGGTCGCATTTCATCATGGCAGGCAAGGGTTGGGTTGCAACGCAGATCTTTCTCTCCGCAGAGTAGGACACCGCGTCGACGAAGGTGAAACGAACATAGCGCGAGTTGAACGTTCGTCTACTTTACCAACATAACGTTAAAACGGAGTGTCTGTTTTCATGATGATTACCGCGAATATGTGGCGAACGGTTCATACGGTGTGCTTTTCCCCTCGGTGTAGTCACTGTGTGACATATTTTCAATCTGATGATCCGCCAGTGGCAAATCTTTGAGTCAAGTCGGTGAAAAACGTGACAAATGTGGCCAGAGAGGAAGAAGAGTAAAACGGATTATCATCATCATCATCATGTACCCAAACAGGAGGAGGGTTTTGGTGAAAGTAGATGGAGGAAATAGCTTTCTTCATTTTAGTTTGAACAAATTGAACACTTCCAAAAGAATATTTGTCTTATTCAGAGTTAGCTGGTCTAAGCTCAGAAATGCACAACCATGAACCAAATGTATGAATTAATATGTCAGAAAATGCACAAAGGCCATTCATGCTTTAAAAGAAAATGCCGTATCTTTTATGCACAATGTGAATTCGAGAAATAAAAACTTGGCTATATAAAAAAGGAAACCAATTACGTACATTATTAAGTGAAAGGTCTTATTTTCTCTTGTGTTTTCAAAATTGATCTTTAACCAAACAAAAATATAGTTTATCCTCATAATCGATTGCTTGATAGAATTTTCAGTAAGATACTCGAGTACTAAAATATTTGTGAGCCGCAGCCCTACATTCAGGCCCACCATTATATTGTCATATTTTGATTGTTTCATAAACTCCTTGCTTCAGGTCCCTGTGCGATTAAGCTGCAAAAAGTTGTTCCTCAAATTAAGAAATTATTAGCAAAACTGCTCCTCAAAGAAAGAAATATTGTGAGCCTTGTGTGTGTGTGTGTGTGTGTGTGTGTGTTGCTCAAGTGCTTCAGCGAATCATTATCCACTAAAAGTATGAGTCCTGTCTTGGTGCTAGCCAATCAGAAAAAGAGGAGAGCGGGTTATCGGTTTTCCCGGACTCGATACATTTTCATTGTTGTGGTAACACCTGGCGAGCTGCTGGCGGAACGGTTTCGGCTCCGTAGATGCAAACAACTGGGACATTTCAGGGAAACTTATCTATTCATTACGTTCGCTAGCCCGTGAGCTAACTAGCTAGTGTGCTACGGAGCTAAACGGCTCACTCTGGCTCGTTCGATTGTTGTGACATCGTTTAAAACAGAGGTCCATAACTCGCGCTCCGCGTCAGGACCCAGAAGCAGTCCCAAACGGACCCACGCCGTCGCCAAAAAAGATCCAAGATTAGGATTCAACACAAACGGGGTGCTTTTATTTGAAGCGGCGCAACATATTTCAGGCTTTACGGTAGCGATGAATCGTACCGACCGATCACATGAGAGTTTCGCCACCGTTTCAGCCGATCAAATCTGCATCGCAGACGGTTATTACTGAAATCACCGACTGCGCACAAACCAGACAGAGACAAGGGGAGTAAGCGAGAGAGAGAGAGAGCGTGTGTGTAAGTTGAGTTCAAGACAGAGAAAGATCAGAACATTTGGAACAAACGGTGCTTCAAATGGAGCACGCAGTCATTTTTCTTTGTACTTCTCACTGGGAACTATTATTAAACGTGCATATAATAGTTGAAATGCCATTATGAACCAAAACTAAAGTTTTGAACAAACATAACATCTAAAACGGTTTAGTTAAGATTTGTTAAAGTAAAATATGTGAAACTGTTTGAGATGTTACTGTTGTGTCAAGATGCCAAAACGAAAAGGGGAAACTCAAACTTTATTTTTCTTAAGTTCAGCACTTTATTTGAACACACAATTTTCTCTCTTAATTTGATTGTGAAATGCAGCCCGATTTTTATTGAGTAAATGAGAGAACATTACACAGTTGTGCTCATATGTTCGATTACCAGAGCAGAATTTGTAAGATGTGTACAATTATTTATTATGCTCTAATATCATAATATCAGTGGCATAAAAAAACGTTATTATCGTTTATCTTGGAAGTTTTTGGAAAATATATTGTTCTAAACAATTTGCTATCGTTGCAGGCCAAAACACAAAATAGAGCAAGACCAATGGATAAGACAAAAATATTGTACAAACAGTATAAAAGATTAAAAGAGTAACAACTGTAATAAAAATCTGCAATATAGCAGGACCGTGAAGCAAGGACGGCAATGTAGCAGAGGATTACTGTATCTGTATTCTGTGATGAGAAATGACAGGGACTCATTGTTCCAGGGCTGGGACTCATTGTTTCCATCGGGACCCATAGCCTTAAGTGTAAAATTATCTATGAAAAGTGATTAAAAAGTGGAGCACAAAGTCCAAAGCAAACATGGTGAAGCAGCACACAAATGCAATAAGTTGCCAAGAGAAGCGACGTCAGCCACAAGTACCAATGTTTTGAAGTCCAGGTTGAAAACCTTTTTTTTTTTTTTTTCCTCTCTCATTTGCACTTTTAAATGATCTTTCTTGCACTGTACGGTCTGTTTTGTTTTTCTTTTTCTTTGATGTTTATCAGCTTTTTTTTCTCTTTAAGATGCTTTTAATCATGTAAAGCACATTGAGTTACCTTGTGTATGAAATGCACAACATAAATAAATTTGCTTTGCTTTGCTTTAAAGAGCAAAATGTTTGAAAAGAAGAGAATAAGACGAATCTTCTTCTTTGCAGAATACACGTGAGCAAACCTGGAAAACAGGTGAGCGGACTTTGTAATCATGACCATGACTACAGGTTGATAGTTTGAAGCCCAACCTGCTAAAATGTTGTTTTCTTAATGGCTGGTGTTTTTGGAAAAAAATGTAAAATTTTTAAATGGACAAATGTAGCCAGCCATCAGAAAACCAGCAACAAGTCTCCCGAGGGACTTTTGGAGTTCTTTATAGGTTATGTCTAAGCTTTCCAATTATGTCCAACACATGGCAAGGCCATTTAAATGGAAACACTCCTCAAAGTAGTTTACTGAGGAATCAAAGTTTTTCCCAAACCCATGGAGCCAGGTAACCTGGTGCTCATTTGCATCAGTCCAACCCTCTACTACTACTAGATCACGGTCCTGCTAACAAAACCTTAGCCGGACTCTACGTCCTGACTCCCTCAAGTAGCTGCTAAATCATGAGCATCACAGACAAAAAGCAACCCATGGACTCAAAAGGTGTTAACCACCCATGGGTGTGTTACTCACACATTATTGGAGCACATAATCAGGCTGGTGTGTCATTCAAATGAATAGCGGATGCTCACATTTTCATATCTAAAACTCCCATTACCGCTTATAATATGATCGATCAGCTGATCTAGCATAAGTTTCGATTTGCTTACCATTTGCGTTCACGACAAATGGAAGCTAGCTCGCTTTAAAAAGGCCATTTTCAAATTTTTCAATGACGCCGTCTGCTCGAGCCCTCGTCAGATTGGACTTAAAACTTCACAGAAAACAAGAATAATAATAGGGAATCACGTCCATATAGTTTTCTAGATTTTCCGAATTCTATGAACGTGTCATTTACAACGCCAAAATCTTTGTCAAAACTTCGAATAAACAATAATGTAACGTAAGATACCGTTCATGAAAACTCACCCCATAAAAACTGAAAAGTATTCGTGCAGACTTCATTGCCAAATAAGGTCCGGGGGGGTGCTTTCTTTTCGTCACCGTTGTTCGCCTGTGTAATGGAGTCACTTTCACTTTTTGCAGTCAAACCTGCGCTGTAACAACCACGATTGAGTTCCTCTGCAATGCGTTTTTTCTGCTCCATCTTCATTCAATCGACAAGAAACGCAGCTTCCAAAATGAGCACTAACGGTTCCTCGACGACTTTAAATGCAGGAGCGGATGTTGAAGTAGCCGTGCGGTTCCTTTGAAACTGGTGCCTGATCGGGCGATTGTTGTATCACCACGCCCCCAACTACGACGACGCTGCGGTGAATTGTTTCCTGCATCCCGAAATCTTAACACAAAGTTGGTTTTATGGCCCCCAACATTGTGACTTGGAACTTGAAAATGGTTTCTTCATGACTTCAATTTACATAATTCTTGTTTCTACGACTTGCGTCAGGCTGACCTGTTGCTTGTTGGTTTTGTCATGGCGGGTCACAGATATGATATTTTTAAACCCGAAGGAAGCCTAAACATGGAATATTGTCATCGTCGACGTTTGTGGTTCCGTCCGACGGGTGCTTTGAACCGGAAGGGAAAACGTGGGGCTGTTTTTATTCTAAGAGGACGATGTCGTCATCTTTACAAAGCGGACCACACTCGTCTCACTTCCCGTCCGAGGCTCTACGAACATTTTATTTCCCTGGCGGAGGTAATGAGACGAGCTCCCTACGCCGACCGGCGAGCCCTAGACGGCGCCGTCGCTTCGTTCTTACCTGGTATCTTCTTGGCCCAGCTGATCATGAGGACCAGCTCCTTGTCGGCCAGGTTGGTGAGCGACGTCATCATGCTAGCCTCGGTAAACGGCTTCTTCAGCTCCTCCATCAGATAGATGTCAGGCGGCTCCGCCTCCATGATCCGCGTGATGAACTCCTCGGGGCTCATCTGGGGGGCCGGGGCCAGCGGGGCCTCCGGGTGCAGGTGACGCCCCGCCCGGGCCGGACCCCGGGGCTGCGACGCCCCCCGGCGGTGGTGGCGGACGCTGCGGTAGCTGCAGCGCTCGCGCCTCACGCCTGAATCGTCATCACAGGAAGAAGGAAATGAAAAAGAAGAACAGGAAGATGTTAGCTTGACTGAACGCCTTCATCGACATTGATGTCCGCTTCGCTCACAAACTTTGAATCCGGACTCGCAAGTCCTTCAACAAGCACGGTGCCTTGAGATACGACTACGCTCTAAACCCAAACCAAAGGAGGGGGGCAATGAGCAGGAGCCCTGAGGGGACAGCAGAAGTGCCTGCGGGCCACATAACGATGGCCCGTTCACCTCCCCCTAAGCCCTTGAACGGACACTCAAACTACAATTTATCCATCGGTGTTTACGACCCCCCAAAAAGGACTGATTTGGATTTAAATACAATACTTTTCTTTTACTGGAAGCTAATATGCTCAAGTGAAAAACATTTAACAAGAAATGAAGAATTTCCTGAATAACTTTTCAAAAAACATTTCAATAAAAAAGTCGCTTACTTAAATAAATAAATCAAAGAAATGCATATACAGTATACATTTAAATAAGACATAAGGTAGGTAACTTGAAGTAACAGCTGTTGTTGTTTATTGCAGAGTTGGCACTCTTCACTGAATTTTACATGACATCCCCAAAATATTGCCAAATCCAAATTGAAGGATCATGTCAAGATATTTTCCAGCAGGCAGCCAGGTTTTCTCCTTGCCGCCGTTTGCGGAGGTCTGTTTTTGCCTGATGGTTCATTGTAGTGTCAAAAGTGCACCAACATTTTTGGGGAAAGATTGTTTTCCTGCTCAAAATGATGCGCTTACTTCGGTGGCCCTGAAGTGCAAAAGACAACGGCAAATTAGCAAACACAACAACAAATACAGTGCTGTGAAAAGGCATTGGCCCCCTTCTCAAATTCCTATATTTTTGCATAGTTTCCCCACTTTAATGTTTAAGATCATCAAACAAGTGAACTTGACATGCCGTTTTAAATGGTGATTTCATTTATCAAAGAACTATTCAGTTACCTGGCCATGTGTGAAAAATGTCACTGATCACACCAAGCATGATTACCTCCAGTCCTGTTCAATCAATCAATCAATCGTTTCAAGAGAACGTGCCTGGAAAAAGCAAGTCGCTGAAACAAAATGACACGATCCAAAGAAATTTCTGAACTGTCAAGAAATAAAGTAATTGATATCAATCATTCTGGAAAGGGTTACAAAAGCCATTTCAGTGAACCGTAGGGAAAGCCACTATGTGCCCGCAGAAACTAAATTGGAATCTTTACACTTGAATAATTGCATTCAAAAACTGAATTTGAATAGTACAATTTGAAATTGAATTTATTAGTTTGGAACTGAAGTCCAATAAACTTGAAAGTGAATGTAAGAATGTTTTATCCGAAATGAAAATTCAAATGATATATTTTCCCATTCAGTTTGATCATTTAGATTTCAAATGAGCTGTGACAGACATCCGGGGACTGTAAGGAATGACAATCGATCGGCGCCTTTGTTTTTTGTCACATGACATAGGGGCTCTCCGGAAAGTCAAGTCTTCTAACCGGCGACAGTATTTGAACCTTTACACCACCTTTCCCTAAGCTTTGAGGAATGCATCATGTGGTCAGAAAGAGATCAAAAGGTGCTTCCTTTCCAACATGGGAAAGGATGTCACACAGACGATGTGAAAGACTCATTGCCAGTTCTAGGAAACGCTTGATTTCAGGATGGCCCAACCGGTTCTTTGGGGCCCATTACATTTGCACACAGGGCCAGGGAACTTGGAATAGGTTCTTTTCCCCCTTAATGAATGAAATCACCCTTTCAAAACAGCATTTCAAGTTCACTTGGGTTATTTTTGCCAAAAATATCGGAATTTGAGAAGGCGGCCGAATAGTTTTTCACGCCACTGGAGCTAAACACAACAGCAGATGAAAAAAACATGGCAGCAAATGCAATTAACCTACCGGAAGAGGTAGTACTCGTTGAGGAAATGGGGTTTGCCCTAACCCTAACCCCGAATCATCGCTAATTGGACAAGAGGGAGGACTTGATTGGACGCTTCGACCGGGAAGTTGTTCAGCGTCTGGCGTGGGTTTTGAAGTCAGCGTTACCAGTGATTCGACCTTAATATGACCACAGGTGGATAGAGTAGCCAAATATTGTATTCGAGTAAGAGTACTGTTACTGTAGAATAATAGGACTCGAGTAAAAAGTAGTCCTCCAAATAATTACCTGAGTAAGACTAAGGAAGTACTCGGTGAAAAAACTACTCAAGTACCGAGTAACTGGTGAGTAACTTCTGATTTATTTTTTTAAATCAAAACATGAATGTCAAATAAAATGAAAATAACTCAATAAAATATGAACGTGCAAATTCAGATATTACTGAACAAAATCACCTAATCTAAAACATAATGAATAAAATCTTTGTAAAATTCAAATTCAGCTCCAAGAAATAGTCTTATACTATTTTGTTTGTTAAACATCACAATACTGTCGGCTCACAAGGGAGATTACAAAAACAGGAACAAGGCTGCTGTGGATATAAAAAAAAAAAAAAAAAGTATACACACCCCTTATCAAATGCCAGGTTTTTGAGTTGTAAAAGAAGTTTGACCAAGAAATTCTTTTAAAACTTTTTTACTCAACTGATTTTTTTATTGCTCTTTTTGAGAGGGGAGGTGAAAACAAACTGGAATGCGATTGACTTGATGTTTCACTTGCTGCCTTCTTGACGAGGTCACCATTGCAAAAGAGGTGTTCTGTTTTAACTGCTCTTTGACCTGCTTAAATAAAGTTGAAATCAAATCTATAAAAATAAATATGGTTGCGGCGGCACGGTGGACGACTGGGTAGAGCGTCTGCCTCACAGTTCTTAGGACCTGGGTTAAAATCCGGCCTCGCCTGTGTGGAGTTTGCATGTCCTCCCCGTGCCTGCGTGGCTCTTCTCCGGGCACTCCGGTTTCCTCCCACATCCCCAAAACATGGACGGTAGGTTCATTGAAAACTCCAAATTGCCCATAGGTGTGAAAGTGAGTGTGAATGGTTGTTTGTTTCTATGTGCCCTGCGATTGGCTGGCGACCAGTTCAGGGAGTACCCCGCCTCTCGACCCGCGTGAGGAGAAGCGGTACAGAAAAGAAATGGATGAATGAATAAATGTGGTGGCACAAGGATGCACTCCCTCTTATAACTGGCATGTGGCTTTGTTCAGAAGTAACAGAACACATTGAAATTCATGTTCAATGGGAGTCCACACACAGCTGCTACCATTTCAATTTTGAAGTGGAAAAACAAAAAGAACACATGCATAGTGCCTTACAGAAACATTATTTGCGTTATCCACTAAAATAAAAAGATGTTTGTTACTCATTGATAAAGTGTGTGTGTTTGAGCGAGAGCGAGAGAGAACAAGATGCATGTTATACAGTCACTTGGGACTATAAAATAGTGCTCATGTTGCCATATGCAGAGCCAAAACAACAGCAAAAACGTCTGACAAATTCTGTGACTTCTGTAATTCCCAGCAGTTCGATGATTGACTTTGTCATCGGACTTGAGGCCGCATGCATGTCTTAGACACTCGGGTGAAGAAAGGGGCGGAGCTGTCAACCGATCACCACCTGGTGGTGAGTAGGCTCCGATGTTCGGGGAAGATGCCTGTCCGACCTGGCAGGCCCAAACGTATTGTGAAGGTCTTATTCATGAAGCTAGCAGGGCCTTGCTTCAGGCAGTTCGGCTGTATCTCAAGGCACCACTATAGTACAATATTCAAATAGATCATATTATTCATGCTCTTACGACAAGAAGACAAAATGCTAGTTTAACACATCAAGACGGCCATATGGAATAGTTGGTCATTTCTGGAAATCATTCACTTCCAGTCTCAACACTGCCTCTCAAGTTTTCTGATGGTACTGCGATATTTACCACATGCAAATCTACTGCGTGTGTAACGACTACACTTGAAAATCCAACACGCCAATTGCAGTAGGTAGCCAACGTGTTAGCAGGATGCTAAGTTAAAGTTTGGGATGCAAGACGTACCGCACTTCATCATGCCGACTTCGTAGCATTTGCGGAGGCGGCAGGCCTGGCAGCTTTTGCGGCGGTTCTTGTCGATGGTGCACTGGTTGGTGGCAGGACAGATGTAATCATTGTGTCCTATGAGCGGGAGGGGGCAGAGGTGGGAATCAGTCACATGACAAAGTCTCAAATCTAAACTTGTACTTCCCAACAATCAAGCAATTTGAGTCAGTCAGGCGTCGAGTCGTGACTCGGCTTAAGCAAGTCTTAAATCAAGTGCCACAATCTGGCGCAATCACAACGCGTATTCACACATTGGGCCACTTTGCACTCTGAGCGCGTATCGGCACATTTGGCCACTTTGCACTCTGAGCGCGTATCGGCACATCTCGTCACTTTGCACTCTGAACACGCATCGACACATTTGGCCACTCTGCGCTCGGAACACCTTTCGGCAAATTCGGCCACCTTGCTCTCGAAAGGCGTATCGGCACATTGGGCCACTTTGCGCTCGGAATGCGTTTCGGCACATTGGGCCACCTTGTGCTAGAAACGCTTATCGGCACATTCGGCCACGTTGCGCTCGGAACACTCATCGGCACATTTGGTTACATTGCACTCGGAACGCGTAGCCGCACATTTGGCCACTTTGCACTCTGAATGCGTAATGGCACATTCAGCAACTTTGCACCCGGAACACTTGTCGGCACATTCGGCCCTGTTGCGCTCGGAAGAATTATCCGCACATTCGGGCACTTTGCGCTCTGAACGCGTATCGGCACATTCGGCCATGTTGTACTCTGAACACTTATCGTCACATTGGGCAACTTTGCGCTCGAACGCGCATCGGCACATTGGGCCACTTTGCGCTCGGAATGCGTTTCGGCACATTGGGCCACCTTGTGCTAGAAACGCTTATCGGCACATTCGGCCACGTTGCGCTCGGAACACTCATCGGCACATTTGGTTACATTGCACTCGGAACGCGTAGCCGCACATTTGGCCACTTTGCACTCTGAATGCGTAATGGCACATTCAGCAACTTTGCACCCGGAACACTTGTCGGCACATTCGGCCATGTTGCGCTCGGAAGAATTATCCGCACATTCGGGCACTTTGCGCTCTGAACGCGTATCGGCACATTCGGCCATGTTGTACTCTGAACACTTATCGTCACATTGGGCAACTTTGCGCTCGAACGCGCATCGGCACATTTGGCCATGTTGCGCTCGGGACGCATTTTGGCACATTCGGCCACTTTGTGAGGGGAACGTACTTCGGCACATTGGCCACGTTGCACTCTGAATGTATATTGGCACATTCTATCCACTCTGCGCTCGGAACGGGTCCTCGTTATTTAGTCGTCGTAACGAGGCTTTACATGGATTTTTGGGGCCGATCAGCGAGTTTAAAAAAAAAAAAAGGATAACCGAGCACCGATCTTATCACAAGATGGAGCAATGTCTATTTAAATGACATGGTCATTTAATGTATATACTTGTGTACTTTATACTGAGTATCTTCAAAAGTATTCTCTATTCAGGTCATGTATTCTAATCAGTCAGGTCAAACCAACATTACTTGACAGAAATAATGGGTGCTAACTTACTGTCATTAAATGACTTTATTGTAATTAAATGACTTCACACACACCGAAACTGTAGAGCATGAGTCGACATAACGCCGGCATGTTTACGTACAACCATTAGTGCTAGCACTAGCTTGCTAGGCTACATAACATTTAGTTGCCTGCTTGCGAGCGGCATCGCATTGAAAGTACGTGAACATACCTTCAAGCAATCCTTGAATTAAAGTCCTCTCCCGAGCACCGGTGTCCACCACCGCACGTTTTTCCCCATTTTGTTCTTATAATACACACGACGTGATCCACTGTTGTTGTCGTCGTCGTCGCCATGGTAACGAGTGTATCTGGTAGCGCTTGTGTTGACAGGATAAAGCCCAGTGACAGTAAAAGACAGGATGCGGTGGTATCGGAATACAACATTTTATTGCAGTCGTCTGACATTGTGCAATCGTGAAAGACCAAATTTGTCTTGGAGTCTGAGCCACGGATTACGTGTTGTCTGTCTCAGAAGTGTTGTCTGTTCCACAGCGCTGACATGTTTTTATTTTTTTTTTAATAACTTTATTGGCGGTCAGATATTTACAATACTACGTCAAAAGACACGCAACAAGGCTAAAAATAAACTAGCTTTTGTATTCAAATATACTGTACACGATGGCGATGCGGAGTAAATGCCCTTTACGGAGCCAATCAATGACGTTATTGATCGGATCGGCGAATTATGACATTAAAGGCGATCAGCATAAAATGCTAATTATCGGCCGATAAAGTCTAGTTGCAACACGTCCGCTGTCCCGTTTTTAATGGTCTCAAACCAGTCTCCGTACTGTCTATGACTCGATTGTCTTCTCAATGAAATGCACAACCGACTTGCAGCTTTGTCCATGTTTGACTCGCTAATCTAAAGGTAAATTCAATCTTGAAGTCAACCTGGATTATCTGTCTTTGTGGGTTTTATGGATTTCTGTAGTGAATAGGATTTCCCACAGATGAAGTTCAGTTCAACAGTTCAGTTTGTCTCTTATCTTCAAGTTGGCATTCTCTTTTCCCAAATTTGGTCCGAAACATCCTGTCATCCATCCCCGTGTGGCCACTCGTGCCTGACATCAGTCGGGACTCAGGAGATCGGGGCCTAACCCAGTTGACCTTTGGGCAAAAAGATCAAATGACTGGTTGCCAGCCAACTGGATGAATGCAAATAGTTTCACAATCAATATCTTGAAAATGAAGATTTTCGCATGTAAACAACAGAGGTGATACAATTAACCGATCAGCCAACTACTCATCCATGACAGCATTTTTTTGGTAAGTTGACTATGTTTCTTCAACTGACTATGAACAATTTTGCAGGGCTAAATCGGAAAATGACATCCACTTGTCAGGTTTTTATGCCAAGCTGTTAACAGTTTATTCATCAAATGTTACAAACTTTGCTAAGTGTAAATTGTATAGTACACTGATAAAAGTATGTATGTGTCAATTGAATGTTACGTCATCATTGTTCAAAATTCAGGGTATGAACTTCGTTCAATCAGCTAAAAGTCTTCAACAATATATTTGTTGTTGACCAGTGTTACCAAATTAATCGACAACTATTTTGGCAATCGATAAAATGCTTCGAGACCATGTTGAATGTTTGACAAAATTGTCTGAATCCTCAGATGTTAGTCTCTCAAAAGTAATTTCTCCAATTTCTGGTGTCCTCCATGAAAGCAGACTCATTATCAGTGTTTTTTCAAAATAAGACATGCAAACATCTGCTTTTACTTTGGAAAACAATCATCAACATTTTTTGCCGCTTTTTGATGGATGTTACGGACCAAACCAGGAACTGAATCATCATCAATTTGTTCAGTTTGTACATTGCACTGCACAGTCCATTTGAAACAATGCCCTCTTTTTGAATGAAAGGATGGAATTTATGAAACGTTTTTTAATCCGATTCATTGAGTAATTAAAAAAATAATTGCAAAATTCAAAGATTCTTAAAAAAAAAAAAAAAAAAAAAAAAAGAAAATCCTTGGACTTGCCGAGTCATGTAGTTCAAGTCCAAGCCAAGCAAGACCCAAGACCTTAAATTGGCCACTTAAGCGTGTCTGGACTCAAGTCATGTGACCGGCCCACCTGTTTGGGCGCGTGCGTTCCGTAGAGTCCACGAACACTTTTCACCTTGAATGCTCCTCTTGAAGAAAGCCTTGCAGCCCTCGCAGGACCAAACGCCGTAGTGATATCCCGACGCGTAGTCGTGGCAGACGGCACAGAAGTGCGTGTCCGACTTGGCGCCGCCGCCGCACACGCCGCCCTCGGATCTCTTGGCCATCATTTTTGGACAAGCCGGGACGGTGCTGCAAAAGAGGACAGCTTGACATGAGGACGTCCGGCCGGCGATCATCTCACACACCAAAACGGCGACACGACGGCCACGTCTCCCAGCATGCTTTGCTGTCAAGACAAGCTGACACTCGACCATTAAGAAAAACGCCTGCCAGGATCATCCGCTTGCCTGGCGCTAACTGCTCCTCTCTTTTCAAATCCATCGCTGTCTTGGGAATCATCCCCAACTTTTCATCACTAGAAAAGGATTTTTATATAGTGGAATTTATAGTTGACCAATAGTCCCGTTATAGTAATTACAGAGTCATTTTCATGTCAATGGATTAATAACGGTAATGACACTTGTACACATTTTTTACTTAATTTCTCCCCCAGTTTTATGGATAAAACACAATCGACAGAGCAAATGGTCGTGACCCACTGAAATACACTTTTTATGAGGGTAAAGACATAAACGGCTTCATTAAAATTGTGAGTTTCACATTTCCGTAGGTTGCCCTTCAAACTGCAGATTCAAGTGTATATGATCCCAACTACACATTAAAGTCGTGACGCTCTTATCTTTGTATACAATCATAACAACAGTAAAGACATGCAATAGCGGGGCTCGAGACAGCGACCAATTCAACCTTTTTTTTCTAGCTTGTGCGATTATACAAATCTTGTCGCACTTGCGCGAATGGTTAAAAGTCACCTTTTTTCCACTTGCAATCTCCTCCTGTACACTCTCAGGGAGAGAGAGCGAGTGAGAGAGCTCAATTGTTTTGATAATTTCAATTGGAGTTAAAAGCGACCTGCTGCAATATGATTGGCTGTCTGCTTCTTCCTGATAGGACACAGGCTATTATCCACAGCAGCGTCGCGTACACGCGCACCACGTTTGCGCCTCACCGACGGGCCAGTACGGCCGTTGTGTCTGGCCAGCGGCCGCCACGTCCCTATATTGACGCTGGCCCGCTACTTCATTCATTTTAAATGTCCATTTAAATGTAAGTGTGAGCCTTCAACTCATCCGGTGAGCGGGCTAGCTAGCCCGCACCTCCCTGATAAAGTCCGGTAAGCCGGTAAACTCCGCCCGCCGCAAGTCACCCACAGCTTTTCTTTTTACACACATTACCCTGGGGAACACAATTGTTGTTGAGTCTTTAACTAATTTTTGGATGCGGAATCCAAAACTGATCTCAGTTTTTCTCTTAACACGTCAAGTTTTTGAACAATAGAGCCCTGTTTTCTTAAAAAATATACAAAAATACTGTACTTAACAGATATGTGCTTGCTTTATAAAACGTTTCAAATATTGCTGAAATATGAAAGAAACAGGCATGACTGCAATGTTTATTTAACACTATTGTTTTACAAAGGATATGGCACAAATCCTCTTAATTCCTACTATGCTAGCTTTCTCTTTGCTGATATTGATAGTCGTGATCGATTGGGAGCTGTGCACACCTCCCACCACCACCACAGACTCTATTGTGACTGCACAAACAAGTAGCCACGTAGCTGTAGAGGAGTCCAATCGTAATCAACTGGCAAGTCTTACTACAGCTAATCAGTGGAATTTTGCTTATGTGGAGTGTAAGCTGTTGAGAAAAAGCTTGACGTGCTCTAAAAAAAACTGACTGCAATTTTGGAATCAGCATCAAAGTCAGTGTTATCAATGCTGCTACATTTGAAATGGGAATAAAAGCAGAAGTTGTTCCCCCGAGTGACGTCACGTTTGATCGTCTCAAAAGTGGGAGGGTGCGTGCGTGCGTGTGTGTATTAAGTGGGGCTTTACGCTAACTGCAAAGATCGCCTGCTTAATTTATCTCTCGTTTTCATTTCGCTCGTTATAACAAATACAGTCATGTGCAAAGGTTAGCTAGCAAATCTATGGATCTATCTAAACCTGGTTTATAGCATACACATATGAAGGTACTGTATGTGCAAAGTTAAAAGGTCCAGACTCCTTTCGACAGGATTGGATACGAAAACAAACTATCATTAAAATAGAGTGCAATAACTGCAGTAGTAATGATTTATCCATGTTCTGTTTGAGACTATGATTTTATGCTCGTCTGTGTATTGGAAAATACTGTGCAATCATAAAGGGTACTTTTATATGGTGGTTGTACACTTATACAATCATTTTTAAATATGTCAATCATATGGTTCTAACCATATACAAATAAACTTGAACGTCTGCAGCTTTCTCACATGGCGTTGGCCATTCACTCAGTGAAGTGCGTCATCTTTTCTCACGATCGCGACACACACTTTCTACTACCTACCACCACACATGCGCTGTTTATAGCATGCATACTACATACTCTGCAACACGTTCCAAAAAAGCTGGGCCAGGGTCATGTTTCCCACTGTGTTACATCACCTTTTCTTTGAACAACATTCAATAAACGTTTGGGAACTGAGGACACGAATTGTTGAAGCTTTGTAGGTGGAATTCTTTCCCACTCTTGCTTGATGTACAGCTTCAGCCGTTCAACAGTCCGGGGTCTCCGTTGTCGTATTTTACGCTTCATAATGCGCCACAGTCTCGTACCCGCACTCTTTTATTACGAAGCCACGCTGTTGTAACACGTGCAGAATGTGGTTTGGCATTGTGTTGCTGAAATAAGCAGGGGTGTCCATGAAAAAGACGTTGCTTGGATGGCAGCATATGTTTCTCCAAAACCTGTATTTACCTTTCAGCATTAATGGTGCCTTCACAGGTGTGTAAGTTACCCATGGCATTGGCACTAACACAGCCCCATACCATCACAGATGCTGGCTTTTGAACTTTGCGTCCATAACAGTCCGGATGGTTCTTTTCCTCTTTGGCCCGGAGGACACGGCGTCCACAATTTCCAAAAACAATTTGAAATGTGGACTCGTCGGACCACAGAACAATTTTCCACTTTGTGTCGGTCCATCTTAGATGAACTCGGGCCCAGAGAAGCCGGCGGCGTTTCTGGGTGTTGTTGATAAATGGCTTTTGCTTTGCATAGTAGAGTTTCAAGTTGCACTTACGGATGGAGCGCCGAAATGTATTTACCGACATTGTTTTTCTGAAGTGTTCATGTGGTGATATCCTTTACACATTGATGTCGGTTTTTGTTGCAGTGCCGCCTGAGGGATCGAAGGTCACGGGCATTCAATGTTGGTTTTCGGCCTTGCCGCTTACATGCAGTGATTTCTCCAGATTCTCTGAACCTTTTGATGATATTATGGACTGTAGATGATGAAATCCCTCAATTCCTTGCAATTGTACGTTGAGGAACATTGTCCTTAAACTGTTGGACTATTTTCTCATGCACTTGTTCACAAAGAGGTGAACCTCGCCCCATCTTTGTTTGTGAAGGACTGAGCAATTGAGGGAAGCTCCTTTTCTACCCAATCGTGGCACCCACCTGTTCCCAATGAGCCCGTTCACCTGTGGGATGTTCCAAACAGGTGTTTGATGAGCATTCCTCAACTTTCTCAGTCTTTTTTGCCACCCACCTGTCCCAGCTTTTTTGGAACGTGTTGCAGCCATAAAATTCTAAGTGAATGATTATTTGCTAAAAACAATCAAGTTTATCAGTTTCAACATTAAATATCTCGTCTTTGTAGTGTATTCAATTAAAGATAGGTTGAACATGATTTGCACATCATTGTATTCCGTTTTTATTTATGTTTAACACAACGTCGCAACTTCATTGGATTTGGGGTTGTAATATAGAAAATCGATGTGATGCATCATAATGCATCGTGAAATCGAACTGAATGATAATCCAAGTCAAATCGAATCGTGAGACCAGTGAAGGTTCACACGTTTGGCGATAGCTAAGAAGAGATTAGGTTTAACGGGAAATCAATAAATCGCTTGGTCAAAAATAGGAACGTAGTAATTGGTATTTCAAGTGTGGTTTGCACCCACCTGCTGGCGGCGAGGCCCTTGGGGTCCATCCAGTGGGGGCCGGCGTGGTCGTAAGCAAGACACTGGGGTCGGTGCAGGGCGAGCGGAGGCTCGGACCAGAAGGCCGACGGCGCGTCGCCAGCCGACGCTAGACCGTAACTCAGCACGGACGGCCCGTAGAAGGCCAGGTTGGCGGGGCCGTAGTCGTGGTTACCGTCGGTGTAGGGCGAGTTGACGCACAGCGTGTGCCCGCCATCGACGCCCGCCGGCGGGCTGTAGGTGGTGGGCGGGGGCGGCGGCGAGCTCTGTAGCTCCGAGGCTTTGCTGGAGTCCACTTCCTGAAACTGCAGCAGCGCCAGAGGCTCGCCGTCCAGCCCGGGAGACGACGCCAACTGCAGGCGGTCCACCATCGGACACCAGAAATGGACGGGATGAGGATGATGATGATGGTCTACTGCATCGTCCGCTGAAGACGAGTCCTGACACACAAGAAGAAACCATGACAGCACAGACTCTCAACCACTCTAACGCCGAAGTGATCCAGTTTCACTAAACAGCTTCAAAAATTAATATTTATTTACATACATCCCTCGTTTGTTAAGTGTTACATTCCAGAAGCCCCGCAACAGACCAAATCTGGACTGCACTTATATAGCGCTTTATCTACACCATCACAGCGCCCCGCGTTCACCCACACATTCATACACCAAATCTGCAAAGGGACGGGCGAGCACTGATACCAAGTATTGTATCGGGCAGATGCCGGCCTTATTTCAATGCATCAGGTACTTCTGAAGGCTGCCAATACCAGCCACCGATGCCTAAGGTAAAAAATAAAAATAAAAATAAAAAATCAAGACGAATTACGTCAGCCCTCCTCCCCAGTAGTTGGCACTACACTGTGGCAGCTTGACACATTGGTAAGTCGTCATGTGCCTCAGAAAGACAGTATTTGTTCGCACTTATCTGCCATTGGGTTAATTGAAATTGTACGGATCAAAAGCACTGGAGGTAGTGGTAGCGGTACGCTGCATCAGTGAGCGCTTAAGAATACTCATACTGGTATCGGTCTGAAAAGAAAAGAAAAACGGTATCAAACATCCCGAATTTTCAAGCTTCCCTTTTTCTTGCATGTGTTATTTTTGTCGCAACCTCACGTTTTATACTCTAATATCTGTGACTTGAATGTGTGTGTCCCCTTACTAGGCGGACCTGACCTGTTGAGTGATGTGGAAGTGAGCCAATCACGAATGAGGCTGTTGACTGGCTAAAGCGTTCGCCACTAGCCACCCTGCATGTTGAGTGACGGCATCAGTTGAGGCTGTCGACAGGTCGGGAAGAAAAGAAGACGTTTACTCTATTTTGTTAGTGTTTGTTCAATAAAACGATTGAAAGAGCACCAGCGAATGTGTCCATTCTCCCTCTATCCAAACCATCTGCTGTGATTACAAGTGGTTTTGGCTAGTGGTGGGAGGGTATATTCAATTAGCGAACTATGTTTACTGTAGACGTGCATTTACGTAACTTAAGCCATTTGGACTTTGCTATAGGCACATTCCACTTTTGCTTCTTTTATTAAGTATGAAATGATCCCAAACTTTGGACATTTTCATTCTTTTATGAACTCTTTCCTCCTGACTCGCGCTTATTGCTACGTGAGTCTACAGTAGAGACTGAATTTCACTATTAATCACGAGATTGGGCAGGAGCGGAAGCGAACGTCACCGAAAGGGGCGGGAGCGGGAACTATGACAACAATATCACCAGGAGTGGAAACCACGGTGGTAGTAGAAACCATTGTTTTTGTGGGATTCTGTCCAATTTTGGCTAGGGATTGGGAGGGACTGGGATTGATTTGTGGGGGAGTGGGAGGGAGCGGGAGTCAAACAGCTGAACAAACTTGTGGCATTATCTTTCAAATGGAAATCAAATATTTGTTTGATAGTTCTTTTCAACTCTTTGTGGAAGTTCCCATAACTCTGTGGCTATTCATTGGACTTTCAACTAAAATAAATAAATAAAATAAAATACTGGGAAAAAAATAGTAGTACTCCTGGTCAAAAGGTTTAGAACATGCCATTCCTTTTTTTTTTTGAGTGGGAGTGTAATAGCTTTCTATCTATATATATATATATATATAAAAAACTGTGATGCTTTTGTGACATCTTCAGTTAAAACATTTGTTGGTAATCAAGCAAACTCAAAGGGATGCATTTGCATTTAGCGACAACAAATATCTAGCGCGTATTCTCGCTAATAGGGAAACTGGCTAGCTAGCACGCTGGCTAGCATGCTAACTGTGAGCACAAAATGTTGACATGTAACAAAAACCAAAGTGAAATTTGTTCAGACTGTCCTGATGACTGAACTCATTTGCGTGACAAGTGGCAACATTTTAAATGCTTCGGTGTTGACGTATTTTGACGGAAAAAAAAAAAAACTGTACCTTTTTTTAATTTTTTTTTTTTTTTTTTTTTTTTTTTTTTTAAGTACAGATAGTTTAAAAAAAAAAAAAAAAAAAAAATGTCTCCCAGCTGCCCTCAGAGTGCCTCGGGATTCCCCCGGGCGTCCCTGCTACTGCCCCCGCGACCCGACCTCGGATAAGCAGAAGAAAATGGATGCATGGATGAAAAACAAAAAAAAACATACGCGACAGCACTCAGTTCATAAGGCCGGTACCCAAAAAGTCGAGTCAACCAATGACTTCCTGTCTTCGGCAAATTGTGTGTGCGCGCGCGACTCTGCGGCTTCAAACTGCCGACTAGCTCCTGCAAACGAGTGAGCAGCAGTTAGCGTTAGCCACCGGGACATAACCTCAGAGTTCGCAGCTCACGAGGCTCTGTGACCAAAGCCGGTGTTCTGTTCAATGTCTTGGGAAAAAATTTTAGACCTCTTGTTGTTTCTTGTTCAGTTTTGAATTTCAGGTGCAACTATAGGCACCTGTGTTTGGACAAATATAATAATGACGACGACAAAAAATAGCTCATAAGAATTTAATATAAGAGCTGATATCTAGCTCTCTCCATTTTCCATGGTTTTCTTGATTATAACAAAAATTATATTTAATAATACAATTAAGCTTTTGTATTATTCAGGTAAAATGTCTTCAGTGGTACCAGGTATTACAATGAAAAAGAAATTTAAGAAACAAGGGCGGTGTAATTGTTTTTTCACTACTGCATATCATACATATGCTGTACATAGATGTACAATTGTATATACACACAAACACACATTCGTCATATGTATGGTAATGCAGGCATTGATCTAATAAAAAAATTACAAATGTTAAGAATGGGCTTATTCCATTATTACATATTTTTCAAGTAAATTGTAATGTATTGAATTAATAAAAATAAATAAAGTATTTGGAGTTGTTTTGTCAGTTTTCCTTCCTCTGCTTTTACTGATATCTTAGATTTTTGCCATGGTAGCGTTTCAAGGTATCGAGGTACTTTATGCAGTTATAGTATCGAAGTCAGAATTTTGGTATCGTGACACCGCTAGTTGAGACCTCCGAGGCAAACAACACAGACCTCCGCTGTGGAGCAATTCTGTCCGCCGGACAAAAGAGTGAACGTTCGCTTGAAGTCAAACAGTCGCGGGGTCGACGACCTCGCGGTCGTCAGCGGCCCGGCAGGTCGGGTCAAACCGGCCTCGGGAAACAAGCGCCACTTGGGCAAAAAAGATGGGAGCCCGTCACTTGGGATTGTCTCAGCTTCTCGTTCCAGATCAGCCCGGCTTCTCATCCTCTCAATTTCTCAAAGCGGGCGTCCACGAGCCGTAGCTTGTGCTCCTCAAAATTATTTTTATGTGGTTAAAAAAAGTACATTGCAACATATGAGGACCGGTGTGCAAATAAAACAAACATCGTAAACCAATTAACCGTTCTTACTTTAGCTTTGGACCAAATAAACAAACTTTTTAAAAAGTCACCTTTTCAAAATGGCAAAAACTTCCCATCAGCCGTGCAAACTACTTAATAGTTCTTTTTTTTTTTTTTTTTATACTTTATGTTGCAGATAGGCTATTACCCTCCAAATACTGGCATTTCATTTCCTCATTGTTGCCATCCATTCAGTCCACATGAGTAGCCAGCTGCAGCTTTCACCCTACAATCTCAAAAACATGAGGAAAAACTTGTTGCTCGGTGTGTTTTTTTTTTTTTTTTGAGGAATTAAAACAAAAAGAGGATTTTTTTTGTCCTTAATGTGCAAACAAAAACACGCTACACAGTATGACAGGAACGATGACGAAATGACATTGATAACTTTCAATTCCCAGCAACTCTGGCTGATTATATTAACAAAATATTTCATCTTATCAACTCTTATATTACAGAACTAAATAAATTCCATAATATAGTGATCGTACAGTGTTATGACTAAAGCATTCTGAAAGAAATCATTTTCCTAGTAAACAATTTTTACAATTATGTATTGTATTACAAAAGAATTAAGGACCAGATTTGCTCACATTTACAAAGTGTCCCTGAACGCACCTCGCACACTTACGCAGCTGCGGCGTGCTTGCCCAAAGTAGTTTCATTCTGAATTCACTCACATTTACACAGTGTCCCTGAACTCTCACGCAGCTGCGGTGTGCCTGCCTGGAGTAGTTTCATTCTGAAGAGCGAAGTTGGAAATGCAGCAAGTGTACATTGTTTCCCGTGTCCTCTTTCATAGTTACCATAAAAGGAGATGTGGACAACACACTGTGCTGCTCCGTGTGTTGTTTGAAGCGTTATAATTTACCGTAAGATGGGTGCTAATCTTATTAGCATGTCCAAATAGGTCCCTCTGCTGGTCACTTTTAATATTTCAGTTGATTCAATGTATATAACAGTACACCATCATCGCAGCGGACCCTGCGATGTGACTGTTGCCCACACGTTCATCGCGATGACGATGATCAAATAACAGATCGCGCAGCCCGAGTTCTTAATGCTTTTTTTTATTCTTTGGCCTACAACAAAAACAGTAGAACAATATAAATGTAATTCTTAAAATTGATCCGACGTGTTCTATTCTTGCTGCATTTCGTTCTTGCATATGTTTATTCATGTATAGCTGTCACACCCCTGCTGGTGATGATTTCAGTGTCAACTGCGTGTTTTTAGAATATTTATTCCTTCCACTATTTATTATTTATGTTGAGTTGATATTTCTCAATGCCTGCTGTTGCAAATATTTTGTACTGTAAATCCATCCATGTGCTTTAGCAGCGGTTCTCGACTTTTGCCACTCTGGGGACTGTTTTTGCATTTTCCAATTGTCGCCAAGTCGCAAGCCCCTTATAGAAGTTTAAAACAATAAAGGACATGCACTGTTAAAATATAACCCTTGGAAACATGTACATCATATTTTAAAAATGTAACTACACATGCTTCCATGTTCCAAGTGCCTTTCAGAGCACTAAATAACTGAGGATGAACGTGACAACTGTATGAACAAGGCAGATAGTAAAATGAAATCGCTAAATATGCGTAAGCAACTTCCACATTAGCCAAAACTGGTCGAGGTACTTCCGGTTCAGCAGACTGCGACAAAGCATTTGAAGGAACTTGAAACATCCGCTATGTCTTTTGTTCAACAGATGTCACCACAAAGCCACCGAAGATGACAATATCCATGTTTAGGCTTTGTTTGTGTTTACATAAGTCATATCATATTTGTATGAATAAATGATATATTGTACATGTATTTAACTTTATGCCCAAGACACCAGCCATAAAGAACATTTTTGGTTTCCAACCATCATGCCTGTAGTTATGCTCGTTATCGCAGCATACACTGAATGTCCGCAAACCTGTTTTCTTTTTTTTTTTTTTTTTTTTTAAAGATCTTTATTGAGATATAGAGTGGAACCTTGATATGACGGATATTGAATAAAACGGACAGTCAGAGCTGAACAATGTGTCCAAAAATAGTTTCCATTGGTCACTTAAACTGCCATTGACAAAGTCAACGTCAAGTCTATTGAGGTTCCACTGCACAACAAATCAATACACAATTCACAAAAAAAGCAAAACAGCGCAGGAGTTCGCAAAATGCCACACAACAACCATTCCGCTCCGGTCACGTGACGTTCGGCTGCATGGCCTCGCAGAATGGTGGATCTGTATGCCTGTTGTGCTGGAACAGTTTTGCTGTGCAACAGGGGAGTTTCAAATACTCCCTCTGCGTATTTCTTTATTATTCTGACGATTATTGAAAAGGCAGCCTGACGGAAAAGGGTTTTAGGGGACAGACAGAGGGACAGAGCGGACGAAGGCAATAGGGCTGCGAACCGCAGCAGAACAATAGTCAGACAATCTAGTGTAGCTATTTGAGCACAAGTAACATTACAGCAGTCAAATCCTGTTCTTATTGGAGGGGGGCATGCAATAACGAACCAAGAGAACAAGATGACAGAGGACAGAAAAGGGCAGGGCACGATGTGGCAAATGAGCGAGGCGGTGCTACTGATGAGTTGTGCGGTGGGATTCTTTTTTAGTGTCTAAGTTGATGTGTTAGTATAACCTGTGTTGTTATTAGTGCCACCTGCCCAACAGGACCCAGGGAGATCCCCAGCCCAACCAAAGTGCCCCGACTAGTCCCAAAGGGAGGGGCACGGGCTAACCCTACAGCAACCCCCCTCCACCCCCCCCAATCGCCCAGCGACCAGAACAGGGCCCAGAAGGCGGGAGGCGCTGACACCCTACCATAAGCCTCAAGTTAGCCAGGGACCCCACACAGCCCAAGGGAGACAGAGGTGACGACTGCGGCGGAGCACCCCGGGGAGAGGGAAGAGAAGGACACAGGCACGGGAGGCAGCAGCACGGCCACCGAGCCCCCCACGCGGAGCCCAGGACGAGACCCCCGGAGTGGGGCCAGCGGGCACCTCCCCGGGGCCCAGGGACGGACAGGGCAACACGGACAGACCCGAGAGGAGGAGGGGGAAACGGGCCCGGCATCCCCAGAGGCCCACATTGCAGATCCAGAAGGACAGGGGTTCAAGTGCACGCATGCATGCGTGCGTGCGTCAAGGTTCGCCATTTTAATGAAAGGTGACCCATTGTTCTGAAAGTTCTCCATTTGCTTCTTACATTTGGCCGAGATATTTTCGAGTGTCATATACTCTATGACAAGACTTTGCCAGTGGTCAATGTGGTAGCTTGTTTATGTCATGGGCGTGTGTTCCGGTTGCCGTCTTCCCCCCGTCTCACACGCACCTGCTCCTGAGCGCATCTTCCCCACCTGTGCCTCGTTCACCCTAATTACCCCGTCCGTGCATTGAACCTCGTGTCTCATTCCCTCTCGTCGCCAGTTGGTCGTACCTTGTCGTCGCGTTCCAGCGTTCCCCGTTTCCACGTCACAGACTCGCAATAAGACTCGACCCTGTTCCGATGATCGACCTCGCCTTCTTGCCTCACGTTTTTGGATACTGTTGCCTTTCTTGGATCGCCCGCCCGTGTACCGACCTCTGCCCGTCTATTCAACCTCTCTTTTTGGAAACTGTCCATTTGTTTTGGAGTCGTGCATTTTTGGTCCTATCCTCTGTTCCGATCAGGACAGTTTATTGTTCCAATTTAACAATATTTGTTTTCTTGGTTGAGCATGTTTATTTGGAGGATCTATATTTTTTTAAATCACCCAGCAGACAAAGATTAGGATTAATCAGAATCCTACAGTTCAAAAGTGAGGAAAGTTTCTGTGAAACGAGTGACCAGAAGTGCTGCACGGGTGTACAAAGCCAAAGCGCATGAAAATAAGGGTTCTGGAGCATTTTCAGTACAATGAGTGCATTTTGAACATCCAATTTTATGCATACCATCTTGCATAACGTGTGATCTACTGAGTACTTTGAACTGGATCAGCTGTAAATGACTTTTCTTTTTTTTTTTTTTGGTCATTGAGAATGTATTTCTATAGATTTCTGCCCAGTAATCAGTGTCAGTAGACATCGAGTCTTTTTCCCATTTTGCGATTGGTAAATGTATTGAATTAGTACTTGAGATGAATTAGTATACTTTTGAAAGGAGTTTATTGGTTTGCGGAGTTTGTTTTATTATTTTCTGAACAAAAACGGGTAGTTCTAGAGTATTCACGTGTGTTGAGAATCTTTTTAGGATCGTTCTTCTGACTTTACACCTAAATCTTTAGGGACTTTAAACCCAAAGTAATAGTTTCTCACACACAACTGTTGAAGTAATGTTGTTGTCCAAATAAAGTGAAGTCCGACCTCATTTTTTACTACCTGTCCGCGACCCACCCATCGTGGGTCCGCGACCCACCCATCGTGGGTCCGCGACCCACCCATCGTGGGTCCGCGACCCACCCACCGTGGGTCCGCGACCCACCCACCGTGGGTCCGCGACCCACCCACCGTGGGTCCGCGACCCACCCATCGTGGGTCCCACTCCTACAACACTCTCCGCTGGACCCAATGCCTGCTGACTGGGCAAGCGAGAGGCAGGGTACGCCCTCAACTCAACTCTGCTTCATTTGGACAGGACACTGTACCTTCATAAAACACAGTGACCTAAATACATTCAAACATAACTACTAACTTAATAATAACTAAAAGCAAATACAATACACGTTTAGTAATAAAAAAGTAACAAAAACCAAATTGACAATATAATTAGTGTTCACGTTTGGTTTGTGACGAGCCAATTATTTCAGTTGACATTTAAAGATGATGATGATGATGGTGGGCTGGACTGGTCGGCAGCCAATTGCACGGCATGTACATGTATAGCATTTTTATATTGAATAATGATTATTTGTATTTACTGCGACAGTCCACTTTGCTGCTGTATAATCGCGACTTCCACACTGAGGGACTAACAAGGGCTTATTCTATTCTAGTGCGTGTCTTCACAAAGGATCCCAGATTTTATTTATTTCTTGTGCATCTGACAAAGCAAGCCTGCAGTGGTAGAAATTGAAGCTAAAACTGAAATCATGTTTCAAGAAGAAGAAAAAGAAAAGTTAAGTGCCTTACTTGCGGACAGGGCAGCGCCGCACAACTCAAACGTTCGCCCATGGAAGAGACGACAGATTTTCACTTGTTGTTGCGAAGGCGTCGACACATTGAGCTTTGGACGCTCAGACGCCGCTCGTGCCACACGCACGGCGGGCACATAGCGAGGGGTTAAAGGTCACGGGACTCATTGATTTCCACTGTTGCCGCCAGACAAGCTAAACCTTGGGAATCATTCACTCGTTCCCGAATCCATAGATTTGGATTTACAGTGTTCTTTTTAGTCAACGGTCGTCCATTGGATAAAACCCCTTTATAGTGATTAGGGAGTAGGCCATGAGTGAATAATTCCGAACGTACTCATTCCGAATCCCCTAATGACTACGTAAGGATTTTTAGATGACTTTTTGGGGAACTCTCTCGGTCAATATCATTACAAGCTGGAACATAGACGCTACTTTGTCTTGCATCTTTCTTATGCCGACATATCCCCGCCTGGAATGTATCCCACCGGGCTTTTCCACGCCACGACAACGAGGAGCTCGAAAGCGGCCACGCCAGCGTGAAGCCCCGGTCCGCATGCCAGCTGTCAAGTCAGACTTTATTAAAAAATATATATCCCCCCCGCTCCTGGTGCTTCCACCTTCCTCTACATGCCGTACGCGCACTCACGGCTGACAACGAGGTGCTCTAAAGCGGCCACGCCAGCGGACTATCCGAAGGGAAGTTGCGATTTGGGGAGTAGGCGTAGCCAAAGCCCGCCGCAGACAAAGTGATGCGGCCGAACCCGAATCAACTCTTGCGCAGCGTGTGGGTTTCGACGCCTCTTTTCGTGAGCGGCCGACGGTCGGCCGCCGGTTTTGCAGTGTCGCAATGTCACAGATGTAACAGCCAATTAGAATGCACATAAGCGTTCACACGTAAAAAATACATTTCTGGCTTTTAACATGCGAGAGAAAGCCAGCCACCGCCAACCCAAATACAGTATACAAAGTAGGGCTGGGCGATATGGCAAAAAAAAAGATTCATTAAAAAAGATCACGATTCATTTTTTCAGATATTCCAATCTCGATTCTTTTTATATTGTTTTTAAATGTTTTCAAATAGCCAGAACTATTTGTACTGAAAACTGAAGAAGCTAGAGAGTAGTTCGACATATTATGAATGCCTTTGGTTAGCAACACTCCTAACAGTCGATATTTAAAACAGTAACCCCAATATGATTTTAGCATACTAAGCAAATAAGGCAAATCAAATAAAAATACAGACAAATCTTGACTCAACAGTGCAATGAATGGTGAAAAAATCTACCAACAGTGCACTCGTTTGAAGTCCTGAGGTACAAAATTGAAAAGTAACAAACAGCCCCCTGGCGGATAAGGAAGACAACTTGGCTTGTAAACATGATCATTCTCCAGTCATCGTGTCACATACCCTATTAACATTATTGCTACTTTAAACTCTGCACCATCTTTAATAACAATACAGATGAACTACTATTGTCTAGCATTTTCCAAATCACCTGAATAACGATGACACGATTGAGTGTTTGTTGCCTTAGACTCGGAGTGGCTACCTGCTAATGCTACGTGCGCCACAGGCTGTACTGACTGCATTCACATTGTTGTTTTCCACATGATCACTTGGGTGGTACTTCTCCAAAACACAGTGTTGCCTGTTTTTGAGGGCGCCGACACACCTTCCGCATCGGCTAGTTAATAGCATTGTTCAACGTCGCTTTGGAGACACCGCCACACAACCGACGACGGGACCTCGCGGAGCCGAGCTGCCGCCTCCGTCGTGGGTCCGCAGCAGGGGCGAGGAGAGGCCGACGACGCGGCGGCGTTAGGGTTAGGACGGCCGAGTCTGGAATTCGGTACAGGGCGGGGCAGCCGAGGAGGCGTGGTTTCCTTTTACTCCCGAAACTTGCAAACAGAAGTGGAGCGGGGAAAGGACGACTCTATTGGCTTTCGTCACGCACGTTCCCGCCATGTTAGATCGAGGAAATATGCGCACATCTGATCACAGAGATTGACGGGAAATGTATTATGATCGCAATCATTTAATCGCAAGCCCTAATCTAAAGAATACATACAGTATATTGTGTTTTACAACTATATTTTTCATTTAGAATGTATATAATGGATGAAATAGTGAAGCTTGCCGTCTCTGTTGCCAAAATCCACACAAAGGATGTATTTAGTGACAGTCAGTGAATAGGAGCACAGCAGCCTCTCTAAATATCCCGGCCCCCCCTCCTTTATTCCCGCTCGCTTCCTCTCTTTATGGCAACCTGCCTTTTCCTTGACAATCACACAAAGTTTTTATGCTTTCATAAAAGTCATACACGACAATATAGTGTACGTGGAACCGCCAAATAAGATACTCGGTGGCAGTTTTCCCTCGCAGCGTGTCGGCACATCAAATCGCTCAACGTGCGGCTGGGAGTTGCCGACTGTCTTTTTTTGCAATGGTCCAATCCGGTCGTGTTCGGCCTCGTCGCGCCGTGTGCGGTGGGCCAAACTGCACGTCGCGATGGCGCCACATCACCGCCGACGCCAACAAAGGCAGTCCGTTGTTATATACTGTAGCGGGGAGGAGGGGCGGGCGACTCATGCCAGGGGACCAAGTGCGTCACGTGGCCCCGTTTTAGCCACACCTCCAAAAAAAATGGAAAACCGAAGAGAGGACAACAGTTTAACGTGATACTCCACAATTCAGTCCGACATGGTTGTCACTCTTGAAAGCTGTTTTCAGCAATTCTCTCAAACTGATTCGGGAGTGGGGAATGACAACGCAGTCGCTGCGTTTGAAATCCTTCACCATTCCCCACTCCCAAATCACCAGAATGTGCTGAAAACATTCACCGAGGACTCCCTAAGCACTCAAACGGGATTTTTGCTGGACTTTTTGGTTAACTGCCTATAGCCATAATAAGTGGAATCAAAATAAGAGCCGTCATCTTCTGTCTTGCAACAAGAACCTAAACGGGCGTCAGCCTTTTTCAAAGGTTAACGACGCCATTTTCTCACCACAACCAAAAAACACGTTTGGCTTCATCTCGACGCCGCGGACGCCCTCGGTGGCAAAAAGGAGAAAAAGAAAGCCATCTCGTGCCGCATATCTTTCAAAACGGGTAGCGTTCTTGACACAGAAGCCAAAAGTTAGCAAATCAAGAACAAACAGTGCCAGAAAGAAGAACGTGGGCAGACGCGTGGGGGTCGACGTGAAGAAGGGAGAGTCTATGTTTGGCGTCACTTTTGCGGGGGCGGGAACGAGGAATTGTTGAGCGACGGCGGCCTTGACGAAGTTAGACTGGAATGTCTTTTATCGAGACGCCAGACCGACGCGGAAGAGGATGCGCCAAACCAACACCCCCCCACTTCCCTCCATCCTACCTTCCACACACACACGCACACACACACACGCGCGTGCAGACAGTCCTGAAACTCCCCCATGCGGCTTTTTACCGGCTGGAAACACAGGCTTATTATTTTTGTGACGAGCTTCTCAAGGACGGCATGATGACTTCTTGGCGAGGCTCCGCCCCCAGCCGCGGCAGTGGATAGATTAAGTAAGCCATCATAAATAAACATCCCATCATCAAAACATTGGAATGGAATTGAAAACGGGTCAAATGTTTTCAACTTTTGCGTGAAACAAAAAGAAAAATGATTTTGTGCCTTTACAGTGGATGATCGAAAACTGCCGAACTTCCACAAAAACACCAAAAACGTCAACATCATCTTTGTTGCCAAATACATTTCTTACATCTCTTTATTAATATGATTAAAAGTAGTAGTATTGTTTTTATTAATGAATACGGAAGTATTGAAATTAGAAGGCAACGCCATTTTTTCACATTTTGACTAGCGATGCAACAATTAATCAATTAATGGACAACTAATCAATTATCAAATTAACAGACTACTGTTTAGATAATTGTTGAATCGTTCCGACCTCGTTCAACTTCAAATTGTCCAAATCCTCAGAATTTCATCCTCTCAACAGTAAATATTGTCCAATTTCTGTCGTCCTCCATGAAAGCTGACTGATTGTTTTTTCAAAATCAAACATTTGCCAACATCTGCTTTGACTTTGGAAAACGATCATCAATATTTTGGCCGATTTTCTGAAAGATGTTACGGACCAAATCAGGGACTGAATCATTATCAATTATTCAACTTGATCTAATGTCCTGTTTTTGAATAAAGGGAAGCAAATACAAAAAAAAATTCTTATCCGATTCATGGATCAATGGAAAAAATAATTGGCAGACAATCTGGGACCTCGTTTGGACGTGAGGTCACGCGTGACCTTCGTCAGACAATCAGCAACCTTGTTTGTGCTTTCGTCAATGACGTCATTCAAATCTGCCGTCAATGTTGGATTCAAAAATTATCTTGTGCGTCCACGGTCAAAACTGTCTCGTGCGCCATGAAAACGACTCGATTTCCATCAACGCTTCTAATGAAACATTTCATAAAAACACAACTTTCATTTGTCTTTGTTCTGGAACACTTTTATGAGTTTATGTGAGCCCATCGAGGCGTGAAAACGAACACATGAACACGCAACGTGTTGGGTTAGTGTGTTGACACAATGTACACAACACACGATGTATAAAACAGTGTGCATAACGACACAAAGTGTACACAACTCACAGTGCTAACAAGACATAATGTACACAGCAACACACGATGTACAGAACACCGCAGGTGTACTGGAGGGGAGAAGGCTTATCATGTGAAAGATTGCTCAAGATCACCGAATTCCTTTTGTAGATTTGACTTGCTGATAACATTTGCATCCATTCCACTTTTGAAGTGTCACGTGACCACGACAAGCGTCAAGGCAACTTTGTCAATCACCAACCTGTCATTCAAACTGCCAAAGTGAGCTGAAGATGCTGAGCCGCTCGTCGAGTTTTCGTGCGGGAACAAAACACGACAAAAGATTTTTTTTTAATGTATTTTTCAAAAAACAAAAAAAAAAGAGAAAAAGAAAAAAGGAACGAAAAAGGCAAAGTGGACAAAGCGCGCGC
This sequence comes from Phyllopteryx taeniolatus, assembly GCF_024500385.1. NCBI lineage: Eukaryota > Metazoa > Chordata > Actinopteri > Syngnathiformes > Syngnathidae > Phyllopteryx > Phyllopteryx taeniolatus. The sequence goes on from NC_084507.1 coordinate 33,036,789, forward strand.
ACGAAAGCAACAAAATATTTCCCACGTGTGGAATCTTGTCGTCCTCTTCGCGAGCAACAAGTCGTCTTCTTCTTCTCTTCTCCGCGGCGAGCAGCTTTTTTTTTTTTTTTCATCAACCCGACTTGCCGACGTCACGAAGAAGCACGTCCCTACCCGGAAGAGCTGCCTACCTGCTCGGAGTGCGCGTGCGCGTGGAGACGAAGGCGCGGAGGAAGCGCGCGACCTTTGACCCAGAAGTGATGGCTCTTTTTGTTTGGTTTGGAACTTTAAAGTCAAGAAGAAGAAAAAACAAGGACAAAGCGACAACACGACTGATGACAACAACACAACACAACAAACACTCCATTCACAAACACAAGTACTTAAAAAAAAGATGACATTACGTTTTGGGGCAATGCGCACATACATGACTCAATATCAAAAGACATGAAGAGATCCTTGCAGCAGATTTCACAGAAAGCTCATGTTTCATCTGTAGTCCAGAACAAAAAAAATAAATTCAAACAAAACAAAACATATCGTCGTTAGCCTAATAGCGTCTTTGTCTAGGGCATTTTCAAATTATTTTCACATCCAAAAAGACCCAATTGGTGTTTTTCTTGATGACCGTCGGTACGGTGGCCCTGAAGTGCAAAACACAACAGCAAATAAAAACCACAACAACAAATAACTAAACGCAACAGCAAGTTAAAAAAACACAACAGCAAATAACTAAACACAGCGGCAAAAAAAAAAAAAAACAGCAAATAACTAAACACAACAGCAAATAAAAAACACAACAACAAACAGCTAATCACAGCGGTAAATTAAAAAACACAACAGCAAATAACTAATCACAACAACAAGTAACTAAACACACCACCAAAAGAAAAAACACGACATTAATCTACAGGAAGAGTTTAGTACTGGTTGGGGAAAATACTCATCGCTGATTGGCCGAGAGGGACCACTTGATTGGATGCTTTGACCAGAAAGCCGTCTGGCGTGAGCGTTCCAGGTGATGTTATCAAATAACATTTTGACACATCCCATCTGACTTTGTGGCTCTGCATTACATAACTACCGCAACGCTTCCTGCGCGGTCGACCGCATCGAGGTTCGATGCCACGCTGCCGCCGTTTCACGTATTGGGAGGCAAATGCTAACTTTTGAGGATCGGGAAGTTGGGTTTCTTAACGTACATCCACAGACAGAGGTCACGGATTACTGCAATGCACTATATATGGGGGTTAGCGGGTCCTCCATTGCTCGTCTGCAACTGGTTCCGAACGCTGCGGCTCGTCTTTTAACTGGCACAAGAAAGTAGGAGCATGCTTCGCTCCGCTGGCCGCGTCTTCGTTTTAAGGTACATTTTCCAATTATTTGATTTGCTTTTAAAGCCTTGAATGGCCTTGCCCCATCGTACCTCTCTGAGCTCCAGCAGCCGCTCTCTCGGGTCAGCTGACCCGGTGCTCCTGACAGAGCCCAGAGCCAGACTTAAACTTAGAGGTGAACGAGCGTTTGCTGTTGCAGCTCCAAAACTGTGGAATGTTTTGCCTCTCCGCATCAGACAAGCCTCATCTTTGTCTCATTTAAAATCCTGGCTGAAAACCCATCTTTGTACCCTGACTTTGAACACCAGTTAGCGTGTCTGATGTGATGTATGTGTTGTGTGAGCAGTGCATTTTATTTGATGTTGATTTTACATACTTCATTATATGTAGTTTTTATCTCATTTTCTTTTCTTTTCTTGCTTTTATCCTTATTTTGTATTTTTTGCTGTGTTTGTATTGCATTGTACAGCACTTTGGGAACCTTGTTTTTGTTTAAATTGTGCGATATAAATCAAGTGGATTGAATTGGATTGGAAATAAGTGTGCGCTCACTGACAACAGATTTAAAAGTGGTTGGGCTGTACAAACGGCGTCTTCCAATCAAGTCGTCCCTATCGTCCAATCTCCCTCACCAGTACCTACCTCTTCCTGTAGGTTCGTCCAATCAGCGATCAGTCTTCTCCCCGACCTTTTCCGGTAGCTTAATGTCGTTGTGTTTTTTAATTTGCCGTTTTGTTTAGGTATTTGCTGTTGTTTTTATATTTGCTGTTGTGTTTGCTGTTGTGTTTTTTAATTTGCCATTGTGTTTAGTTGTTTAATGTTGTTTTTTGTGCCCTGCCACTGACTCGCGACCAGTTCAGGGTGTAGTCCGCCTTTCGCCCGAAGTCAGCTGAGATAGGGTTAGCCAGCGCCACGCGACCCTAACCAGGATAAGCAGTGTTGAAAATGGATGGATGGTTGTTGTGTTTTTTATTTTTCTGTTGTCTTTTTGAATTTGCCCTTGTGATTCGTTATTTGCTGTTGTGTTTTGCACTTCAGGGCCACCGTACGTCGGTCAACTGGGTCAAGATAATCCGCAAAGTTTGAATTGAGGCAACTTCTCTCTTCTGGTTTGTTGAATTTGATTAGAATTTTTTTGTCTTTGTTTTCCAAAAATGACTTGGGCAATATGATGATATATATAAAAAAATGGGGTACACAACAACTAACGCAGACTCATAAAATATACAATGTGTCACAGAGGAAATGATCCAAACAAACAGTGCGAGGATCTTCTTCTTTTCCTTTGGGCTTGTCCCGCTAGGGGTCGCCACAGCGCCTCATCCTTTTCCATGTAAGCCTGTAAGTCTCCTGCATCCTCCTCTCCAACACCAACTGCCATCATGTCTTCCCTCACGATATCCATCGTGAGGTTAGGGTTTAACCCGAGGATAATGACAATATAAAAGCCAAAGAAAATACCAAGTTTATAGATTCAAAGAAAATACCAAGTTTACAGACTGAATTTAAACGTCAACCATGCTAATGCAGAGTTTCAGAGAATTTAGAATTACAAAGAATATTTTTGAAATACAAGTGATGGTAATTTGCTGCTGCTTTTTTCTTTTAATTTTCAATGACATTTTTCTTTTGGCTGCCATTTTGTCATCCTTGACCATTTATGAGTGAATAAAAGCTTTTGGAATTTTTTTTATTGACACCGTAAGTGTGTGGCAAAAGTGTTAAACAACAAACAAACATTTGTGCAAATAGTCCCTAACATTATCCTATTGTACAACACAATCACACATTTTGACACAAATTAGATTTTTATTTTTTTTTTTAAAGTAAATCTGAAGACTACACTTTTCATTTTGTATGTATTGACCTCCGTCGTTGTTTATTTACATGAAGCAGAAAATAATTAAAGTCATCGTTTGAATTTGAAAGGATTGACAAATTGACCTGAGATTGTGGGGCGACCAGTCCAGGGTGTCAACTGGGATTGCTTCCAACTCACCTGCAATGAGGGTTCGCCCCAAACAACATAGATGGACCAAGGAGGAAGAAGAAACTTGGATTTCTATATTTTTCCCTTGAGATGATTTGCACAGAGCGGCACGGAGGCCGACTGGTTAGCACGTCTGCCTCACACTTCTGAGGACCCCAGTTCAAATCCAGCTTCGCCTGTGGGGAGTTTTGCATATTCTTCCCGTGCCTGCGTGTTTTTCCTCCGGGTAGTCCGGTTTCCTCCCACATCCCGAAAACATGCATGGTAGGTTCATTGAAAACTCTAAATTGCCTGTAGGTGTGAGTGTGAGTGCAAATATTGTTTGTTTCTATATGCCATGCGTTCGGCTGGTGACCCGTTCAGGGTGTACCCTGCCACTCGCCCAGAGTTCGCTGGGATAGGCTCCAGCACGCCCACGACCCGCATGAAGAGAAGCCAAATGGAAAATGGATGGATGGATGATTTACACAGCAATCAAGTGATGATGATGATGAAGGCGATGACGATAAAGATGATGATGGGTATGAAGATGATGGTTATGAAGAAGATGATGGTGATGATGTTACAAAGATGATGATGGTGATGAAGATGATGGTCATGAAGATGATGATGAAGGTGATGGTGAGGAAGATAGGAGTTATTTGAAAGCAGGGAGGTAAAATGTAAAGTTTCTCACTGTTGATTAGTCCTCAATGACCTTGAGGTCAGTTGTTGGTCTGATTTTTTTTTTTTTTTTTCTTTTTATCAGAGCGCTTCAAGGTCAACGCATTTTATTTCATATGCTGACCTCGTGTTCGCGTTCTTTTTTATTTTTTATTGAAACTAAAAAAGTGTTTAAGGCCACAAAGGTGAATCACATTCATTCAACTCGTTGACATACGCGGCATATTTCTATAGAAATGTTCTTTCACAGGCAGCACATAAAAAAAGAAAGTCATAAAGTCAGATGACTTTTTATTTCTCTGAAATCAAGTCGGACTCCTCAAACTTTCTCTTGGTTAATTGTAGAGGTGAAAGGATTAATCGACAATTAATCAATTATCAAATTAGTCGATAATCAATTCGTGCCATATTCCCCCGAATGCTTAAGTCAGAAAAGATGCACAGCTCAGCGCCCATTCTGCCGTCCACTTGATTCGCTCATTTGCGCACCTTCTGGCCATGTGCGCACTTTGGGTCCGGTAACCCTGAAGTGTGGCCGTCCCGTCTCATCTGGCCTTGCGCATATTCTGGCAAAGATTTAAGCGGTTTACCTCACGCGTGCTCCAGAGGCTGTAGAAAGTCTAGCGTCCCCGGGAAGGTGAAACATCATATTGCACGTTTTGATTGGCTCCCATATTTGATCTATGTCATAGTCATTTAAGTGACGTGCCCCTGTGTGTGGCGCTAGTATTGTTGCTGAGGAACGCTGATCAACAGCTGACTCACTCGCGTTCTTATTGGTGGCCTTCCAAACGTGTGCGCTCATAAGCACAGTTTTATGATTTACTTACATACATACAGTACATTGTACAATGTGGAGAAGAGATTAGAGAACACAAAATCACACGAGTAGCCTGTTAGATGAGTGGAGCTCTATCGTGCCTCACAGGCGACCGTTAACTTCCGTTTCCTCTACGAGGGTTAATTTCACTTTTAAAATGTGACATAGTCTTCCAGTGGATTTCAATGCCATTCATATGTATCAGGAAAACTCCACATTACAGGAATTCTACCCTGCTGTCATGCAAAATAGCAGTGTGTCGTCATCATTATGTTATGGGTCCTCCCTGCAACTCAAAGTTCTGTCAGCGAGTCTCAACCAGAGACAGCCATGTCATTACAGAAGAGCAGCTGCAGTGGATATCTCAGAAGATTTGGGCAATGAACACCTGGGAAGAACGTGGTTTATATGTCACCACTCTGGTCACAAAGGTTAACATAAAGCAAAAGAAAGTTGCTGAGGGATCCCGACGCAATTCATCATTGTCCTACCAACTGAAGCTTTAAGATGGAACGAGTCTCAAAATGTGCAAGGCACTTTTTGTCATGGGCGTGTGTTCCGGTTTTTGTCTTCCCCCTGTTTCACACACACCTGCTCCTGAGAGCATCTTCCCCACCTGAGCCTCGTTCACCCTAATTACCCCGTGCATTTAACCTCGTGTCTCATTCTTTCTCGTCGCCAGTTCGTTGTGCCTTGTCGTCGCGTTCCAGCGTTCCTTGTTTCCGCGCCACAGACTCACAGTAAGACTCGACCCTGTTCCGATGATCGACCTCGCCTTTTTGCCTCATGTTTTTGGACACTGTTGCCTTTCTTGGATCGCCCGCCCGTGTACCGACCTCTGCCCGTCTATTCAACCTCTCTTTTTGGAAACTGTCCATTTGTTTTGGAGTCGTGCATTTTTGGGTCCTATCCTCTGTTCCGTTCATGACACTTTTTTCCTCTACACTTGGTCTCCCTGAAAGAACCATTATACACTGGCTGAACAAAGACACCATCGACCATGATGAACAAGCACCAACGCCACTCTCTAAATCTGGTCCTAAGAGCGGCAAGCATGCAAAGCTTGAAACTGAGGTCAAGGATTTCCTTAAGGATTGGTTGAGGGACCTGCCCACTGTTGATTCACACTACTGCAGAAGCACAGAGACCTATAAGGACAAGAAGTTCCTTCATCCGGGCACAACCATCTCCCATCTACACTGGGAATATCAACAGGCAGCTGCAATTGCTGGAGTGAGGGCAGTTGCAATTCGATATCACACAAATGTGTTCCATGAAGAGAACTACTCTATATTCATCTGGCGGAAAGATCAGTGTGATGTTTGTGTTTCATTCAATCATGGTAATATTAGTGAGGCCGAATACGGTGCACATGTCACCAAGGCAAGAGAAATCCGGTGACAAGTATTCTGCAAATAATGAGACTTGCAAGCTGTGCTGCTGTGCCCAAAAACCAAAGCTTGCAGCCTGTATTATAAAACAAAACTGCAGGTCCATAACTTCACATTCTTCAACTTGAAATCAAAGGAAGGGTACTGCTACATTAGGGACGAATGGGAGGGCGACCTCAGTAGCGAGGTGATTAAAGACCATCCAGAACTCAAGGAGGTCATAGTGTGGAGCGATGGTTGCGGATATCAGAACGGCAACGCATGTGTGGCAAATGCATTCTCTGAGCTTGCAAGGAAATATGAGGTACTAATAACGCAGAAATACCGTGTTGCAGGGCACACACAAATGGAGTGTGACAGCATGCATAGTACTATTGAATGCAAAATGCTTACTGATATCTTCACGCCAAGAGATTATGTCATCATACTTTAGACCGCAAGACTCAGGCCATCAGCTTAGCATGTGAAGGTGCTCAAGCATGATGAGTTCTCAGAAACTGAATGGATCTTACTTCATTAGCATCAGACCTGGCAAAAAAGCTGGAGATCCAACTGTGCGTGACTTACGGGCTCTTCAGTTTAGCAGTGAAGGCAAGGTCCATTTTAAGCTTTCCTTCTCAGAGGACTCTGAGTGGGAAGAACTGCCACAGAGGGTACAGGTGCCAAATGAGCCAATGGCATGGATAAGAATGTTTCCATGTGCTCTGCCAATCAAGGAAAGAACGTTCGAGGACCTCCAGTCAATGAAACAGGTCATGCCAGTCGAGTATCATCACTTCTTTGACAATTTGACACATTAATAGACGTCAGTCAAGCAAACAGGAGCTGCAGGTAGAAGTGAGGAGATGCACATACCTCCTCAGCATTATGTTTAGTTAGTTTGTATGTTTTGTTATTGACTGAGTTGAAGGTTTAAAATTGCTCAAGTCAAAAATTTGCTTAAGTCATTTATTCCTCTTCCATAACATAATTGACAGACCTTGTTCTTACTATGTCAATAGTCATCTATTGTCATTACTTTTTGAGTGAAATAGTTACTCAATGTCATATATTCACCATTAGGTGCAGTTTTTTGTGTTTTCTGAAAAATGTTAAAAAAGGACTTAAGCCATTATTTTAAGAGGGTGTCGATATTTAACGTGTAAATATATACTTAACATTTAGATTTGAGACTTAGGTGGATTTAAGATTTGGATTTAACTATACAGTTGACAAATATTGTTCTAAATGTGCAGAAAAGTGACTCTCAAAAATTGACACCAGTTTTTTAAACATGTTTTGAAGCTAAATGTGACAAAATGTTGCTGTTATTTTTGGCGTGAGCAGCTTTACAAAGAGCACCCCATAGAATCAACACAAGGAAATAGATAAAACCAATGTTTTTCACTCAATCTTGATCAGCTGAAAAACATGTGATCGACTCCGATTTTCAATCACGGGATCAGATCAGGACGTCCCTACTTCTTTAGTTCCTAATGATGTGTGAGTTTTATTGGCTGATGGACATGAAAAAAAGCAAAGTTGAGAGTCACATGATACGTTTTGGCGTCTACACGTGCGTCCTTGACCGCCACCGAGCGTTTATTTACGATGCAGCGCGCTCGGCATGCGAGAACAGCGAGTTCCACCTGTACCCGATCAACATGAAGACATCCACAAGGACTTCCCAGAATGATGAAATGCTCCAGTTGAAAGATGACAGCAAGATTGTAACGTTTGACCATCACAAGGACGACAAATCAACGGCGAGGAAGACGTCCCCCACGTAGTCACGACGACGACGGATTCAACAAATTATGCTCGACTGAAAAGTGAAAAACGAGCTTGACATTGAGGTACGACTTGAATTTTTTCTGTGACCACGCTCGCATCTCAAATTATCTTTCCGCATTGAAATGAATGGAAAGGCCGTTAATCTTTTCCAGACCCCCCGACCCACCCACCCAAAATGTCATGTTTCTAAAGAGAAAAGTAGATATAAATAATATATACATTTAAATAAATAAATTGCACTTTATATAAACATAGAATAATGACATAATGAAATATTCTGAAAAGAATTAAAGACTTTTTGTCACACTTTCTCCTGTAATTCTTATTGTGCTGGTCCTTCTGGAGTGCATGCCTCGGTCACCTGGGGCCAGTGTAAGACAGCTCCACGTATATACTGCAGTGGAGGCTCAGCTCTTCTCTTGACTTCTCTGTACAACAATAATATTACCGGTGCCTCATAGAGGATAAAGACTATATGCCTGTGAGTATGATGATATTACGTGTTGCTGCATAGTTTGTGTCGAAATCTTTGTTTCTCATAGGCTAACAACACCGCCACATAGATGTTAATTGTTAGCCCATATGTCTATAGAGTTTCCCATTTGATGTTAGCATACAGGTATTAGAGGCTACGTTCTTGCTTTAAATACACAAAGTGTAATTCTCTTTGTTTTGGAGTAACATTCAGCTGAGATTGGGGATAAACTGCTTGAAGAATCTTTTTCCAGAATATTTACTTATTCTAGCTGCCAAACCGCCGCTCGTCGTCAAGTGTGTTGCGCTTACTGCCACCGTACAGCGCCCGAACCTCAGGTTTGCGCTAGCGAGTCAAAGCAAAAAATAAATAAATAAATAAATAAATAAGCTCATCGAATGCTCGTATCTGGAAAAACTCTGTTGACTTGTATCTCAACGTGCCACTGTGCGATGTGCCCCTTTAAGGAAGATCAACCTATTAGAAAGGAAGAAACTATTTTGGAATATCCGCCTCTATAAAGTAAGAAAAGATCCATCGCTGGCCATAAGGTTAGCAAACAGAAGCTGAGGGAGTTAAGGGACTTCGGGCAACTGAAGATTCTGAAATAACTCGGAATTAGCAATATTTCTGCTCAACAGTTATGTTTATCACCTCTTTTTGATTTTTAATGGTTTGTACCTTCTAAAAAAATAAAACCTTAAACGGATAACATATAGTGTTATAGGAACACTCCATTACCAATAAGTCACAGCTGTGGCCAACATTGGCTTGTTTACAGTGCTAATGCTAGCTTAGCACGCTGCTATTTTGTTCAAACTGAATGCTGTGCGTCCTCTGGGTCTCCGTACAATGACAACAAGGCTCTCCGTTATGAATGGCCATGTTTGAGAATCGCACTTGCAGCATGTCAGTGAGGGAAGGGGCACGAGAGTGGCAGAAAGAAAGAAAAACAGTGAGTGGGTGTGAGAGCACGAGAAAGAAAGACACAGTGAGAGGGCGAGCTAGGCTAACTATGCATGTGGTCAACCCGTTTCAGGAAAACAACAAAGAAGAAACCCTCAGCCAGCGTCTGCGGGCACTCATTGGCGTTGTGTTGGTTAGGGTCTCGTTGTCCCAGAAGCGCGGCTGTCCGAGCTCGCGGCCTCGAGGAGCAGACGGAGGAGCTCTGTCTCGAAGCCTCAAGTACAAACAGCAATTGTGGGGCTCAAGAGCTAGAGTTGACCGAAAGTCTTGCAATTTTCTTGCCTCTTCTGATAAACACAACATTGTCATTCCATAACCTGATGGGCAATAAAGTTTGAATATAATTTGGTTGTTTTATTAACCAAAATCTAATCGAATTGTTAAATATTTTCTCTATCGAATTTAAAGGAGAATACTTAATAAGCTCATGAATTAGCTAATACACTTTTGACATTGTCCCGAATAGGTGTTTCGCGACCATTTTGGGGGCATGCAATTGAATCCCAATAAAGTTTGAGAGATTGTTGCTGATGATATTTTAAACCATTGAGTACTGGTTTGAAAGGTCATATTTGAACAACCCAGAGAGGTGGGAGGGAGAGCCTCCTGGTGTTCTTGGCATCAACCAGGACATGCGCAACATTTCTTCACTTCTCAATGCCAATACACGATTACTATTACCCTTCCTCATTTTTGCTGCATCAAAGTGTAGCTCACCGTTTATGTTGTTAGGTAGGAGTTAGCCAACAGTTTGTCTGTTTTTTAGTTAGGAAACGTTTCAGGTGGTCAGAAACAGCACCACTGTCCTCTGTTTGAATTGGAATGAGAGAAGCTAGCAGTTGTATCATATTCATGTGTGAATATTAAAGGCTTTGCTTCTCTTTCTTAAATGTGGGAATTAAAATTGTGTTAAAATGTAGAAAACAGTGAAAGGAATTTTGCCTGTGCAGGGAGTGCAGCGCCTCAAAACCTCAGACACCACAGTCGCCCCCGGTTCCACCACCACGATAAGACATGATAGTGCCGCCATCTTTTGAGTCATTTCAGCTGCGTTTGTTGTGGTCTTGCATACGTGACAATTGACTTTGCTTGTTGCCGTGTACAACCTAATAGATTTTTTGTATGCTAAATAAAACATATTGTGGAATGTGTTAATGTCTTTGCATCATGATCATTTCGGTCACGATAATTCTGATAGAAAATGTTCTTATTTCAACTGTAACCCTTTGTGAAGCGTTTGTCAGGCACTCAGCTTGTTGGATTCCATCCAGTCGACAGCTCCATGAGACGTGGTGTGAAATTTCTGGGCGCACGGTGCGCGATGAGCAAAAGTCAAGAGACATTTATGAGGGTGCATGACTGGAAGCGCAGGTGACTGTTTGCTGGCTTTGAAAGCTTAGCTGGAGCCCTGCCGCCGTGTCAATATTCAGGCGAGGGACGCTAATTCCTCCCTTTGGTGGAGGCTTTAGCACAATTTGGTCATTTGTATTAGATGTCTCAATTTCCAAGGATGGCGTCTCGCATATGAGCAGACTGACGTACGGACGGACACTTCCCTCCTCACAGGGTGAAGCACTGCGTTCTGAGTACCCCAAATACGGTATATGCCTGGGATTTGCGGATTTAAGGAGTGATCCAGCTCAGGTTTTTTCAGTCTGTCTTATGTAGCTGGCCTTTCTGCACCTGGTTCCTCAGTGCCGAGCCATGCAACTACACTCAGAGTTAGTGTGTATGCATTTCTGTGTGTGTTTGTGTGGGGGTGGGAGGGGTTTGGTTTTTTCCCATCTGTTGGTTAGGGGAATGAAACCGATCCCTCCCTCTCCCGGGGTTGGGCCGATAATCCCCACTCCGGGATCAGGAAGGAAGTGCACGGTCCATCCCCCCGCGCCAATCCCCGTCCGCCCGCCCGCCGCCCCTGTTGTTGACGGTCCGTCCGGCCACGTCCTCCATAGCGGACCGTAGTCCACTGGCCATCCCGACCCATTTTTTGTTACTTGTTTATGTTGTAATTATTTATTTATTTATATTTTTTTGTGTATTTTTTATAATTTTATAATTTGTTTTTCTTATTGTATAGATCAATTAATTATGAGTTCGCCTTGGTTATATAAGTAATGAATTGTTTGATTTGTTTTGTATTTATTAGCTAAGGTATCAATTTGTAATGTATTTTTATAATAATCAAGCAAAAAACCGAAAACAATTGAAAAAAACAACCCAAAAAAACCCCCCAAAAATTGTATCCCCGTGTGCCTGGATGACGTTTCGGCTCTTGTGAGCCTTCTTCAGGTCCCTGTTTAATTGTTTTACATGCGTAGTTTAGGGTTAGGTTTGGGGAACTGAACTCTTCCCCACCAGAACTGAACTCTTCCCCACCTCTTCCTGAGGGAAAGGATGGTGCACGGTCCATCCACCCATGGTTCTGCCTCCCGTCACCCTGGTTCCAATCACTGGGGTATGTGGGCTGGCGGCCCCGCCCATAGCGGACTTCTGTCCAACTATGGGCTATTGACTTTAATTCCCAAAAATACATGTTTTGTAGGTTTTGGATAAATCACTCAAACCAGTGTTGAAAATTTTCAGTTTTGGAGTCGCAGCACAGCCGTGGAAATTGTCAACAGCAGCAAAGTTCTCCAGGCAGAGACAACCCTGCTTCTGGATGGAAAACAACCTGGTAACCTCTCTCGCCACTAGCTGCTGCCACTTTTTGGCCATCTGATCTCTCACGCACCCTTCTTCTCATCCTCCTCAGTCCGAGTTCCCTGAGGAAGAGGGGCTCCGCTTAACCCTGAAGAGCCTGAGTGCTGAGCTCCACAAACTGGATGACATCCACTGGATCTGTCCACTAATGCACTGTGCTGAGGAGGTAAGGATTGCGAAACACCCTGGCGTGCGTGCTTGTGTGCGTTGTGCCACGTGCGATTGTGTGTGCATCCAGGGGTTGGTGCGTCCCAGTAGTCAAAGCAGCATAAAGCTTAAGATCATGCCAAGATGAAGAGGGAGAAGGAAAAGCTCCACAAGCAGAAGTCAAACCGCTCGCTCTCAGGTTGGAACAGCCGATAAAACACACCCAAAGTCATCTAGCAGACAAATCGGAATGTGGACTGTTGTTTTGAGCAGGTTACTTTGCTTCCCTCTAGTGGCCTGGTGAGGTTCAATTTGCAGCTGCATGGCCAGCTACTTGAAGCTGCTTTCACACAGCATTCCTTTTCCCCCCTTTCCATATTGTCCACCAATTTATTCTCCTTTCCTTTTTGAGAGCCTCACCCACCGAAATAGCCTTTGTCCTGAGAACATGCGTGCTTGCACACTGCCGATGTAGGTTGCGACCTTAACATAATTAGATGTCAGCGTGCCAGCTCCGATTGTTTTCAACACAAAGTAGCATGCGTAGTGCTTTTTTAAAAAATGAATACCTCTCTGACATTTTCAATCCAAAAAGTATTTTATACATGATAATTGGTCCTAAAGTTGTGGCCAGTTGTTAAAGATGTACTGTTTTTAGAAGAAGTTTAGTGAATCATTTTTGTGCGCACGTGAATATAGAGTACATATTGTGGGCATCGGGCCAAATTTGGTCCGTCTATCCATCCATTTTCAACACCGCTTATCCCGGTAAAGGTCGCGGGGCGCTGCGCCGGAGCCTATCCCAGCTGATTTTGGGCTCCAGGCGGACTACGCCCTGAACTGGTCGCCAGTCAGTCGCAGGGCACATATAGACAGGGACAACCATTCGCACTCACATTCACACTGTCACTGAGTGGGAACTGAAACCCACGCTGCCCGCACCAAAGTCAGGCGAGTGCACCACGACACCATCAGTGACTTACCCAAATCTGTTCAATTTCCTATTTTTTCACCAATTGATACTGTTGTTCAGTCCACACGTGGGACTGTGATTCTTCCAAATGACTGAGCGTTGTCAATTGCTTGCTCTTTGATGATGCAGCGTTAATAAAGACGTAGTTATGTTGTTTTCCTGAAAAGTAATGGTTTTGGACATGCAAGTATTCTACCCTACACCAATGATATCCAACCTATAGGATACAGCGTGGTTTTTGTATGAGCGCGCATTTGGAGTTTGTAATCGCTTGCGGTCGTGCGTCTTTAGGAACACGGGATGTCAAGTGTACGACTCCTGAAGCAGAATCGCCAGGCAACTGATGATCTTTTCCGGCCCCTCACCTTGACCGCCGCGAGTGAGGAGATGCCGTGCGCTTATCTGCCGGCACCCGCTGTCCTGACTGCGGCGTAGGTGACAAGGATTAGCTGTTTTGCGTTTCCTTACTGTGCATTTATTTTTCGAAGCGGGGTCACTTGCATTGCTCCTCCACTGGCCTGCTGTGCTAATGAAAGAGCCTACAATTCTGTCATTTTGTCATAAACCGTGTCTACACGTTGCTTGCATGCAGCAGAGTACAGAACATCTTTTAGAAACGACACGATGGAAACCGCCTTCAGACTGAAATGAGACTTTTGGGGACACCTTGTTTCTACGCCAAGCAACCTTCAATGGCACCAGAAGCCGATGTGCAGAAATCTTGGACGTTGAACAGAAAAGAAAAACATTGACTGTATTTGTGTGTTGAGCTGTTAATAATACTACTGATAATGATGTGCACATGCAAGGTGCTCAAGTGGTTTTGACTTTGTTTGGCTTGTCGTGACCTCAACTGAAGAGGTCATGGGGTGGTTCATGATCAGCTGACTCGAGATGTAATGCACCAATGTGAATGTTTGCTTTGCCAGTAGTTCCCAATTGTTCTTATCGTCTTGCTCTCGTGGGTTTGCTGTCCAATCCCCCACCACCCCCAGGTCCCCCCAACCATCCCCCTGTGCGTTCATAAACACGATAGGATCAATCAAGAAATTAAGTTGGCCAAATGGGGAAATTTGTAGTTTGCATAAGCATGTTTAGTCTAAGCTGATGCTTGCTGTGAGGGGCATACTAAATGATAGCGCGTGCAGGAACATGCTCGTTTCCGCTCACGGTCGAGCATTGCCAAGCTCCACTGTAGTCGGGTGCTGTTTCTGCATCCAGTGTGCGCTGCTGCCTTTTTGCCTTCATGGCTTTTGTGGTGTTGTGCCAAGTAGAGCGACACACTCCAGTGGTGTGTGCAATGTGGCGTTCATTTCAAGTTTACTGTGTCTGGGCTCGCACTTTACAGACTCCTTGATGGGGGAAATGTGCGTGTACACGCGTTTACGTCAAATTAGGTGAAGAATATGACTTTTTATTTGTGATGAACTATTAAATATATAATGTAAAAATGCACGCCCATCGATGTGATCCATGGCTGTGGCGTTCCTGCTCCTGCGTCCACTGATGCGCTGGGCCAACGTGTTACCATGGTAACCACGTTAGCCATTTGAAGCTTAAAGCCAAAGCTTAAGTCGACTCATGAATCACTTATCGAAGATAAAATGTGTACAATGTGTAACTTTTTTAAATTGTATCATCAACTTGTTCTGAACATATGAATGAAATGTGTATATGGGTTTTAAAAAGAAAGCTCATGTATATTTAATTTTATCAATGATTGTTTGAATGTAATTTAATGGGGTTAACAATGATTCCGCAATGCCGGGTGTTTGCACGAGTGTGTGCGTGTTGCCAGTTGTTCCGTCATGTCACAAAGAAGCTTTGGAAATTAAAATGACTTGATGGTGTGATAAATGTGCGTCTGCTGCTTCCAACGTGTCTGACTTAAAAGTAAGTTTTATTAATACCTGCATGTAAGTTTGTTCGGTTTGTATGAAAATGCTTGCCACAGCTTCTCCCTACATACATTGTGACCACACAAAGCTGACACAATATGAAGTTGTCATTTCTCTTAATTGTTGATTAATGAAATGTTTCGAGTGAGGAGCTATAAAGGTGTTCTGTCATAAACTGACTCTGCCTGTTTTCCCAACACAACTCTGCTTTCAGCTGGACTATTGCATGACAGGCGTGCGTGTCAAATGCCTCAGTGTGTTCTGTATGTTGTTTGTGAATCCATCCAGTAAGGAATAAACCGTATTGGAAAACTAAGTGATTGTTGCGGTGCATTGTGCAAATAAAGTGAAAAATACCTCCACTTGTAAATAGAAAAGTAATGCACTTATACCCCAATTGTGGCCTCATGAGAATCAATGTAAACTAATTAAACAACTATGTAAAAATCGTCCTACATTTATGGCAAAAGCTGCAGAATCCAAAGTTTTTGAGGAATATTTGTTTTCTAAATTTCTTAGAAAATATAACATTCGAATGAAAGACTTCCATTGTGTGTAGTGACCCTGAACCATTGAGTTATTTCAAAAATAAAAACTGTGATGCAAATGAAACATATTCGACAACCTTTCCTCCTAGTACTAGTACAGCAGATTTCGGCGTCACGTGAATGACTTGAATCAAGCACGAGAAATGGACAGTTCTCGGACATAATTAGGACTTGGTCATCTGATTGGTCGCATTTGGCGCCAAAAGGTACGCAGACAAAACTGATTGGGTAATGCAACACATCTATGATTGGTTAATGCAAAACATCTAGTTCCGGTTTGGATCGCTTAAACGGGTGAGGCCAGTGCCGTTACTTTCGTCTTCATTTGTTCCAGCCAAGGTAAGCACGCTGCTTCACGCTCTCTAGCAATTAATGTTGTTTTTGCTGTGTATTGACTTATTTGAGCGTGTTTTTGACATGTTTGATTCGTCTTGTGAGTGATTTGACATGCGTTAATTTGTGCTTATACAGCTGAGTGAACATGCGGGGTCGTCGTTTTGTAGCGTAAGGTTTGAACTTTATTCGACGCCCAGATGCATAATTGGCTTTGTGGCGTCGCTGGCTTGTGTTTTTACACTTTGCGTGAGTGGGGTGAATGCGTTTTTTGTTTTTTAGCGGTGTTTTAATGTACAATTGCCGTCGTCCTCCTGGCGGGACTCTCGCTTAAACATGACGTCACCGCGGCAGCTCCGCGTTCGTCATTGTTTAGCAAAGTTTGAACTTTGTTCGACGCCCGAATGCATAATTGGCTTCGTGGCGTCGCTGGCTTGGGGTTTTACACTTTGCGCGAGTGGCGCGAATGAGTCTCGAGCGTTTTCGTCGTTTTAGCGGTGTTGTAATGCACAATTACCGTCGTCCTCGTGGCGGGAGTGTCGCTTGAATATGACGTCGCCGCTGCTGCGACGTGGTCGCCATTTTGTTGAGCAAAGTTTGAACTTTACTCGACGGCCAAATGAATAATGGACGACATGGCGTCGCTGGCTTGGCGTTTTACACTTTGCGTGTGGCGCGAAGCAGTTTGAGTGTTGTTGTTTTAGCGGTGTTGTAATGCACAATTGCCGTCGTTCTCGTGGCGGGAGTGTCGGTTGTATATGATGTCAACGCGGTTGCCATTTTGAGCAATGTTTGAACTGTCGTATGTTTACTGTCTTACATTCTTAATTTTTAATTTCCAATTAACTGTATAGTCTGCTTTATGTAATTTTATTTGTCTCGACAGTTTCCCTCTCAGGTCTTGGCACACCAAATTCTATGCACAAATCGGCGATGTTTAATGTACTAACTCCCAAACCAAACTGAGTCAGTGAAAAGGTTATTCCTTTTTATACCTGCTGTTTACATGGCCTGTTTTAAAATTATAAAGAATGTCCATTTGCATGTTCCAAACTTGTAAGTGTTCAGCTCATTCAAACCAACCTGTGAACAACTCTGCTTCCCGAAATTTCAAAATAAAAGCCCGAAATTACAAATTTAGCTAGAACTTTTTTATTTTCAGTGGATTTGCACTGTTCCTACTTATGTGAGCTCATTAAAACCAAGCTGTGACCAACTCCCCTTCCTCAAATTTGACAATTTCAAAATAAAAGCCTGAAATTTGTATTTTTGCCATAACTTAATTTTCAGTGGATTTGCACTGTTCGTACTTGTACGTGTTGAGCTCACTCAAACCAAGCTGTGAACTCCCCTTCCCCAAATTTGATGGATAAAAGCCTGAAAATTCCAAAATTTTGCTGTAACGTATGTCAATGGATTTGTACCGTTCCTATTTCTGTTCAGCTCATTCAAATTAAACTGAAAAACTCCCCTTCCCCAAATTTCTAAATATAAGTCCGAAATTTAGCTGTAACTTGCTAAGTTGTCAATGGATTTACAGTTTCTACTTCGTGTTGGTTTGGGGAACTGAACTCTTCCCCACCAGGAATTGGGGGCATTGCCCCCTCTTCCTGAGGGAAAGGATGGTGCACGGTCCATCCACCCATGGTTCTGCTTACCATAACCCTGGTTATAATCCCTGGGGTATGCGGGCTGGCGGCCCCGCCCATAGCGGACCTGTCAAACCCCCACCTTCCATGGTATTTGTTTCTTTTATTTGAGTTCGCCTTGGCTATTTAAGTCATCTTTATTTTTGTTGTTTCTTATTAGTTTCGGTATCAATTTATGTATTAGAATGAAAGAAACCAAACAAGTCAATAAAACAAAAAAATCTGCAATTCAAAACAAAATACCTATAACAGCCTATTATGCGTGTGCCCTGACAACGTTTCGGCCTGTAAGGGCCTTCAGGTCGTGGCACACTTACTTTTAATAAAACAACAGCGAAGCAGCTATACTCTTTGATGTTCTCCCTCCGAAATCCAAAACAAACTGAGGCTTCGAGGCTTGTCCGCCTTTTATATGCTCCTCTTTTTAAAACATTTTAAGTTGTGTTAAAAGTAACATAACTTCAAATTAACCCTGTTGTCTTTTACTACTATATCCATGAAATAACCTATTTAAACCATTTCATGACCTCCACTGGATCTGTCCACTAATGCACTGTGCTGAGGAGGTAAGGATTGCAAAACACCTTGGTGTGCGTTGTGCCACACGTGATTGTGTGTGCATCCAGGGGTCGGTGCGTCCCAGTAGTCAAAGCAGCATAAAGCTTAAGATCATGCCCAAGGTGAAGAGGGAGAAGGAAAAGCTCCACAAGCAGAAGTCAAACAGCTCCCTCTCAGGTTGGAACAGCCGATAAAACACACCCAAAGTCATCTAGCAGACAAATTGGAATTTGGACTGTTTTGAGCAGGTTACTTTGCTTCCCTCTAGTGGCCTGGTGAGGTAAAATTTGCAGCTGCATGGCCAGCTACTTGAAGCTGCTTTCACACAGCATTCCTTTTCCCCGCTTTCCATATTGTCCACAAATGTATTCTCCTTTCCTTTTTGAGAGCCTCACCCACCGAAATAGCCTTTGCCCTGAGAACGTGTCAAATTCCTCAGTGTGTTTTGTATGTTGTTTGTGAATCCATCCAGTAAGGAATAAACCGTATTGGAAAACTAAGTGATTGTTGCAGTGCATTGTGCAAATAAAGTGAAAAATACCTCCACTTGTAAATAGAAAAGTAATGCACTTATACCCAAATTGTGGCCTCATGAGAATCAATGCAAACTAATTAAACAACTATGTAAAAATTGTACTACATTTATGGCAAAAGCTGCAGAATCCAAACTTTTTGGGGAATATTTGTGTTCTAAATTTCTTTGAAAATATAACATTCGAATGAAAGACTTCCATTGTGTGTAGTGACCCTGAACTATTGAGTTATTTCAAAAATAAAAACTGTGATGCAAATGAAACCTATTCGACAACCTTTCCTCCTAGTACTAGTACAGCAGACTTCGGCATCACGTGAATGACTTGAATCAAGCACGAGAAATGGACAGTTCTCGGACATAATTAGGACTTGGTCATCTGATTGGTCGCATTTGGCGCCAAAAGGTACGCACACTAAGCTGATTGGTTAATGCAAAACATCTATGATCGGTTAATGCAAAACATCTATTTCCGGTTTGGATCGCTTAAACGCGTGAGGTGAGGGACGTTACGTTCGCCTTCATTTGTTCCAGCCAAGGTAAGCACGCTGCTTCAAGCTCTCTAACAATTAATGTTGATTTTCCTGTGTATTGACTTATTTGAGCGTGTTTTTGACATGTTTGACTCTGGCACGTACTCTGAGTGTGATAGCGTCTTGTGAGTGATTTGACATGCGTTAATTTGTGCTTATACAGCTTGGTGAACATGCGGGGTCGCCATTTTGTAGCGCAAGGTTTGAACTTTACTCGACGGCCAAATGCATAATAAGCTTCGTGGCTTCGCTGGCTTGGCGTTTTACACATTGCGTGAGTGGTGTGAAGGCGTTTCGAATGTTTTAGCGGTGTTGTAACATACAGTTGCCGTCGTCCTCGTGGCGAGGATGTCGCTTGAATATGACGTCGCCGCCATTTTGTTGAGCAAAGTTTGAGCTTTACTCGACGCCCAAATGAAGAATTGACTTCGTGGCGTCGATGGCTTGGCGTTTTACCATTTGCGTGTGTGGCGCAAAGCAGTTTTTGAGTGTTTACATTGTGTTTTAGCGGTGTTTTAATGCACAAGGGCCGTCCTCGTGGCGGGAGTGTCGCTTGAATATGACGCTGCTGCGACGTGGTCGCCATGTTGTTGAGCAAAGTTTGAACTTTACTCGGTCTAAATGGATAATTGACTTCGTGGCGTCGATGGCTTGGCGTTTTACACTTTGCGTGTGTGGCGCGAAGCAGTTTTCGAGTGTTTCCGTGGTGTTTTAGCGGTGTTTTAATGCACAATTTCCGTCGTCCTCGTGGCTTGAATATGACGTCGCCGCTGCTGCGACGTGGTCGCCATTTTGTTCTGCAAAGTTTGAGCTTTACTCGACGCCCAAATGAAGAATTGACTTCGTGGCGTCGATGGCTTGGTGTTTTACCATTTGCGTGTGTGGCGCAAAGCAGTTTTCGAGTGTTTACATTGTGTTTTAGCGGTGTTTTAATGCACAATGGCCGTCCTCGTGGCGGGAGTGTCGCTTGAATATGACGCTGCTGCGACGTGGTCGCCATTTTGTTGAGCAAAGTTTGAACTTTACTCGACGGCCAAATGAATAATGGACATCATGGCGTCGCTGGCTTGGCGTTTTACACTTTGCGTGTGTGGCGCGAAGCAGTTTGAGTGATTACGTGGTGTTTTAGCGGTGTTGTAATGCACAATTGCCGTCGTCCTCGTGGTGGGAGTGTCGCTTGAATATGACGTCGCTGCTGCGACGTGGTCGCCATTTTGTTGAGCAAAGTTTGAACATTACTCGACGGCCAAATGAATAATGGACATCATGGCGTCGCTGGCTTGGCGTGTTACACTTTGCTTGTGTGGCGCGAAGCAGTTTGAGTGTTTACGTGGTGTTTTAGCGGTGTTGTAATGCACAATTGCCGTCGTCCTCGTGGTGGGAGTGTCGCTTGAATATGACGTCGCTGCTGCGACGTGGTCGCCATTTTGTTGAGCAAAGTTTGAACATTACTCGACGGCCAAATGAATAATGGACATCATGGCGTCGCTGGCTTGGCGTGTTACACTTTGCTTGTGTGGCGCGAAGCAGTTTGAGTGTTTACGTGGTGTTTTAGCGGTGTTGTAATGCACAATTGCTGTCGTCCTCATGGCGGGAGTGTCGCTTGTATGTGATGTCAACGCTGCTTCGCGGTTGCCATTATGAGCAAAGTTCGGGCTGTTGTATGGTTACTGTCTTTTTTCATTTTAATTCCCAATTAATTGTATAGAGACTCCTTTATGTAATTTTATATGGGTTGGTTAGCCCAAACTTTTTGGCTCAGGGACCACATTGACATAAAACAAATTGTCAAACAGGCCAGCATTAATTTTACATGCTACTGACGAGGGAAATGCTTTTTTTTTTATTTTTATTTTACTTTGTTTTACAATGTTGTCTGCTGCTAGGTAGATCTGATAACTGTCTGACTTGGATAAATGAAGGTTAAAATAAAATAAATGCAAAAAAGTATTATGAAATTTGACTCAACTTTATTAATCAGAATCAACTAAAGGAACCTGTGTTTTAAAATCTCCTAACTCCCGTGGTTCCAAGTGTGTTCGTTTTCGTGAAAGAACTTCGTTCACAACAATGTATCAAAACCAACCAATTTATTCCTGACAGAGGAGTCTATACATTTGCAGAGCTCTGGGTTCGTAACTACCCCATCTTATCCTTAGCAGATAAAGTAGTCGAACTGAAACTATCTGATTCTACCCCAGACTTATACAATGTTTCAAACGGGCCAGTATGGAATCGCTGTCGTCTGATTGGTCCGTAATCTGACGTCATCGTTGTCCTGCAGAATGATGACCATTTGATCTGGCTCCAGACTTCTGCTCCAGGTGTCGCCTGCATTCAATGTTTATAGTGGCTCCCCGCAGTTCCTTTCTTCCTTGAGATGTGTCTCCAAATACCACCTGATGGGGGGGTTTTCCTGCAATAAAACCCCTACCCCCTTATCTGATTATACTGTAATACACATCCTCTTCCAAACTAGTTAGACCCTGAAACTCTCTATTATATTCTATTACATATAGAATTACATTTTAGAATATAAAGTATTCTATATTCCCTTCACAACAAACATGTTTGCATTAATGTGAAGGGTGATACTGAGATCTCGACTGCAGTAAATGGGGAAGGTCTGGCTCAAAAGCGGTGGTTTTAATGCGCAAGCTGTCACGCAGGTGGGCGTCACTTATTCTTGTTCTCATGCGGTTCTTATTCATGTTCATGACTGAGAATGTCTCCTCCCACAACTATGTCAAGCCAAACAAGCTCAACATTTTCTTAGCAAATGTACGAATCTCTTGGAACCTGTCTTTATCCAGCTGCTGGTAAAAGTTGACGAGGGAGTTGTTGGTACCGGCGGCGACACTCCGTGTCACACTTCAGCTCAATGAGCTCCAACTGCAGGTGGGCTGGAACGTCACTGAGATCCATGGAAACAGGGTTAGGTGAGGGGAACCGAACCCTCCCTCTCCCAGTATAGGGGACATAATTCCCCTTCCGGGATCAGGGGGGAGATGCACGGTCATCCCCCTGCGCCATCTCCCGTCTCCATTTCCCCATTCCTAGCGCCGTGCCTGCTGGCCCCGCCGGTCATAGTGGACCACTTTCCACTCTCCCCCAGTCATCCTTGTTCCAATTTTCTTTTTTCTTTTTCCAAATGAATTGTATAGAGTAGTCTTTGTTATTTATGTAATCTTTTTTTGTTTTAGATGTGCTATTTATTAATAGGTATGCATTTGTAATATATTTCTAATCATAACAACCAAAACCCACAAAAAAAACAAAACAATCCCCCCAAAACCTTTTTTTGTCAACCAAACTGTGTGCCTCGTCAACATTTCGGCTCTAAGGAGCCTTCCTCAGGTCTTGGCACACTGAATTAAATAAATGCACTTGTACAAAAAAGTGATGTTAACTGTCCGAACATCGAAACCAAACTGAGTTAGTAAAAACGTTCTTCCCTTTTATACCCACTGTTTTTTTGTCCGATGTTTAAAAAGATCTTTTAAAAGAATATGTGCAAAGTGCTTGTGTGCGTTGTGCCACACGTGATTGTGTGTGCATCCAGGGGTCTGTGCGTCCCAGTAGCAAAAGCAGCATGAAGCTTAAGATCATGCCCAAGGTGAAGAGGGAGAAGGAAAAGCTCCACAAGCAGAAGTCAAACCGCTCGCTCTCAGGTTGGAACAGCCGATAAAGCACACCCAAAGTCATCGAGCAGACAAATCGGAATGTGGAGTGTTGTTTTGAGTAGGTTACTTTGCTTCCCTCTTGTGGCCTGGTGAGGTAAAGTTTGCAGCTGCATGGCCAGCAACTTGAAGCTGCATTCACACAGCATTCCTTTCCCCCCCCCCTTTCCATATTGTCCACAAATGTATTCTCCTTTCCTTTTTGAGAGCCTCACCCACCGAAATAGCCTTTGTCCTGAGAACATGCGTGCTTGCACACTGCCGATGTAGCTTGCAACATTAACATAATTAGATGTCAGCGTGCCAGCTCCGATTGTTTTCAACACTAAGTAGCATGTGTAGTGATTTAAAAAAAAAAAGAATACCTCTCTGACATTTTCAATCCAAAATGTATTTTATAGGGTTAGGGTTTAATGGGGTTAACAATGATTCCGCAATGCTGGGTGTTTGCATGAGTGTGTGCGTGTTGCCAGTTGTTTTGTCATGTCACAAAGATAAGCTTTGGAAATTAAAATGACTTGATGGTGTGATAAATGTGCGTCTGCTGCTGCTTCCGACGTGTCTGACTTAAAAGTAAGTTTTATTAATACCAGCATGTAAATTTGTTCGGTCTGTATGAAAATGCTTGGCGCAGCTTCTCCCTACATACATTGTGACCAACAAAGCTGACACAATATGAAGTTGTCATTTCTCTTAATTGTTGATAAATGAAATGTTTCGAGTGAGGAGCTATAAAGGTGTTGTCATAAACTGACTTTGCCTCTTTTCCCAACACAACTCTGCTTTCTGCTGGACTATTGGATGACAGGCGTGCGTGTCAAATGCCTCAGTGTGTTCTGTATGTTTGTGAATCCATCCAGTAAGGAATAAACCGTATTGGAAAACTAAGTGATTGTTGCGGTGCATTGTGCAAATAAAGTGAAAAATACCTCCACTTGTAAATAGAAAAGTAATGCACTTATACCCCAATTGTGGCCTCATGAGAATCAATGTAAACTAATTAAACAACTATGTAAAAATCGTCCTACATTTATGGCAAAAGCTGCAGAATCCAAAGTTTTTGAGGAATATTTGTTTTCTAAATTTCTTAGAAAATATAACATTCGAATGAAAGACTTCCATTGTGTGTAGTGACCCTGAACCATTGAGTTATTTCAAAAATAAAAACTGTGATGCAAATGAAACATATTCGACAACCTTTCCTCCTAGTACTAGTACAGCAGATTTCGGCGTCACGTGAATGACTTGAATCAAGCACGAGAAATGGACAGTTCTCGGACATAATTAGGACTTGGTCATCTGATTGGTCGCATTTGGTGTCAAAATATACGCAGACTAAGCTGATTGGTTAATGCAACACATCTATGATTGGTTAATGCAAAACATCTATTTCCGGTTTGGATCGCTTAAACGGGTGAGGCGAGTGACGTTACTTTCGACTTCATTTGTTCCAGCCAAGGTAAGCACGCTGCTTCACGCTCTCTAGCAATTAATGTTGTTTTTGCTGTGTATTGACTTATTTGAGCGTGTTTTTGACATGTTTGACTCTGGCACGCACTCGGAGCGTGATAGCGTTAGGGTTAGGGTTAGGGTTAGGTTTGGGGAACTGAACTCTTCCCCACCAGGAATTGGGGGCACTGCCCCCTCTTCCTGAGGGAAGGGACGGTGCACGGTCCATCCACCCATGGTTCTGCCTCCCATAACCCTGGTTATACTCCCTGGGGTATGTGAGCTGGCGGCCCCGCCCATAGCGGACCTGTGTCCAACCCCCACCTTCCATGGTATTTTTTTATTTATTTATTTCCCTTGAGTTCGCCTTGGCTATTTAAGTAATCTTTATTTTTGTTGTTTCTTATTTATTAGTTTCGGTATCAATTTACAATGTATTCAAATGAAAGAAACCAAAGAAAAAGTCAATAAAACAAAAAAACAAAAAAATCCGCAATTCAAATCAAAATACCTATAACAACCTATTATGCGTGTGCCCTGACAACGTTTCGGCCAGTAAAGGCCTTCTTCAGGTCGTGGCACACTTTATTTTAATTAAACAACAATAGCAAAGCAGCTCTACTCTTAAATGATGTTCACTCTCCGAAATCCAAAACAAACTGAGGCTTCTGGGCATGTCTGGGCATGTCTGCCTTCTCTATGCTTCTCTTTTTTTAAACCAACTTTTTAACTTGTGTTTAAAGTAACATATGTTAAAAGTAACATAACTTCAAATTAACCCTATATTGTTGTCTTTTACTCCTATATGCACCAAATAAGCTCTATTTTAACTGTATTTAACCCTTTTAACCAAAATTGAAACTTTATTTATATCTTATTAACTGTTTTTGTTTTTTAATATGTTTTATAGTTTTTCTGTTTTTTTATTGTTATATAGTGTTTTAACTGTCCTATAACCCAAAATCATCCTCTAATTGTTTTTATACCTATATGAATTCCCTATCCTATCGCCC